>NC_090234.1:20058697-20658697 GCF_024489055.1 Chanodichthys erythropterus
TCATTCCAAACCCGTAAGACCTCCGTTCATCTTCAGAACACAGTTTAAGATATTTTAGATTTAGTCCGAGAGCTTTCTGTCCCTTCATTGAAAATGTTTGTAGACTGTCCATGTAAAAACATCATCAAAGTAGTCCATGTGACATCAGTGGGTTAGTTTTTGAAGCATCGAAAATACATTTTGGTCCAAAAATAACAAAAACTACGACTTTATTCAGCATTGTCTTCTCTTCCGGAATCCTTTCCATTGAATTGATTCCATTGAATCCTTTAATCTGTGGGCGTTGGTAATGCTCTTTTACCTGGTTGTTTATGGCGATTAGAACATCCGCGACACGCACACTTACGCACCATTTAAAAAAATATAGCAATACTAAAATACAAACAATGTAGAATAGCTTGAATACAGCGTGCATCTCCCTCAGACTGTAAACGAAGCTCGGGCGCACCGGATAACACGTCAGCAGCGTCTTACATCAGCAGCGTCACTGCGGAGTCATGAACCCGGATTGACAACAGACCCGAAAGAGAATACAATGCTGAATAAAGTCGTAATTTTTGTTATTTTTGGACCAAAATGTATTTTTGATGCTTCAAAAACTTCTAACTAACCCACTGATGTCACATGGACTACTTTGATGATGTTTTTATTACCTTTCTGGACATGGACAGTCTACCGTACAAACGCTTTCAATGGAAGGACAGAAAGCTCTCGGACTAAATCTAAAATATCTTAAACTGTGATCTGAAGATGAATGGAGCGTTTGGTTTGGAACGACATGAGGGTGAGTCATTAATGACATAATTTTCATTTTTGGGTGAACTAACCCTTTAAGGTCCTCAATTTTGATTTGAAATCTTTATGCAAGTTACACTAATACACCAGTAGGTGGCAGTAGGTGACTGTTTTTATGTGTGAGTCACTGAATCAAAGTCGATGAAAACAAGTGACTTGTATGAGTGAATTGATTTATTTATTTGTATTTTTTTTTTAAGCAGGAAAAGATTACAGATAGAAAAGATAAACAATCGGGCCTGACTCAGTATAAAACTGTTTTTCAGCAGGTTCCTGCTCTGCAGAACATAAATACCACACTGAACTGATCACTGAACCGATCCGTTCAAAAACAATGCATCATTCAGAAACAATGTCCAAAAGCTTAAAAATGCTGCCTTATGAGGATGCATTCCAAGGCACATCTGAATCCAATGTTAGCTTCACTACACAAATGTATGTTTTTGACCAGCATTTTCCACTTTTGATGTAATTTCTAGTGAGAAATTTCTATTCTAGTAATTAAATATTTGCATAGTTATCACCAAAGCTCTCTCTATTTTGTTGTAAATCATTATACTGCCTCAGAAGCCTATCTGAAATCAGTTTTGTATTGTATCCAATGCTATCTCACGGCCAAGTCATATGTACTTTACGAAGTGGCTAATTCGTACAAATTCATACGATTTGTCTAAACCCCAGGGAAGGGTAGATTTAGGGGCGGGGTTAGGGGTAGGTCGTTCATACGAATTCATACGAATTTGGCAACCCATACAATACGTACAATTTTGCAAAAAAACATACTAATTTCTACGAGTAAGGTCATACGAATTGGACACCTCATAATATACAAAGTGCTGTGAGATCGGTGTGGTTGTACTTTTGTGCACAAACTGCCTGCAAAGTCATTGCCTGACAGGGCAGCAAGGCAACAAGTCAGCTGCCTAAGCTTTTGAACGCAGCCAGGAGACTTATGAGTGAATCACTGAATTGTTCACTCAACTGATTAATTCAGGAAAGCTACTACTCGCACTTCTGCTTTTACATGTTTTCACGGACGAAAATAACAGCAAACGAGGTACAAAATGAGGGTGAGTAAATAATGACATTTCTGAGTAAACTATTCCTTTAAAAAGAAAAAATATTTTTTTTCATTGACAACGCTGATCGGTTATTGTTTCTTTACAATAGTTTTTTCAAAAGTACCGACCACGATACCAAGATACTAAATTTTAAAAATGTGACGCTTGAGCGCCGTTGAACGGATTCGTAAACACCTCTGATTGGTCTTCGTGTTCACGCACTCATCAGATATGTCTGTGATTGGCTACAATGATCAACGCTTCAAAAACATGTTGTAAATAGACATCAATGACGCTCTTCACTGAGCGCTTACACAGATACACATGGGAGCATTTGAAAGCATGCATCTATCAGCGGACCGGTCCGAATCCACTCAACAGAGCGTCACATTTTTAAAATTTCAGTACCGGCTTGGTATCGCGGTCAGTACTTCTGACACTACTTCACAGTTATGCAGATTTCTTGTATTGTCATATATTGAATTGTATACTGGTCCCTCAAACTGTCATCGAATTTAATGTCCAGCACATTGAATTCATCGATTTAAAAGCCATGGTTTTATTTGCGTCGGATGCTTTCCAGGACCTGTTTACTCCAGTCATGTTTTTATAACAGTTGTTGCGTTGATGAACATCTAAGTGTGAATGATTAAGAGGTTCAGTGAGAAAACAGCATTTAAAAAGCTCCTCAGCCTGCTCAGCGATTTCCTTTAAGTCAGCTCATCGGGCAGAATCATCTATCAGCCTGTGTCGTCATAAGTGGATTAAACATTCTGTTCCAAGTCATTAACACTATTATTCAAAACTAATGAAATCTATAGCCAGATTACTGTAATGCCTCTGAATTTACTGACATGAAATAAACCCCCTGTCACAACCGCTCAGAGCCGGGAAGCTAAAGCGGCAGCCCTGTCTGTCATCTTAATTATGCTGATGGATAGTAATGCACTTTGAGGGTGGTTGCGTGTCGGTTACGACTAAGATTGCCCCCTCCAATTACTCTGTGGTTATTTATGAAGATGATATTGATGAGGATGCTTATAGCGAGTAGATGACAAAGCTAAAATTACCTCCGTCACGGATAATTACTGACCAGACACTTTTAACAGATTGTACTTGTTGAAATTCTGGGGTTGAAAATCTAATTTTAACCTTTAAAAATGATGCTGATAACACTCAGATTTTGTTCTTGTCAGCTGAAGTGCTGCTATCGCTACAGCAAAACGTTGCACTTTTTAAGGTCCACAAGCTATCTTTGTGCTCTTTGATAATTGAACTGCTAAGCCTCTTGGTTACTGTTTCTAATGCTTTACAGAAAGGTCCATGGGAACGAACTAGAGAGCAGCGCAATTTTCATGTCAGCTTGAGTGGCATTTATGTGCCCATAAAGTGGTAAAAATAGATGGATAATAAACTTATGTGGGCTGGAATTAAGTACAAATCTGCTGTTTTTCTTTAAATAAGTTGGTACACATTAACATGATTAACAACTCGAGCACAATCTGAGAAAAATGCTTCCATATTGACAAACTGAAAAGACTAAAACCTTCAATCTAAAGCTGTTATAAGTGATAGTGTAAGTGAACACAACTGTTCCTAATGTTTTTACAACACATTTAGCCTACTGTAGTAAATTATGGGGCATTTTTTTATTTTTTTAATAAGTTTAGATAAGAGCTGAATGCCTAGAATTTCTCATTTTCATGGACTCCAGCATTTGTTTTGGTACTGAAGAAACCTTGAGTGACCCTTCAGAAACAGATCTGCATTCTCTGGCACTCTGCTCTTTCTCATGTGTCAGGGTTTGGAATGATGGGACCCCCATCGAGCTGCTCTCTTATAACCCTGGATCTTCTTCCTGATGGTTCACGATGTCATTGATACAGAGTGAATTCTTTTCAATCAAACCATTACTCAGCATTACACAATCAATGACAAAAATCTGTAAAGTTCTTCAGGCATTCAGAAGGGGCCTGTTGCCAGAGGCTGGAGATCATGGCCCTTCACTGATGAAAACAGAGCTTCAGGGCCAAATGATGATAACAACGAGCGGTTTTTGGTTCCATTTGATGAGATTAAACTCATTTATTTGGCCGACATAAGATGGATTGAAGCCTTTGAGCTAATCAGGCTAATATCTGTTATTAAAAAAACAAATCCAGAAAATGGGTTTGGAATAGGATGAGGGTGAGTATCCTAAATAATGAGAGAATTTTCATTTTGAGGGGAAATATTCTCTTAAAGTCAGCATGAATCAGAAGCTCAGATAGTCTTTTCAGTGTTGCCAAGTTTGCGGTTTTCCCACAGAGTTGGGCAACTAAGTTGTTGCCGTGGGTAAAAATGATTGATTTCCACCTCCGTATGTACGATTTCAGTGCTCCAACACCCCCAAAACACCCCCTAGATGTACAAATTCAGTGGAGAATTCAGCCGCCTGATGGAGAAAATGGCATTGGGCTATTTTTGAGCTACTTTTTACTGGCCATTGGACTACTTTTGTTGCACAGACCTGGCAACCCTGGAGTCTTTTCTTACCTATTGTGACGTATATCTGAGTGAAACATCTTCTTGAACGAGAAAAAGATTTATGGCAGGACTTGAGTTTGTACATCGGGAATTGATTGTGGTTTTGGTTTGCTATTGGTCGATCTCATGTGAGTGACAGGTTGTCCCACCCTCGCGCCAGTAAACACGGCACGTGTTTTACTTGCGTTTTCACAGTTTCCTCTAATAAATCCAGTCTTGCAGAATGCTCTTTTGCCACTTGTCTGTGTTCCGGCGGGAAAGTGAAGTCAATGTATATCCTCTATACAGATTGCAGACAGATGTCAGTCACGGAGCTCCTTTTACAGTTCCTACCGAATCAAAACAATGAGCTTATGCTGTGTTCACAGCAAAACTATGGTAATTAAGAGATGGCAACTCGTGACATTCTAACCGGAGCTGTTCACGTCCTCAGACTCAGAATTATGCGTTTCCATGTCAACAGTATCAACACCGAAATTAATCTGCAGCAGTCAGGTACAAGCTATCGAAGTTGTTTACGTTCATTATTATTGTAAAGTTATGTGCTTTGAGACATGAGGTGGTTGAACGCCGTCTATTGTGACGCTTTGCCGAGAGCAGCTGTGTGTGCATTCTTGTGTTTTGGAGGAGGCGTGGTTTTGGACGGCGATTTGGAGGTAGGGTGGGATCATACCTTCAATGCTAGCAGGCTAACGTTAGTATTTCCCAGATCTCCTACTGCACCTTTAACCTCAAGTGGCTGGTGATTTTGTTACATTTCTCTCCATTTGAAGCACACATTATGAATTAGACATCAATAGACCTTTTAAATTATTTATGATGAATTTAACATTGTATTCAGTGTCACAAGCAATATAGGAGGCAGCTGAGTGTCTGTTGCTGGATTAAAGCAGAGCTATCATCTAACCTGCTTTTGACAGGCAAGGCTGTGCTGCCTGAACAGACATGAATAGACATTTATATCTGTGTGAAAAAGCTAACTGCATCTGAACGCACAATGCAGATAAGAGAAGTCTCAAGGGCTTAACCGCAAAGATGATACTCCCTCCAGAAAAACCTTTGCTGGATGACACCACAAATTGTGTTAAATCATGTTTAATGAAAAGGTAGCTCCGCAAGGCAGTCAAGTTAGATTACATAATTACAGGAAACTAGGGCATCAGCACAGCAGTGGCAACGCACACGGCATACACCAGGAGACAAACACCTCAGGGGATGAAAGGCCCAGAAAACAAACAATGATTTATCATCCTTTCTCAATATTGCTTTTCTTCTCTTGCCTTTGCAGATTTTCATTAATAATCAACATGAAGTCAAAACTGACCCTATGTACTGTCTTAATAAATGTCTCCAGTCTCATTGTGTGCAATTTGTCTGTTAAAAAAAAAAAAAAAAAAAAAAAAAAACTATGTTCATGATCTTTCATCTAAATGCAATTGCTTCAGCCTCTGCAACATGTGGATGACATCAAGAAGCCTTTTTCTTTGCCGCCTCCAACCACCTGTCTCAATTCTGGTGGTTAGCGTTTACTTTCTCGTGATTTATGTTGTAAACACAGTGCAGCACTTCCGGGTTCTACGTCAGAATGCCGACTGACTATTGGCCGGCTCCTGCTTCAGCATCACATGTGTCGCGCTGCTCACAATGTACAGCTTTGGCCAATACTGAGTCAGTGTTCTGACTTGTTGAATAGTCATTATTTTGGTTTTTGCGCACAAATAGTATTGTTGCTTCATAACATTAAGGTTGAACCACTGTACACTCTAAAAAAAAAAAAAAAAATCAGTAGTTTTTACAAAATAATTATGGCAGCTGTGGTTGCCAGAATAATTTTATAAAAAATACAAAAAAACTGTAAATTTTACAATATAAAACTGTAATTTACAAAGAATAATTTTTGAATGTAAACCAGTAAATTCAACAACGCACACTAGTACTATAATCTGTTTTGTACCTTTGACATATACTGACAACCATCATAATAATGCAGGTAGTAAAAGAGAAAGCCACATGAAGAATCAGAGTTCATCACAAGTAGCTTTTCCACGAGCTGAAATATATACTAATATAAAGAAGATGCAAAGAGTCATTCACGCAAACGCAAAACACCATCATGGTAACCCACAACACTTACACAATGCAATAAACATTCATTAAACAACAGAAGATGTTACATAAAACCCTAATGTACATAACTCATAACAAAAACTATTAAGAAACATGATTATTTAAGCAAATTACTTTCAAATGTGGAGTGTCACACAGGAAATTGTCGGAATATCAGTTTACAGTTTTTCACTGTAAATTATACATTGATTTCATTGAGGTTTTTTTACTTATAAAAATGTTACTGTGAAAATTACTCTGTTTTAAACTGCTTTTAGAGTTTTTCCCTCTATATAGTACGGGAACTTAGTGTTAACCTATTTACGACCTTTTTCCATAATGTTTTTACAATATTTTACCATTAAAATCACATTCATTTTTTACAGTGTAGTCACATGGACTATTTTAACAATGTCATTATTATTTTTCTGGACCTTGAATATGGTAATTAGCTCAGAAACATACAAATGGCACTTCATGACAAAAGGTTGCCAAAGGTTTTATAATAAATGAAAAAAAAAAAAAAAAAAAAATGCATAAAGAGTGTTACTTTTTATTTCAACTTTAACTTGCTACTCAGACTGACCCATTTCAACAGCAGTCTGACGGTTTTAAATTACATTACATTGTGCTGGACATGTCATACCTAAGCATGCCTATAGGCATATGCAGGCTCTGTTTCACAGGAAATGTAGATCAAGGCTTTTATTTTAAAAGCACTCCGTTAGATTGAGCTTTCCAATCCTCTGTGAAATTGGCAACATGAAGGTGGGCAGGTGCTCTCAAATCAACCTCCCTGCTGCTTATACCAGCTTAGACCCCATAATGAGCTGATGATAGACATGTCCAACTACTCAGAGGGGTATAATCCCAGTTAGAATTGGATAAATTAAGCTCTCACAACGGTCTCTCTTCCATTGCCCACTGTTCCCATCAGGTTTTCCTCGGCTCAGGTTTTCTACAATCTACACTTGCCTGTCATAATAACATGATTAGTCTTTTTTTAGCAAGTCGTAGGTGTTCTTTGATAGTTATGTGCTTTTCTACTGCCTCTTTGGTCTTCGAATAAACAATTTTCACAAAAATGAATATAATTTACTTACTCTCATGTTGTTGCAAAACATGTTAAACCAAATGTCAGTGCTGATCTTTCATACAACGAAAGGTACAGAATATCCTGAGAATTCAAAGGTTCAATGACCAATGCATTGCATCATTTGTAGCACGCTTCCTATCCAATAATTGCAATGCGCTATGAGCTTTGTTATTTTTGATAATAAACAATAGCCACTTTTCCGGCTAAACCATTCTCATTGCTTAACCGTTCCATTCCGTACCGATCTAGCCCAGCCGGTACATTTTCCAAAGCTGATATGTTTACTAATTTTCCACTGTGTGACTGATAACAGAGCTTTTTAGAATATAATGCAAATTCGTCAGCCGTTGCCTTGGTAATGCAAGAGTCTGAGATGTAAGTAGCGACTGTGTTATGGAGGTTGATCAGATATTTTTTATTATTAAATTGTTTACTAAGCTCAAAGGGGCAGTTGTGGCCTAATGGTTAGAGAGTCAGACTTGTAACACAAAGGTCACAGGTTCAAGTCTCAGTACTTGCAGGAAATGTGTAACATGGTTAGTAGATGTGGGAAGAAGGAGGCGGGAACCGGCGAACATTCAACAAAACTTTAATCTCAAAATAAACAAACAAAACAAAAGTAATGCCGGCAGACCCTCACGGACGTCTGCCGGCCACACAAACATAATAAAACATAACGTAAAGTCCAGGCCTGGCCCTCTCTCGTCCTTCACTGTCATTGCTCCTCCTTTTATGCTCCCGGAGCTCCTCCGTGAGGGACTCAAGGCCGGTGCGCCTCCCAGGTGAAGCTCATTAACACTCGCGCCACTGGCCTCGTGCCGTTCCCTCACGGCTCTCGCCCGCCCTGGTCACCACAAAATGTATGTGGGGGGAATAAGTGAATGAGAAGTGCTCTCTTCCAATCTCATTACCCACAACTGAGGTGACCTTGAGCAAGGCACCTAACCCCCAATCGCCACAGCAAAAAAATGGTTGCCCACTGCTCCGGGTGTGTGTTCAATACTCACTGCTGTGTGTGTGCACTTGGATGCAGAGCACAAATTCCAAGTATGGAATAATATATATATATATATATATATATATATATATATATATATATATATATATATATATATATATATATATATATATATATATATATATATATATATACACACACACAAATACTCCCAAGTATGGAACACCATACTTGGCTACATGTCACTTTACTTCACTTCAAATAGCATGCTTATCCAGTTACAGAGAAACTGGTAAGTGACAAATCTTGAGTGGTGACGTCACTACATGTATTCTACCAGCACAGTTCACAGTTCATGGGTTCACAGCCCAGTACAGACTGCACAATTTTAGCAATTCTATAAGATCATTACAACTCAAATTGTGTGACATGAATCTATTAAACTTGGGTACGACATGCATGTAGACTGTACGATGATTACATCTGTTGACTCGTAGGCTACAATGCAAGTCTCTATAGAGGAATAAAATGTGGTAAACAAAAAGACCATGATGAATCACACTTTGGAAGTTGTGGTTTTTATGTGTGCTGAAAAAAAGCGGTGAAAGAGGAAGGGAAAAGAGCTTGAGGTAAGCAGTTTTAAGTTGTAGCGTCGTGTTGCGTTGATTTCATATCACATTTTTATTGGCTGGTCAGTAGACGTAGGTTGTAGCAGCAAACACACTGTGCGATGGTCATGCTAAATTTTTGCCAGAAAATTATCGTAGGCTATCTTTGGTCGCAAGACTGTGACAGTGGCCGTCTTTGAACCTCTCTCACTGTGCAACATAGGACCACCGATTAGAGCCACAATCACAGAAATTGCCACGATTGCTTCATGATGCAATCTTTCGTCTGGGATTGCCAAAAATCATGCAGTGTGTCCCGGGCTTTAGCCAACCATGCTTGGAATTCCAAACCAAGCTCTAGTGGAAATATAGCTGTAAAAGTTCCTTACCGTTCTTAGAACTGTTCGGCCCGATGGTGGAAAAGTGGTCCAAATTCTCCAGATTTCAAATTCTAGTCAAACGTATCATCAAATTCATTTGAATTTGACAGAATTTGATAAATACTGCTTTGCCGTTCTTTAGTGTTGCGTGAAAGACCACTGTAGCCGCCGGTGCGCCAGAAAACTGATCATCTCTACTAGTTATAGCACAAAATAAACAGGAATGAACATAAGCAGGTATGTTAAAACAGCTTGTGAATAATCAAAGAAAATGGCCATAGTTTGTTAGTTAGAAAAAAAATCTAGAGAGGAGCATTTTGCTAAATATGTACTAAATTATATTCATTATATATTTATTCATTTATTTATGTATTTTTGAATAAAACTGTCATAAGTACAAGTTTTTAAAGCCGAGTTCAGACTGCGCGATTTTAGCCCCGATTTTGGCTCGCCAACAGGTTTTGTAAAATCGCCGACAAATGCCCGAATTCACAGGCAAATCGGTGCTCGTTCACGTGAGTGACAATCACGCAGTGTGAATGAGCAAAGACGCGATCTGAGAGAGTCACAGACGAGTCGCCGACACCCGTGAGATATTTGGCATGCTAAATATCTGGACCTGTCGGCGATTCAAAATCCTGCTGTGTGAAAAGTGTTCTGACTGAAAACTACATCTGACAGCCAATGAGAGAGCAAGATACAGAGCAGCAGGGAGTTCGGGGAGGAGTTATAGACCACAATATCAGCAATATCAATATCACAATATCTCCCCAACCATTTCCTCCTCCATATTCTTCTTTTCTTTTTCTTGTTTTCGCTGCAAATCAGCGCACAGGCAAATCGTACTGCAAGCTTCTTACGGGCTACCATTTTTAATAATGAACCCAGTCTCACGTGAGAACTCCGGTCTTGCACGCGTGATATCGCGTTGTTTCCTTGTCATATCTCGGGTGTGTTTGGATGTGAAACGTAGTTTGTGTGCCAGACAGAGTTGTCGGCGAGTCTTCCTCTTGTAAAGTCATGCAGTGTGAAACCTTCTGTCGCCGATCCATCGTGCAGTCTGAACACAGCAGCGACTGAATGCTGGCCAAGATAGTCATGCAGTGTGAAAAGAACAGTGACCCGACTACTTTGAAAATCGTGCAGTCTGAACTCGGCTTAAGAAAACCACCTTTTGTGCAATTTTAATGTTTGTATACAAGCAATGTTGATTATGTCTGAAGTATAGCAAGTGAATTTAATAGTTTGGGGAAAAGAAAAAAAATTTCCTGAAATATTTATGAGTCAACGTCGAATTGAGAGCTTGTGGATCAGAATTGAATTGTGAAATCTGCATCAAAACCCAGCCCTTGGCCTACTAATTATCATTATGATTATTGTTATTATTAGCTTACTTTCACTGTTTATTTGCAATTGATGTGCTTCACATCCAATATTAATCAATGACTGATTATTTTATTTTGCACAATTTGAACCACATGGACCACATGATGTCTTGTTTCGAACTCGACCCTCTTCTGATCTCAGTCTTGCCTCGGACTCGACCAACTCAGGTCTTGGGCTGGACTCGAATGAGCTGATCTTGACTATACAACAGTGTTCAAAAAGCTGCTGTTTCCTGAATTTAATTAAAATATCTACTAAATGTCAGCTTGTTCCACCCACAGATTCACCTCCTACTGCTTCACTTCATCATGTCCTCTGTTCATTTAGAAAGAAGAGAAGCACACAGAGTAGAGGCAGACTTCTAAACAAGCATTGGTATTCAGTTCAGATAGCAGCTGCATCCCCTCTGGTCCAATCGCCCACTATTCAATTTATACAAACACTAGGTTGCAGGGGTTACAAAAATTGTCAGATCTCCTGCTTCTCAAACACAGCTTTGTCAGATGTAAATGACAGACCGGCATTAGATGTCTGCCTCGCAGCATCACGCATCCAGTAGCACCTCTTTCAGATGCTGTGATGTTTAATGGAGTGTAGAACATCTCAACAAGTCAAAAAAAAATCAAAGCATTGTGAACTAAATATTAGGGTGTGTCTAATCTCACATACAGTGGGTACGGAAAGTATTCAGACCCCCTTACATTTTTCACTCTGTTATATTGCAGCCATTTGCTAAAATCATTTAAGTTCTTATTTTTTCCTCATTAATGTGCACACATCACCCCATATTGACAGAAAAACACAGAATTGTTGACATTTTTGCAGATTTATTAAAAAAGAAAAACTGAAATATCACATGGTCCTAAGTATTCAGACCCTTTGCTCAGTATTTAGTAGAAGCACCCTTTTGATCTAATACAGCCATGAGTCTTTTTGGGAAAGATGCAACAAGTTTTTCACACCTGGATTTGGGGATCCTCTGCCATTCCTCCTTGCAGATCCTCTCCAGTTCTGTCAGGTTGGATGGTAAACGTTGGTGGACAGCCATTTTTAGGTCTCTCCAGAGATGCTCAATTGGGTTTAAGTCAGGGCTCTGGCTGGGCCATTCAAGAACAGTCACGGAGTTGTTGTGAAGCCACTCCTTCGTTATTTTAGCTGTGTGCTTAGGGTCATTGTCTTGTTGGAAGGTAAACCTTCGGCCCAGTCTGAGGTCTTCCCCTCGATTGGGGAAGACCTCAGACTTCCCCTCGATTGCAACCAGTTGTCCTGTCCCTGCAGCTGAAAAACACCCCCACAGCATGATGCTGCCACCACCATGCTTCACTGTTGGGACTGTATTGGACAGGTGATGAGCAGTGCCTGGTTTTCTCCACACATACCACTCAGAATTAAGGCCAAAATGTTCTATCTTGGTCTCATCAGACCAGAGAATCTTATTTCTCACCATCTTGGCAAACTCCATGCAGGCTTTCATGTGTCTTTCACTGAGGAGAGGCTTCCGTCGGGCCACTCTGCCATAAAGCCCCGACTGATGGAGGCCTGCAGTGATGGTTGACTTTCTACATCTTTCTCCCATCTCCCGACTGCATCTCTGGAGCGCAGCCACAGTGATCTTTGGGTTCTTCTTTACCTCTCTCACCAAGGCTCTTTTCCCCCGATAGCTCAGTTTGGCCGGACGGCCAGCTCTAGGAAGGGTTCTGGTTGTCCCAAACGTCTTCCATTTAAGGATTATGGAGGCCACTGTGCTCTTAGGAACCTTAAGTGCAACAGAAATTTTTTGTAACCTTGGCCAGATCTGTGCCTTGCCACAATTCTGTCTCTGAGCTCTTCAGGCAGTTCCTTTGACCTCATGATTCTCATTTGCTCTGACATGCACTGTGAGCTGTAAGGTCTTATATAGACAGGTGTGTGGATTTCCTAATCAAGTCCAATCAGTATAATCAAACACAGCTGGACTCAAATGACGGTGTAGAACCATCTCAAGAATAACCAGAAGAAATGGACAGCACCTGAGTTAAATATATGAGTGTCACAGCAAAGGGTCTGAATACTTGGGACCCTGTGATATTTCAGTTTTTCTTTTTTTAATAAATCTGCAAATATGTCAACAATTCTGTGTTTTTCTGTCAATATGGGGTGCTGTGTGTACATTAATGAGGAAAAAAAATGGACTTTTTTATTTTATAATGATTTTAGAAAATGGCTGCAATATAACAAAGAGTGAAAAATTTAAGGGGGTCTGAATACTTTCCGTACTCACTGTAGATGGAGGTAGATATGGATTATTGACTAAATGGCAAGTGGTCTGTCTGACTGGTCCACACTTATTCTTAGTCATAAACCGCCCACTTAGAGACCTTAGTGACAGTCTGACTGACATGTAAAGTAACCAACCACAGCTCATTTTGATTTTATATCTTGGGTTCCCCAGTGTGGATTCCCTTCCTGAAATATATTACAATAATTTTAAAACAAATACCATATTTTCTAGACTATAATTCACTTTCTATTATCTTAAACATGCTGCTATATTCCAAGTGACTTATATGATGCAGTTAACATCAAGCACGCAAAACATGCACAAAGTGCACACATTTGGATTTGTGCCAAATGCAAGAGGTACATGCGTTTATTTGCATAGCACATTTCCCACTCTCACAGGTTTTCAGTTTTGCTTTATATAAATAAAGTTTAGGCTTGGCGTTGTTTATAATGAATGCCACTATAATTTTTCATTCCTCTACTGTTCTGAATACCGTTCAAATTTAACAGGTTTGTTGTGGAGTAAGGGGAACTAAAATACACATTTTATAGTGTCTATAGTTTTTGTAAAAGTTTTGTTTGATTTAAAGCTGCAGTCCATAACTTTTTTTGGTTAAAAATTATCCAAAATAAATTTTTAAGCAAGTACATAACCAGCCAGTGTTCAAAATGATCTTATCTTAGCGTCATTACGTCATGTCTGTAGAAAGAAAGGAGCCCCAGCTAGTAGCTATATGGCATGTGAAGATGCTGCTGGTAGCAGATCATTTATAGCCTTTTCTCACAGCAGCTGGGATAATTCAATTTATCATTTTGATGGTGGATTGTAATCCAGATCCAAATGACAATAATCAGTGACAATCATCAAACAGTCACCCGTAGCCAAAAGCAAAAGACTTCAGACTGTGAAGTGGCTACAGAAATTGAAATCTACAGGTAACGATAATACACACTAAACACACTGTCAAGCAGTGCTGATGTTGTTAACATTAACAATTTGAGAACAAAGTATAACAATAATAATAATTTGCATGGTTTGTCATGATCCGAGCTAAGCGATCGTTGCATTTAATCACCATTGGCAGCGCAATTGTAATGCTTTTTTCCCCTCAGTTGGTCAGAACAAAAGTGGCAGATTTGTTACTTGTTCAGGTGACATTTTCCAGTGAAAATTCTTATTTTGGTCATACTTCCAAGATGTAGAATGGCTAAAGACAGCAAACATTAAATTCATCCGCACTGAGGAGCCATGCCAATGCACAACCCACATAAAGATGATAATTCCACAAATAACTGCAATTGCAGGTTTCAAACAGAGATGGCGACAAAGAGGCAAAACTTACGGACTGCGGTGTTTTACATTATGTTTTATGTAATGATAAATTGTAATGTGTGACTGATGCGACTAACACAATCTCATTCTAATTTGTAACTATTTTACGTTTTAGCAAATTGGTGGCTAATTCGTATAAATTTGCACAATCTAATTTATACCTTTTTCATGCAATCTTCTTACATGTGATCTTACTGACAGTTAGGCTTAGGGGTGGACCATCATGCTTACTTTTTTTTTTTTTTTTTTATCCGTTTTCGTACAAATCTTATTGTACAAATTGAAATTAGATTGCCCCATGTGCAACTTATTTTCCCACAAAATATGGTAGATCTATAATAAATATATTATATATAATTATATTAAATAATAGTGTGGCAGTCTCAATTTAGCGGTTGTACAGAAAACACCAGGAAAAATAGTGGGAAAAGTGCATTCTACCCATCTTAAAGTAATAATACAGATTATTTCACAGATGCAATTTAGAAAACAAAGTGGAAAATTGGTAGGGTAGAGTGGGGGAAAATGCCCTCCTTAAGGACTATGTAATATTTTCTGCGAAACAAAAGTTAAATGCGTCTAGAATAGTTATCCTAGTTTTCAGTGACATAAATTATAAACCAAGAATGAAAAATGTTATAGGATTTTTAATAAAAATTAAATTTGTACCAAGGGGTTGTTTTGCCCCACAGGTGGCTTTAAAAGTTTACACCAAAATTAGAGTACAAGCAATTTTAGCTTAAATTTAAAAATCAATATTTATTAATGGTATCAATATTAATTAATGAACCATGCTGAAAATCAACCTATTTGAAAAATATTGTTAGCTATTGCTAACTGGCTAGTTAACTAAATAGCTGCTGCTAACTTGAGGTAATTTTTAAATATAAAGTCCAAATATTTGTATTCAACCACCTAGTTAAATTACAATTGACGGAAAAAAACAACATATTTGATGTTCAGAACATGGTACTGTAACTACAGTAATTATGATGGGGGTTTGAAAATAACAATTCTGTCATTCTGAAAATATAATTATATTTTCCTTAAATAACATGTTCTCCCTAACTGCAGGCCTTACTATTCTCATATCGTATATAACTGTGATATTCTGCAAAACAGCAAACTTTAAAACACTTTTTTTTCTTGCTGTTAAAAAATGATATCACTTAAAAATCAGTGAAATCCGTTTTCTCTCAGGTACGTCGCTAGTGTAAGCTTCACAGTGAATACTTCGACATCACTCTCATCAACGTAGTCCATAGCAACAACAGAAACGTATCTTGACTTTATCTAGTGGTTATTTTGGGAAAAACAGAAGGGGGTGTTTTAGCCCACTCTACCCTACTAGGCAATATAAATATAAAGTCATTTTTGTCAACAACATGCATCAGACAGTCACTGAACGGACGGAGACTATGTTTTATGCGGCTCTTTCGATTCAGAGCCGAGAGGTACTTTTCATGGAACACCAGGAGCATGTCGATCAGTTACTCTGTTGGCTCTGGGAACCCTAGAGAACCGTTCACTGGGATGAAAACCAACAATTGCATTGTGTATCATGCCATTTACTTACTTTTGAGAGCTCATCTCTCCCAAAGGCTCACCGTGGCTTTGTTCCAAAACCTACTGAGCTGCCTTGCTATCAACTGCCTGCTTAAAAAGCTGCTGTTTAAGGGAACATCCTGACTTAAACTGAACCTCAAAAGTGACTGATTTGGAGCTCTCTACATAGGGAACAACACATGCAATTAGGACACAGGTTATTAACATGTTGCTAAGTTCATGATGTAACACTCTCTAAGCATAAAACATATACGTAAAATAGACATTTTTTTATTATATTTTACCATAATTTCCCAGTAGTGGGACATTATGATTTTTTATTATTTTTAAGATATGTCAGTGCCAGTTGCTTTCAGTTAAGACAGCTCAAACATGCGTTTATTCTGGGACTAGGCTTAAGCCTTCTCTGTGAAACCAGTCATTGGTTTTAGAGGCTCTTTCTGACAGTCAAGCTCTTCTCTGTTTTCTCTATACTGCGATATCCTCTTGTTATCCTTCCTGTCTCCTGTGGTGAAACCAATACGAGGCTTTGATTTCACATTCAAACATATAAAAATCCGAGCTGCGATAACCTACCCTCTAAACAATATTGTGTCTCATAACATCATGGCAGGACTGTGGTAATGGCTTGAACCTGTGTCAGTTAAACCTATTAGTCACACTTAATGGAACGGAAAGGAGATAAAACAGGGGAATCGTTTATTCATATCCTCTGCGGACTACATGAAAAAAATCCAAGCTCTTTTTTTTATTTGATTTGTGATATTGCATTTAGAAAGCAGCCAACCCTTTCTTTTTTTTAATATCCATCTCCTATCTATGTTTGCAGTGCTGTGAAAGCATTTCTGCAAACATCCTGTGGATATTTGTTCTGGGTCACATTTTGTGACTTCAGCTATTGTGTCTACGTGGTGTGCTGTAAACTGTGAAGTCACTGGTGGATAGGCGTGAGTATACAATTTTGGATCTGTTAAGGCTGTGTCATAATGTTTCTGCCTTTATCTAGACTGCAAGTATTTGTTTGGCTATAATATTTTGTGTATTTTCATTTTTATACTAAAAAAACTGACTTTTTAAAAGGATTTATTACATTAGCATTGCATTTCTTCACAGAAATTTGGCAACTGAGCACTTTCCATCCAAATTCATTAGCCTGCTTTAAAGGGATAGTTCACCCAAAAATAAAAATTCTGCCATCATTTATTCACCCTCAGGTTGTTCCAAACCTGTATAAATTTCTTTGTTCTGTTGAACACAAAGGAAGATATTTTTAAAAATGTGGGAAACTGAACAGTTCAGGGCCACCATTGATTTCCATAGTATTTTTTTTCCTACTATGGAAGTTAATGGTGCCCCAAAGTGGCCTGGTTATAAACTTTCTTCAAAATATCATATTTTGTGTTCCACAGAACAAAAACATTTATACAACTTTGGAATAACTTGAGGGTGAGTGAATGATTTTTTCAATTTTCATTTTTGGATGAACTATCCCTTTAATGTGTCTGAATGTTTTACTTTTTGAAAGAGAATTAGGTGCATAAGGGCATGTTTAGACTACGACAATGTACTAAAAATAAAAAAGTTGTTCCTTTGCGTTTTTCTCATACAGACGGCAATGTTGTCAAAACTATCCCAGTTCACATGGATCCGCAAAAACTATTAAAAACGATATATTATGCTGCCAGGCCAGTAGTTGGCGATGTCACTTTGTAAAGAAACACTATACGCCTAGAGACTGAATGCGCATGACATAACCATTTTCACAAATTCACATTTTTGTAGTATCAAGTCAATAAAGGCACATGGTACGGTTCGGTACGGCTCACTTTTTGACGCTCGGTACGGTTCGGTACGGCTCGGTTAAATAGTACCACCTCGGTTGAGGTTCCAAGTGAGCCGTACCGATACTAAATGTGATGTTTAAACGCTGCTTGAGCCCCTGCCCTTTGATCGCGAAAGTGAAAGTGCCCTTTGCGGTTGCATCGCGGTGTCCCCGCGTTCCCATTTCTCCCCCCTGGAACACGATTTCTACCGAGGGAGGACAATCTGCCATTCCCCCCGTCCAAAAAAAAACACAATTTCGGCCGATGGAGAAACCCAAACGTGAATTTGTGAAAATGGAAATGCCATAAGCATGCGTATTACCTGTTCAGTTTATAACAGCGTAGGTTTTATTTACAAAGTGACATCGCCATCTGCTGGCCTGACAGCATAGTACAGCGTTTTGAATCGTTTTTGCATATCAGTGCTAACGGGGATCGTTTTGACAATGCTTTTGACTGTACACAGAAAAAAGTTTTTAGTACATTATTGTCATGTAAACGTACCCTAATTCTGTAAATCAAAATACACCACCGTTCAAAAGTTTTGGGCCAGTAAGATTTTTTAAAAGTATTTTTGAAAGAAGTCCATCACACCAAGGATGCTTTTATTTGATCAAAAATACAGTAAAACTGTATACTGGAAAATATTATTACAATTTAAAAGAACTGTTTTCTATTTTAATATATTAAAATCTCATTTATTTCTGTGATGCAAGGCTGAATTTTCAGCATCATTACACAGTCAAGTGTCACATGATCTTTCAGAAATCATTCTAATATGCTGGTTTGATGCTCAAGAAATATTTATTATTATTATCAATGTTGAATACAGTTGTGCTGCTTAATATTTTTGTGGAATCGGTGATTTTCTTTTAATGATTTTTTAATGAACAGAAAGTTCAAAAGAACACTATTTTTTTGTAACATTATAAATGTCAAATTTAATCAACTTAATGCATCACTTTCTTTAAAAAAAAAAAAGGACTGACCACTTTTGAATGGTGATGGAATTTTCTTTTCTTTTTTTCTTTTTCTTTTTTGATTGCTCAGTGTATAAGCAATGAAATTATAAGTGATATTTGTTTTTGCTCTCCAGTCGATTCAAGTATATTTCTCAAAATACATTCAATGCACTTTATGCAATGGTAAAATGTAGCAGATCAGCTCTTTATGGAGATACATTAAAGAAACCTACATTATGTTGTTTGTTTATCCAGTAGTTCACATTCAACAGCACTTAAGGAACATTAAATGTGATGTAACTTGTATTGCAAGTTCAGCAGGAGCTTTAATCTTTTGTCTGCTGCAGTGAGCATCTCTGTGCCTGCTGCTTCTGATGTCTCTCCATAGAATGAACATTCTTTGCAGTGGCACATGTTAAGCATACTATGACACAAAGTGAGGCAGCCTGTTCAGGGTCAATGACAGGATACCCTACTGAGTTATTTAAATGACATTAAAATACAAGAAAATGACTTGAATGCTTCTTTTCAGTAATGAATGTTTTCAACTGATTAAACTGATGTCTTGATGTTTGTTGATTTTTGAAAGCAAATTTATAAAATCTATAATAGAGAAAAATTTTCAATATAGAAAAAAATTACCTTTTACTGTTACACCACTTTATTTTATTTTAAAACTTTAGTAACAATACAAAGATTACACTTCAGTTGAACTGGATTTTTTAAATAGAATCAAATCTTTAGCTCTCTAGAGCCTTATCAGGTGTTTTGAACATTTTCAGTCAAAGTTCATTTTCACATATTGTTTTAAAGCAGCTTCACAGAAAATGCATGTTTCAGTGTTACAATCAGGAAGTGTTTTGTTCTCAGCCTGAGTGTGTCAATGTAGGCTAATGTCCATATATGGCAGTAATATGCAGCTATAAGATAAGTCATGTGGTTTTGTAAACATCATGTTTTCAGTTATTCATTGTGTATTGAATACTGTCGTTTTAATATTTTTAATTGTTTAAATAAATTGTTTCTGCTCTAATTTTGAATGAGATGTATGAAGTCGAATCAAGTACCAGTGGAGGGCAGTATTGTCTTTCTAATCGGAGATTCAGTTCATGTGTATATGAAAAGAGAGGGAAATATTTGACCTCACATTGGTTTTAACTCACTTTAAATAATAAATACAGTTTACAATAATACAAAATTGAGACTAATAGTGAAAATGCTTCTATTTTGCATTCTTTTTTAATTTAATACAAAAAAAAATGTCTTTACAAATTTGTATTATCATCAGCAGAATAATTTGAGTGAAAACTTCTTTGAAAATGTTAACTGAAAAATAACATTATATGGAAGCAAGACCATATATGTAAATTTCTATATTTTTACCTATCAGTTTACTCAAATTATTATGTTGATCATGATTTTTCTCAAATTCTAGAACAGGAAGTGTTAGAGAGAGAGAGATGGGGGGAGGGGATCGGGAAAGGTCCGCGAGTGGGACTCCAACTCGGGTCACCCGAAGCACAACTATATGTCGGCACGCTGCCCACGAGGCTATCGACACTGACAAATGTTAATATTGGTTGATTAGAAGCAAGACTTCAATTAGTGTAAATCATTAACGAATAGTATCTGTGTCGAAAAGAATGTTTTGAGAGTTTTGGTGTATTTTTCCTTGTTACATATTGCACTTGACCTATTATTGTTATGTGATAAATTATTTTGTGCTTCATAATTGTTTTCCTTTACCAAAAAAAAAAAAAGTGTGACTAGTCCCTACAGCAGTCTTCTATGTCCTCTCCCACACTTCATTCTGAAATGTTCAGTCTCGAGTAGCCTGAAGCCTGGCACAGATATTTTATGTCCCTTGACATTCACGCTTTTGCAGACTAAGTGCTTTGAGAGAGTCAGAGGTGGAAATAACAGCAGCAGCAGGGAGGCAGTTCAGGTCACTTCACAACGGACGTGTCGTTTCGGTTAAAGAAAATGTCACATAAGCCCTTAAACAAAAAAAATGAGGGAAAATAAACCCCCTCTGGGACGGAATAATATTTAAACAAAACCACTGTCTTAACCTTTACTACACAAGAGCTGGATGGGTCAGGAATGCTTCACATGTGGTTGTTGAATGTTTTTGAATAGTTTTTCTTTGTCATTATATTATGTGCAGCTTGTTTACAGTGTCAAACACATGGTTTGAAACCAGGTATTTTTAAAAGCACAAGCTATTCATGACTCATGCAGTGTGAGCAGAATAATGCTTCTAGGAAAACACACAGTCTGTGCAAACTGACTGTCAATAAACACATGAATTATGTAAAGTAATGCAACCTTTTCAACGATTCATGTGAACAATTCGATTAGATTAGATTCAACTTTATTGTTATTGTGCAGAGTATATAAGTATAGAGCCTGTGGAAAATATGAGCATTGTGTCATGGTCTATAACAAAATTACACTTTCTCTTCATGGATATACACAGCATTTGTTCTGTTTTGCTCAAGGGACTTTTTCATGTGCCTTTATGATGAGAGAAAGGAAATTAACCAGGTCAGTGATGTATCTGTGGGAAAGCTCTTCCTGATGTGACCTACAAAAATAGAACTGAAAAGGGCATTTTATAGGATAAATACTTCACTGCTATTTATGCATAATAGCTTAAGCTTCAGATGCATTTATTATTCATTTACAATGGAGAACAACATATTCATGTTTTCTTTGTACTTAAAAAAAAAAAAGGAACAAAAAGGAACATCAGTTAATGTGAATAACGTTCATAATGTATGTGATTTGTCAATTAGATGATTTTAAAGGAAAGAATTTAAAAAGTTTCAAATCATAAATTATAATACTCAATTATTGTCCCTTTTTTAAAGGCATTTCAATTTCTTTGTTTTGGGATTGTGCTCTAACCTACTTTTAAACCCATGGATACAAATTTTAAAATAATAAAAATAAATAAATAAAAAAAGGAAATTCTAATTTTTATTTTATTTTATTTTATTTTATTTTATTTTGCCAAGTAAACGGAGGGACCAATTATAGATTAGAAATAATATTCACTTCACGATCGGTTTAGCATCAAATAATTAATTAATGGATTTTAAAAAAAGAAAAAGAAAAAAGAAACTCCACACCACACACTTAAAAATTATACCAAAAATAAATAAATAAATAAATAAATAAATAAAATACTCATTTGAAGGCTGAAGGCTCTAGATGTTTGATAAAAAAAATAATAATTCTGATTTTTATTTTATTTATTTATTTTTTTTATTCACTTCACAATTGGTTTTGCATCAAATAATTAATTCATTGATTTTTTTTTTTTTTAAGAAACTCCACACTAACATATTAGCCTACACAAATAAATAAATAAATAAATGTTCTAAAATGATGAATTTTGCCAAGTAACAGAGGGGACAATTATAGATTAGAAATAATATTCATTTCATGATCGGATTAGCATCAAATAATTAATTAATTGTTTTTTTTAACAAACTCCACACTACACACTTACATATTACACCAAAACAAACAAACAAACAAACAAATAAATAAACTCATTTGAAGGCTGTTCTAAGATTTGTGATAAATAAATAAATATGAAATGTAATTTATTTAATTTATTTAATTTAATTTTATTTTATTCACAATCGGATTAGCATCAAATAATTAGTTAATTGATTTTTTTTTAAATAAACTCCACACTACACACTTACATATTACACCTAAATAAATAAATAAATAAATAAAATACTCCTTTGAAGGCTGTTCTAAGACGTGTGATAAATAAATAAATAATAAAGGAAATTCTGATTTTTATTTTATTTTTATTCACTTCACAATCGCTTTAGCATCAAATAATTAATTAATTGATTTTTTTTAAAGAAACTCCACACTCCACACTTACATATTACACCTAAATAAATAAATAAATAAATAAATAAATAAATAAATAAAAATAAATAAATAAATAAATAAAATACTTGTTTGAAGGCTGTTCTAAGATGTGATAAATAAATAAACAAGGAAATTCTGATTTTTATTTTTTATTTCATTTTATTTTTAATCACTGCACAATCGGTTTAGCATCAAATAATTAATTCTTTTTTTTTTTTTAAGAAACTCCACACTCCACACTTACACATTACACCAAAATATATAAAGAAAAATAAATAAATAAATAAAATACTCATTTGAAGGCTGTTCTAAGATGTGTGATAAATAAATATATAAAAAAGGAAATTTAGATTTTTTTATTTAATTTGATTCTAAGGCTGTTCTAAGATGTTTGATAAATGTTAACCCAGTTGAAATGGACACCAGTGCCACTAACTGAGAAATCTGGCATATGCATCTGTGATTCCTGGAAACAATAACTCTTTTTTTCTCACTAATCATTACATTTCAGTTACTTTTCCCTGTCCTGGACAAAACATTAAATTAGCCTCAAGACATTAATATTATGTAAAATAATATCAAGACATCTGTTTCCTGGAGCTTAGTAGTTTTTTTTTTTTTTTCTTCCTTTTTTCCATCAGTGATAATCATCCAGCATATGCTCAGTAATGCAGTGTGACTGTTGACGGAAAGCGCGTTTCGCTCCTCTTTGGAACCTCGCAGGCATCCGTAGTTTCACTTCCGGAAGACGGCGGGAAAGATGGCAGCCGAGTCAAACGAATCCGAGACGGCATTGAATATGAGTCCTACAACCAGAGATGAGGTAGGAACATCATCTTTCTACCCGCGTTAAAACACTAGTATCTATGTTTGACTGCGCAGGACAGTTTAAAGCGGGTTATGGATGTCTTTGGCTGGGTTTTACGAGGAAGGCCTGCACACATGGAGCAGATGGCGCTGCTTTAGTCTGTCTGAGATCAGTTGTGTGTAACGTGGATATAAACACTGACATAAACTCTTGTGTTGTTTCGTACAGTCATTCTCTCTAAAGTGAAATTAGGTTTCCTAGACTAACGTTAGTTATTAAAAGGACACGGTTATAAACAATAACATGTGGTCAAGTCACAAAAACAAATACTTTTAGACATGCTCTGTGTTTTCTAGGACATGTTAAGCAATGTATAGCCAGCTTATTTTTTAAGCAGGTCTAATTATTTCATATATAGTGGAAATACATTTGAAAACAATCAGATTACAAGTATAGACCATTATGGAAGGATAATTGGTCTTTTTAAGTTATTGTTCTCATAATGCAGGTTAAATTTCATTATGAGAAGATCCATGGATGCATTATTATATTTTATGCATGTATACGTTGTTTTATTTTCCTGGCACTTCTCCATGCAGTGTTTCATTTAGCTATTGAAGGTTCATAACTTCATTCATGTCATTTCAAAGCCTTTTGACTAGACTAGATGTAAATAATAACAACTTTTGACTGAATTGTCCTTATGTGATCAACATATTTACAGAATGCCCTTAATTTATTAGCTTGGCACAAACTCTGTTAGTGTTTTATTGTTGATTATGCTTGTTTGTAACCTCAAGCTAGGGGTCCACAGTGAGACCATCTTATGTCACATCATGACTATGTTTGTGCCACAGTAACGGTACACTACAGTGCAAAAGATTAAATGGTTAGTTCACCCAAAAATGAAAATTCTGTCATTTATTACTTACCTTCATGCTGTTACACACCCATAAGACCTTCGTTAATCTTCGGAACACAAATTAAGATATTTTAGTTGAAATCCGATGGCTCAGTGAGGCCTCCATAGCCAGCAATGACTCTTCCTCTCTCAAGATCCATAAAGGTACTAAAAACACATCTAAATCAGTTCATGTGAGTACAGTGGCTCAATATTAATATTATAAAGCGATGAGAATATTTTTGGTGCTGCAAAAAAACTAAATAACGACTTGTTTAGTGATGGCCGATTTCAGAACACTGCTTCAGGAAGCTTCGGAGCATAATGAATCAGCGTGTTGAATCAGCTGTTGAGCATGAATGGAGAATATCTTGTGTTTTTCCGCGGCTGCTCAAGCCCTCAGGATCGGTGCTTATGGTTTTATAAACAAGGCCCAGTTCTGCTCTGGATTTACAGATCATTTGAAACCGAAAGATGGAGCGGTCACAGCGGTAAAAGATCTTGGTCATGAGTCAGAACCGCAGGTGGTAAGTAAAACTCATCAAATGTCTGTCTTGTTGGCAGTAGGCACGTAAGTGCATATAATGTAAACAACAGGAATGTATAATGAATCAGAAGTTTTCCAGGGATAATGCAATGGTATATTATGTGTGTGTTTAAATACATTTGTTCAGCTGACCATTGATAGCTTCGCTACGCAAAAGCTGTGCATGCTCGTCACTCTTTAGCTCCGCTCATACGGCACGCCTCCAGGAGCTCGGCTGTTTTTGGAAAGACTTGGTATAGCTTATCTATCTTTTATAAATCTGATAAAACTATAGACTTTTTGGAGATATGAAGGATGTTGTACTACTCTATGGCACTCAAGTCATGAGATTGGCCGAAACTGTGTGTGTTATGTACCCTTTAATTACAGCAAAAACTAAATAATGTAAAATATAATTGAAATTTAAAATCTATATTATAAAATAAAAATATTTTTTTAAAAATGTAATTTTTCCTGTGATGCAAAGCTGAATTTTCAGAATCATCACTTTAGTCATCACGATCCTTTAGAAATCATTCTAATATGCTGATTAGCTGCTCAAGAAACATTTTATTATTATTATTATTATTATTATTATTATTATCATTAATGTTGAAAACTGCTTAATATTTTTGTGGCAACTGTGATACATAGTGGCCCTTCAGGAGCAGGTTTGGACACCCCTGGTATAAACCATGATCCAGCTTTTGATTATTTGCTATAATTTTTATTGTTTACTCCTTCAATAATATCATTGGCTACGTTTACATGAAGTCATGCACCCAAATAATCCATTTGTAATCAGATTGACTGCTCAGTCGGATTGAAAAACGTTCATGTAAGCACCTTAATCGATCCAATTGAGCTCGATCTGAATTAAATTTCGATTGGATTGGGTGGTTTATTGCTTTTCTAACTGATCCAACAGGAAAAAAATGGTAAACGCTTGAATGCGTTTACTGTCTTAATCGTATTCAGAAGTCTCTGGGGCACATGTGCAGTGCAAGTTCACGTTCACGTCTTTAGTTGTTAAGATTTATGAACGTGTATGCCAACAGGGCAAAAATAACGATGAGCTCTGTTGGTGTCACGTCTATGGTTGTCTCCGCAAGTGTGATTGATATGACGTCACGTGCAGAGCGTGTGCGCAAAAGTTTTAATCAGAATGTATATAAAAGACATATAAACAGATATTTGAATCAGAATACCATGAGTATATGTAAACAGATCTGCTGTCAGATTCAATTCATTCGGATTGACGGAAATTGGTGCATGCAAACATAGCCTTTGGCATTTAAAGAAACTCCAGTCTAGCTTTTATGGGTTTATGTAAAGTGCTGATATGGCTCTCGTTCCCCTCTCTCCCTTATCCTTTCTTGTTGTCGGACAGGCACTGTGTTTCTGAATGATTTATTCCTCGAGTGCTCAGCATTCTCAGTGTATGTGTAACTCTGAAATACCAGCCTACCTGCTGAATGGCAGATCTGTGTTTGAAAGACAAGTTTCCCATAAGCTTGCAGAAATCTCTCGAGTCGCCCACTGCGTACGGCCTGGGATTAGGCTCAGTGGGCACAGATAGGATGTTGAGAGGGGAGACTGTTTTTTATATGGAGGAAAGCAAGCTCATGGCTATTTGAGCGCCTGCGACCGATGCAGGAACAGCATGAAGAGTTTCGCATTATCAACACCCCAGAAAACGCACATCTGCTTCGTGCCTGTCCTGCTGAAACAGCAAATTGAATTTTGATTGAAATGGTGGCAGTGGCAGCTGTGAGTGGCATATTCAGGGAAATCGAATTGAGAGAGGGACGCTTTACGACTGCTGAGAGAGAATCAGGCCGTTCCTGAAGCTCCAGATGTTAATTCACTGATAGTTCGTCTGCTGTTCGTAATTGAAGTTTACCTCTCTACTGCTGAATGCTGTATAACTGTCTGAAGTGTTTTGCAAGACCTCCAATTCTGCAGTAAATGCTGTCTTTTTGGCTTGGTTATTTTGTAAAACAATGCTTGTGTTTGCATGATATTTACATTTAAGCTATTCTGGTCACAACTGGACAGTTCTTAAAGGGATAATTCATCCAAGGAAGAAAATTCTGTCATCATTTACTCACCCTCATGTTATTCCAAACTGGGATGTATTTCTTTCTTCTGTTTACACAAAAGAAGAATGCTGGGAACCACATAACATAGCCCATTAACTTCCATTGTATGGACAAAAAATACTTAAACATTTCTCAAAATATCTTCTTTTATGTTTCACAGAGGAAAGAAAGTAATAAGGTTTGGAATAATCTGAAGGTGAGTAAATGAGTATTCTTTATATATTATTTTTTTTCAATATAGGCCTAGCATTTTGTAATAAACACTTAGGAAAAATAACAAAAAAGCAAATGGCTATAACAGCATCATTACAGACTGAGAACAATTAACCACAAAGTGCGTAGACACAGTCAAACCAAAATTTATTCAGACACCTTGAACATTTCATTCATTATTACAGTTTATTCACTATAGTTAAAAAAATTGTAATAAAATATGACAAGATCTCAGAGATTAACTGTCAGAAAAAAAATAATTATGTCAGATAACACTTAAGCAAAACATGGTCATGTCAAAATGTCTGAATAATTTTTGGGTATAAAATTGTACATATAAATAATAGACATGCATTATGATAATACAAAAATAAAATTTACTAAGTTATGTTATATAAAACCATACTGGTCCAATAGATACATTTATTGGCTAGAAGATTGTTCAATATTTTTAAGAGATTTTAAAGATGCATTTGAGGTGTTAGTTTAGTATTATTTAGATGGTTGTAGTATTTATTAATATTTTGAATTAGCTCTTATTTGTGTACTAGAAGAGATTTACTAGGGCTGGGTAAAAAATATTGATTTCTCGATTTTAATAAATTCTTATTTTTATGGACCGATATCGATTCTTAAATCCCAAGAATCGATCAGTCTAGTCTGTTTTCAGTTGATGAATGAACAGAATATGTACCACCTCCTAGGGCTGGGCGATATATTGCATGCGATTGTCACGCGCTTTTCGTCAGTAAAGCCGGTTCCCTGATTACCGCGGAATCGCCATCACCTGCTTTCAAATGGAGCGGCATTTAATAGACAGAGCCGTAGATCACTGACAAGCCACGCAATATCGCGTTCATTATTGCAGATGAATCGCCTTTGATAATGAACGCGATATTGTGTAGCTTGTCAGTGAACTACGGTTCTGTCTATTAAATGGCGCTCCATTTGAAAGCAGGTGATGGTGATTTAGCGGTAATCAGTGAACCGGCTTTACTGACGAAATGCGCGTGACAATAGCATGCGATATATCGCCCAGCCCTAGCGCCTCCCATCCAATAAATCGCAATAAACTTTGTGCTTTGTTACTTTTGATATGAAGCAAAGTCCCAGATTTCAAATCACGTCAATCTTATTATAAAATTAAAAAAAAAATTATTCTGTTTTGGCGTTGTTTAATGTGGCGTAACAGATCGCTTTAGCGCCTCAGTTAAAGAGAAGCGGCAGCACCGCTTTAATATCGGTTACAGCGTGAAATAAACATCTGAAGGTATGTTAAAAGATACAGTACAACTTACTGAAATCTGTATCATGTCTCGTGTAATAGCTCAGTGTTTCAACTGCGGAAAGACGAATGTCACGTAAACAATGTCACGTAACGTCACATTTACCTCATTTACCACATTATATACCTCATAAACTCGTTAATTAGCTAGAGAGTAGCATTCTCATAAATATAGCTATGCACCGTTACATATTTATTATCATTTTTAATGTTCCTCAATGTGTAGTTTACAGCATTAGTTGAGATCAAATCGCAAGCATGCTAATAGAAATCGAATCAAATTGTGAAAATTGTCAAAACCTGCCCTAAAATTTACGTTGTAATAATTTTATTATTAAATTTCTTTTATTTTTCTTTTATTATCATATTTCTTTTTAACTTTAATTTATTTTTAATTTCAGTTTTTCTAATTTTAGTAACTTATTTTATTTGTCAATTGCCAAGGCAACATTTCTAATATTTGTTGTCTTCGAGTTTAAGTTTTCTATCTAATAGATTTATTCAGTTAAACAATTTTTAATAGTTTTAGTTGGCAATAACAATCATGAAGAAAAATTTAAAATATTTTTTGGTTTAAAAAATAAAATTTGTTATAAAAAATGTAATTTTCATTTTCCATTATTAATCAAATTTCCACAATATCCCATTTAATAATCAGTAGAATAATCGTTTGTGCTATAATTATGTAGATATTCTTCATAAATAGAGGTGTAAATTGAGTCCAAAATGTTTTCCCAATAGCTCAAACCACATTCGGAGGTCATCAGAGACCCTCGATTCAAAATCCAAACACAAGTGGTCACTGGAGACACATACATGTTAATACAAGATATAAATATCAATATTTTTCACTTCTTGTCCGATCACTTGAGACAAATGTACACTGTATAATCAGGGTTGTAGATTTTGGGCTTTATTTAGAAATCCATTCCTCTGCCGGTGGCCTTCTTTTCTAGCACACTGCTCTTACTGCACACCCACACACGCTTTCACCTACTGTACATGTACTTTACAGCACTAGTTCTTACACCATGTCCTCTCTCTGTCTTCCAGCCTCCCAGCCCAGGAGAAATGGAGCAGCGACAGAGGAAGGCCAGCACAAGTTCATCTGAGGATGGAGACAGTGATGGCGGTGAACGCAGGGGAGTTGTTGGTAAGCTTGTGCTTTTGATCTTGTTAGTCAATAGTCACATACTAAGGATTTCAATATCACGCTTTATAGTGTTTGAAAAGTCTCTAATCGTGAATCAATTTCTCATAAATTGTTAAAGGAATAGTTTACCCAAAAACGAAATTTCTGTTATGTATTCATCTTTATTATTCTGTAGAACACAAAAGAAGATATTTTTAAGAATGTTTTAAATGTTTTTGTTCTTACAATAAAAGCCGATGGGGTCCAAAACAACATTAGGCCCCATATTGACTTTCATTATATGGACAAAAAACACATTTCATACAAGTCATACTGGTTTGGAACGACATAAAGGAAAGTATGATGACAATGTTAATTTTTGGCTGAACTGTCCCTTTAAATCATAATGTCACTGACCCTATATCCTCTGAATATTATAGTTAAAAATAATCTAAAGTTTAGCTCCGCTAGAACAAACTGTACATCTGATGACCGGAATACTGTTGGCTCAGCACTAAATTGGTACATAAGCTTGCTTGTTTCTTCACAGCTGAGACCTACTTCCAACATTTAAGTCAGCACAAGGACAAACACGGTGACAAAGTAATGCTTCACTGTAGATGCACCTGTTGTGGGTGAATGTGTGGTTTGTGTAGCTAGAACGTTTCGGTTGATGTGAAAAATTACCTCAAACAAAAGGCTCATTTATACCAACTATGTGGAATAATTTTTTTTTTTTCTTTAAAATTGAGATTCAGTATGATGCGTTTCAAGTTCTAGGGCAGAAATGAATAGGAAAATTCTCCTAGGAAATTATTTGTATTATATTCAATCTACCCTGTATGATAAGTGTCAAATGAAAGAAAACAATGAATTGCCAGGCAAAATTTAATAATTGTGGCAGTGTTGGAAGCGAGCCTTTCCTTTTTGTGATGGATAAAATTCAGAAATTGTAAAGATATTTATTATGAAATGTATCGCGTTACATCCTGGCATTGCATGTTAGTGTGGAAAAACAATGCAGCTGTTAAATGACTTCATGTTAGAACTTTTGAAGAAAGTGGTTTTGGATAAAATGGTAATGTTTTGGATAGGGATGTCAATATATTAAAATGTTTAATCACAGCAGTTAATCGCACCCTTATGGTGAAATTAAGCATACACCATTCATCTTGTTTAACATGTTTATTTTATCATCATTTGCTATATCCAGCAAAGAAAATCATCAAATTGAAGGTTGATTCACACAAAACTGTATTTTCTGTAAGCTTTTTTCAAAGTAAATGTTTGTGTCTTTCCAAAAATACTTGGAGACTCCTAAAGGACACCAAATAACCAAATGATAAAAGGAGTCCATATAATTCATAAATTTATGCGCACCAAATCACCAATGATGAGAGAGAGAGAGAGAGAGAGAGAGAGAAAAAAAAAAAAAAAACTTTTAGAACTCAGTGCTACAGCAACGACCTTGTTTACAGTTTAGACGGGTCAAGTTGCAATACCAAACAGAACCACATGGAGATGCCAAAAAAAAATAAAAAAAAATAACAGGTTAACATTGACAGCCCCAGTTGTGAAAAATGTTGCAATTTAAAATAATGGTTTACTATTTTAGTACATTTTAAAATGTAATTTATTCCTGTGATTGCTAAGCTTTCAGCATCATTACTCCAGCCTTCAGTGTCACATGATCCTTCAGAAATCATTCTACTAGGATGATTTGCTGCTCAAACAACATTTATTATTTTATCAATGCTGAAAACAGTTGTGCTGCTTAATATGTATGTGGAAATGGTCACTGACTCTAAACTTTTGAACTGTAGTGTTAATATTATGTGTTAATATTATGCTACTATTTGCCTCGGGTGGCTCCAAAATCAGCCTTGTCCGACAATGTCAGGTCAATAATCTTGTTTTCCCATAGAGGTTTCTTTATCTCAGGGCTCCTCTGCATCTGGCCTCGGACGTGTGTAACCTCGCTGCTCCTGCCTGTTTATCTGATCTATTGCACCCTAGTCTCTAGAGCTCATCACTAACAGTCTCACTTCACTAGCTCTCATAGTCCACGTTATCATCCATAAAATGCTTTCAATCATCCCTTCTGCTGAGCTGTTGCACATCCAAAATCTGCCCAAGTGAAAGCAACACGAGTCTCCTCCAGGCTCCTGCACAAGGATACTTTCCCACATACAAGTCTGATTTTTATAATTTGCTCAAAAAAAGCCCAGAGGCACGTCACATATTAGGAAGCTGTGTTATTCAGTGGTCAATATGTATATCAGTACATCACATTTTATATTTGGCATGAAATTGAGGCACAGCTATTCACCAGTGTGTTCTTTTTTTCAATGTAATATAGAAAAACAAAATGAATGTCATGAGCAAGAATGGCACATCTGACTTATCTCCAATAGGAAATGCAGTTTTCTAGGAGCATCTCTCACTTCAACCCGTACTGTTGTGACTTGTTAAAAGTCAGTGCAGTAAAGGCATGTATAATGTTATATAAGATTTCTATTTCAAACTGAAATTTCTATACATCAAAGATTCTGGGAAAAAAAATGTATATCAGTGTTAATAAAAATATTAAGCATCTCATTAGTTTTCAACTTTCATAATAATAACAACAAAAAATGTTTCTTGAGCACCAGATCATCATATTAGATTTAGTCTTGCGCAGCCAGACCTTCAGATTGACGGCAGAAGGTCTGGACTCTATCGCAGCTTTCATTGGCCAAGGACTGCTCAAAAGGACGTTTGAGTGATATGTAACTCAACCAATCACGGCGTAAAAAATACAAAGTCACTGTCCCTACAATAACAGACCGGCATGTAGGGGTGAAACGATTCATCGAGTTACTCGATTAACTCGATTACAAAAATTCCTCGAGGTAAAAACTCTGCCTCGAAGCCTCGTTAAATTCCTATGACGCGCACTATACACGCAGGGATCTGATTCACACGGACCGTTGCTCAGTGTTCAGGAAGAACACCATAGCGCGTGACATTTTGAATTTAGTTGGCGCGATGGCGGAGAGTAAAGATAGATATGATGTTTAGCTTTGATGTTTTTAAGTAGTAAACGTGTTCACGTTCAATTGTAAGAGAGTATAGCCTAAAAAAAAGAACCTCTTCACACACACACACGCATGCACCCTCGTCTCTCTCACGCGCCAGTCAGACCAATCGCGGCAATGCATCACATATGCTTAAACTTTTTATGTAGCCACGCAACAATAATTTCAGCATGCATTCACTGAAAACACAGGCACATGATGTTGTGACGCGATTTTTCGAACGGATGCTTCACCTAAAATGCACCGCAATGCAAGTGATGCAAGCCAAATGCACCGTTCTATTGAAAATGATTGTATGTAGGCTATTTCTGCCGTACCAAACTGCAATGAAGCAACAGGTCTGACTGGGTCGTCACTCTTCCTTACACACGGCATGTGTTTTTGTTCTCAGGTGGGTAATTTGCAGAAGGTGCAATCCTTTTTTTTATTTTTTTTTATGTTGTATTAAGACGACAAAACTAAGGCCAAATGGCCTTTACTATTTAAGTTTGTATTCATAGTTTTACATGTTATACATGTTTTACAGTAAGTTGACTTAACTGTATTGTTATATAATTGTTGGCACTGGCACTTATAAACACTAAATGGGTAAAAAAATTGCAATAAAAAGGCTTAATTTTGGAGCCAAAAGTTGGAGTTGGAACCAATACCTCTGTGTTTTTTTTTTTTTAGAAATAAAAGCCAAATGCTTGATCATTTTACAGCCACATCATTTTCACTATGCATTATTTGTTTTGGTCGTTTAAAAAAATGATCCGATTAATCGATCGATTAAGTGCTAGATTAATCGATTACAAAAAGAATCGATAGCTGCAGCCCTACCGGCATGCATCTAAAAAATTATTAATTCAAGAACCAAGAACATTGTGCAAGTTTACTGCAACAATGGAGCCGCGAACTTCACATAATTTCGAAAATCCTATGTTTAGTTGATCCTGGTAAGTGCTTATTGTCACAGCTGTAAACACGACGGAGTTCTTCTTCCACAATGGGGTTTGCGTCATGGCATTTGTTTCCAGGCGGACCATTAAAGAATGCAACACACATGTCAGAACGCCGGACATCCTGTTGAATTCAACCAACCAGATGACAACTTTGAAAATCCCAAAAAGTGTTTCCAGTTAAGTGTGGCATATGCATCAGACGTTCAACCAACGGTCCTTGGGCGTGACGTATGAGGCTGAGACTATATTAGAGTGATTTCTGAAGGATCACATGGCACTGGAGTAATGGCTGCTGAAAATGTAGCTTCGCCATCACAGGAATAAAGGATATTTTAAAATGTTAAATTTAGTGCTGTCAATAGATTTTTATTTTTTTTAATCATGATTAATTGCACACTTTTTTTGCTCGACATTAAAAGAGAAGCTGCTGCAGAGATTGAGCTCCTTATTGGGAAATGATACCAGCTGTCTGGGAGACGCTTCACACTGTGACTGCAGCAGTTGCGCATTTCAAGATCATTTAACAATAATCGTCCCATCATGCATTTTTTAAACCTCTGCACCACTGTTGTGTGCGTGTTGTGATAAGTCATTATCGTAAATGTCTTCGAAGAAAGAGTGAAAACTGCATTGATAAAGGCTTCACTGTTTTTGTTCTCTTTATTTGGTGCATGTGTTTGAACTGACAAAAGGATCTGCAGGAAAACAGCAGGTGTTGAGTCACAGGCCCAGTCGTGAGCTCGGCAGAATGAACTGCTCTTTATGATTATTTCATGGGCTTTTATGCTCCCCGGCAGCTTTGGCTTCTGTTGGTTTGAATGTCACTTCAGGTTTGAGAGAATCATCATATGAATCATTCTTAAATATAAATGTAAATCAGCATTTGACTCCAAGCATTAACCAGCTTTGGTACGATGCATCATTGGAGAAACTGTAGCAACTCCGTTGTTCAAACCACATCAGTTCAACAGTATAGTTAATGACGTCACACAGATGGAGTAGTAACGTCTGCTAATTAAACTGTTCAGATAATTAATCAGAATATCAGATTATTGCTGTTAATAACGAACGTGGCATCTGAGGACCACTATTTTTGTTCTCGGTTGTTTTGCTTTGTTTCCAGATATTTAATTCAATCGCAGGTTACCTATTAAGTCACTCCGGGTTCCCCTGGCGTACCAGAATGGAGTATGTATGCACATGCACGCTCTTCAAAAATTCTGAAAACACTGAATCATTGAACTATGCTGGTAATGTCAGAACTTGCAACCATAAATGGCTAACAATGCTTTTAGGAAACATACCCTTGGGCGGTTTGATGTGTACCTTGAAACAGTAACAGAATACTTAATTGCTAGCATTGACAATCCTCTATCTGACATTCTTTTTAAAAGTAAAGGAAGACCCTCTTTTCTGTTAACATCTTTGTTCATTTATTACTGTGGATTATTTTGAATGGTGGCAGCTGTCTGAAAACCTTGTCTTTTATGTTTCATTTTTCAGATGGCCGGCGTAACCCTGAAGCAGGTAGAGATGAGGGTCGCTCTGGTTCAGCTCAACCTGAGGGCTCTGGGAGTCCACGTGCAGGAAGTCCTGTGGTGAGGGCATCGTCCAGGACCAGCGTTTCAGACAGTGACAGCAGTGAAGACGACAGTGATGACGGTGTAATGCACAAAATAAAGAGCAGTGTCACACATATCAAGGTGAGTTACAGTCGTAAAGCATTTTCCTGATGTTAATTCCTTAAATCTGTACTTGTAAATTTTGGATGTGCTGGTTATATTAGGGGCATTCATATAATTTAGAGCTAGGGTGGGTGGTTTTCATAAACACTTTTTTGTTATACTTGTTGAAACTCTCTTCACATCCTGATAGCAATCAATAATAGAAGTGGTCTAAATATTAAAAAAATGTATACATACCTTCTGTGGAAGCCTCATGTCCAAAAAATGTTCGTACATTCAACATGTTTGGTCCGAATGCAGTAATAGGATGTCCTATCTGCTTGTCAACCTATGTATACGCCATGTCGTAATGGCAACCCGTAACGTTCTACCTGGAGCTGTTCACATCCTCTTTCTCAAATTTATGCGTGTCTATGGCAACACTGTCAACACTGAACTTAATCTGCAGCAGTCAGGTGGTACAAGTCAGAGCTCTTTAAGTTTTTTTAGTTAACATTACAATAATAATGAATGTAATGTGCTTTGAGACTTGAGGTAATTTAACACCATCTCTTGCCATGACGCTTTGAACACTCAGCTCTGGCTGTTGTGTGTTCATGTGTTTTAGAGGAGGCGTGGCTTTGAAGAGGTTTTTGTTTGCTTTTTTCATCAATGAAAAAAAAAACTTGAATAAAGTTAGAAATGCTGCCTTGGAAACTTTAAATTTAAAGGTGGGGTAAGCCAACGACAAGGAAGCACAAAAAATTAACGTACAGTACACAAGAGTAAATACAAACAAGAGTTTGTTGTTAGTCGCCAACAGCACAGCAGCTCCGAATCAATCAATGACACTCAAACCCAGTGTTACTCACGTGTGGAGCGAAATCAAAGCAGCCTCCGTGTCTGTTTTCAGGTCATACCGCTTAGCTCTCTCCAGCGCTGGAAAGCTTTTCTAATATTAACACAGGTCCTAAAACGCTTGCCCAGTCATAACCCTTCATTCCAGTGATATTATTTTGAGCTCTTTTGTATTGTCTCATCATCTCTCTTTCTGCAGTCTTTCTTCAAATCTCCCTCTTGCTCGTTCTGTCTCCTCGACCGTTATACAGACTATGCTGATTGGCCACACATTGTTGGTGTTGGTCTTACTAACTTCCAAACAGTGTTTTTTAAATATGGCTTACCCCACCTTTAAGTTGGACTAAAATTGAAATAAAAATACATTAAAGCTAAATAGAAATATTGAAAATAAACTAATACAAATTACAGAAACAGCATAACAAAATTACTGAAATTTAAATGAAAACTGAAAATCTAAAAATAAAAGCTTATTCAAATGATGATAACTATAATAGTATATAAATAATACTAAAATAACACACTATCATCACCTAGAGCTAGTGTGTTGCATGTAGTTTAAATTCAATTATTTAAATTGTTGCTTGAAATTATGATTTATAAATTCATTTAATTAAATGATTGATTTACCAATAATTTCAATGACAAACAATTATGAAAATTCCTTGTTTATATGTACCTTAAACATTGCATTCCACTAAAAGTCTGTGTGAATCAAATGTATGCCATTATAATTTATTATAAAACAATTGTCATGCAGCTACACTGAGTCACAGTTTATGCTGTCGACATGTATAAAACAAATGCTATTGAATGTATCATGTGACTCATGATTAACAACTTCTGCTATGCTTTGCTAATGTGATTGTGTTTGTTTCAGCGTGCCTCTGATGATGAGAGCAAAAACAGACAAAGAAGCTCCTCCCCTGAGAGGTAAGTGTTGTGTTAGTCTTGATTTAACAAAATCTATGAAGAATTAAGACTTTTCCTTTAAAACTTTGCTGTTTGTCTCTATTTCAGGGACGAAAAGAGGTCACAGTCAAGATCCCGCTCTAGATCTCACTCCAGATCTCGCTCTCCTCGAGAACGTTACAGAAGGGGTCGAGGGTGAGGGAAACGGGTGTTTATGCTCTTGACAGATTTGCTGTTGTCTTTTTTGTCCTGATGTAAAAAATTGCACCTTTCAGTTCTGACATTTTCTCCTTGGATCAGATCCAGGGAGCGTGAGCGTGATCGAGACCGCTATGGCGATAGGGATCGTTACGAGCGGCGCTCCAGCAGAGAGAGGGATTGGGAACACAGGAGGAGGGGAAGGTCAGGCTCCCCAGACAAAAATGATAAACCTCCCACTGAGGAGCCTCCAGTGAAGAAGAGGAAGGAAGGACTGGACCCCATCCTGACCCGCACCGGTGGGGCCTACATCCCACCGGCCAAGCTGCGAATGATGCAGGCTCAGATCACTGACAAGAGCAGGTTGGTTTCACTTTACACAGCAGTTCTACATTTTGTAGATTTAAATTCAATTAAATTACATTTATTTCAAACTGTCCATTGCAATGACTCAATTCAAAACTCTAAAGTGAAATATAATTTTATGGAAATTTATTTTGAATCACTGCTCAAAAAAAAGTCTCAGCACATCATTTTTCATTTTTTTTTTTTTTTTTTTTAATAAATACACAGCATTGGTCAAAAGTTTGGCATCAGTGTGTGTGTGTAATATATGTAAATATGTATATATATATATATATATAATCAAAGAACTTTTGTGTTGTTATTTTGGTGGTTATAAATAATACATTCAATTTAACTTTTGTTCTTGTGGAAAACTGTGGGAGAATATGAATTTATTAGAAAATTTGGCTGTATTTGATTTCTTGCATCTTTTTTTTTTTAAAAAAGGCTTCAAATGCTTAAAAATGATCAGTCTTCAAGCCATTTTTAGAGCAAATGGATAAATGTTAGTAATGGATAAATAAGTATTTACTGAATACTGTCTAAAGGCTGAAAAATACAGAAATTTAATTTTTAGATTTATTGCCCAGCTCTAATAAGCAGCGATCATCAGTTAAGATAGGTGGTCTGTGTTGATCCATCTTGAATTATATTGATTTTGAAGTCTTTTCAGACATTGTGATAAGAATAGATTGTGATGTATTGATGGTGGGAAACGCATCCACATGAATTCAATGAAGGGGTCGATTAAATTTCCTCATGCAAAGGAATAGAGGTCACCAGCCAGGAAATATAGAGGTGTCCCTGAGGGATGTGGGATATCTATAGCTGGAGTAGAGCGCTGCCCTGTGCTTGAGGCCAGACACTGGAGGATAGGTGATAGAGACAATACATCAGAGATCAGTCTCAAGAGCAGCTAAGGGCAGGAAATTAGATTGAGTCTCCAAGAAGACTCCAAAACTCCTTACCATCAGCATTTTCCATGCTGTTTCGTGTTGAAGTACAGACTGGAAAGCAAACAGCATTGAGGGTTTTGTCCTGCTATTACAGTTGTGAAAACTGTGACCTTTTAAAATGGTCTATTATGGGGCATGAAAGACAAGTATTAGAAAATCAACATTACTACTGTGTTAACAGACTGAAAGTGTCTCCTTCAAGAGACACAGCATCATGGGATCATTGGAGTTGGTTTTTCATTCATTCTCCTCTTTTATTCCACAGTTTGGAGTATCAGAGGATGAGCTGGGAAGCCCTGAAGAAGTCCATCAATGGTCTGATCAACAAAGTGAACGTTTCCAACATTGCCAACATTATTCAAGAGCTGCTGCAGGAGAATATTGTGAGGGGAAGGTAAAGACTACAGATCTTGTGCTTTACTGACCTATGGCTTGCTTTGTTCCTAGTGTGCTGTCTGCATAGGCAGTGTTTAAAGACATAATAGGCACAATCCCAGTTTGAAGTCTAAGCATTATGCTACCTCCTAAGAAATCTTAATTTGGCCAAATGCTCAATCCCATAATTCATGTGACAAGTGCAATGGACTAAAATCTATCCAAAATGACAAATGTATAAAGAAAGTCTCGGTTATAGGTATTATATGGCCAAAAAAAGTCACTGTTTGGATTTAAATGGGCAAATACTTAAGACTCTATGGCTGGATCATTATTGCAGTGATTATTATGTTTCTAGCATGTTAAATGTTTGGCAACAGTTCTTCTAACCCTAATTGATGGAGAGTGTAGATTTTCATTTCTTAAACAACCATGTAGAAAGACACATCATGGCCATATTCCAATGTCAAGATTCATCAGGCTCAAATTGTGATTGGTTGAGAGCGGGAGCATAAAGAATCATTTTCACACATGAATGGGCACCTCTGAGTCCAGACCTTAAATTGAAAGTCGTTAGGATGTGCTGGAGGAGACTATACAGAGTGCTTGACTTAACATTTATTTCATCAAGAGATGCATCAGTTTTTGGTCAAGATGTTGTTGACAATGCAAGAGTCGAGAACTTTGTAAATATGGCCATGATGTGTCTTCCTGCATGGTGGTTTAAGAAATGAAAAGCTACACACTCCATCAATTAGGGTTAGAAGAACTGTTCCCAAACATATAACATGCTAGAAACATAATAATCACTGCAGTAATGATCCAGTCATGGACTCTTAAGTATTTACCTTGGATTTAAACCCAAACAGACTTTTTTTTTTTTTTGCCAGACAACGTATTATTAAATACAGAAAAGTGTCAAATCTAAATTCTTCAATTTAATTACTATTACTGACTTTTTACACTCTGTATAACTCATTCAGTAGTGAAAAATATTGATAAAAACAATTCAGTGCAATTTAAATGGTTTATTTTACACAACATGCACTATTTTTCAAAATATTTTTTTCAAACATACTGGAAAAACTGTAATATTGTTAAAAATATTAAAATTTAAAATAACTGTTTTCTATTTTATTATATTTTAAAATGTTCCCTGCCTACACAGGGATGCTCACTATGCTTTTAAACGCCACATATGTTTGACATTGATAATGGACCTGGTGTGTGTCTCTCCAGGGGTCTTCTGGCCAGGTCTACACTTCAGGCCCAAGCTGCCTCTCCCATCTTCACCCATGTGTACGCTGCTGTGGTGGCCATCATCAACTCCAAGTTTCCTCAGATCGGAGAACTTATCCTCAAGAGACTTATCCTCAATTTCCGGAAAGGTTACAGGAGGAATGATAAAGTAAGCCTTTAGGAAGCTGGCTATTGGTTTCTAAATGGAGCACTGATTTAAATAATAGTCTAATTTTTCTTGTACCTTTTCAGCAACAATGTCTCACAGCATCCAAATTTGTGGCTCATCTCATCAACCAGAATGTGGTATGTGCTTCTGGAACTTTAACAGATTTTGTTTAGACTGTAGAGTAGTAGTGTTTAAATGTATTTATGTGTTATTTAAATGTATTATTGTACTGTCTTTGTCCAAAAGGCACATGAAGTCCTGTGCCTGGAGATGTTAACCCTGCTGTTGGAAAGACCCACTGATGACAGTGTGGAGGTTGCCATCAGCTTTCTAAAAGAGTGTGGTCTCAAATTGACAGAGGTCTCTCCCAGAGGCATCAATGGTACATTCTTAACTATTTTTCTTAGTTATCATTATTAAATGGATGATTTTTATCTTGCGTTATATCTACACTCTCATTTTTTTTTCCAGCCATCTTTGAACGTCTGAGGAACATCTTGCATGAGTCAGAGATAGATAAGCGTGTACAGTACATGATTGAGGTGATGTTTGCCATCAGGAAGGATGGGTTTAAGGACCACCCCATTGTCCCAGACGGGCTTGACCTAGTGGAGGAAGAGGACCAGTTCACACACATGCTTCCTCTGGAGGATGATTACAACACAGAGGACATCCTAAGTAAGATCAGCCGCACTTATTCATGCCATTTTAGAGTGTTTAAACCTTTTCGCTTTCTTCATATAAGGAGTGGGAATGAATGGATGACTAATTTGAGATTTTATATTTCAGGAAAAACTGATTTAAGATTTTTAAATTCCGCTGATTTGATATATTTGGGAATTTTTTGTTAAATAAATATCATAATTTTATAAATATTAAAAATAATAGTTTTTTATAATAAAGTACTTGTTTGAAAATTCTGTAAACTGTACATTTGACGTTTTTAGCAACCACTGATTTGAGATTGCAATAAACTACTGATTTTTGATTTCAATAAAGTATCAATTTGAAGTTTAAGGAATAGGAATTCTGTTACTGCCATTCAAAAGTTTGGGATTGGTAAGATTTTTTTCAGGATTCTTTGTTGAATAGAAAGAGCAGCATTTATTTGAAATGGAATTTTTTTGTAATATTATAAATGTCTTTACTGTCACTTTTGATCAATTTAATGCATCCTTTCTGAATAAAAGTATTCATTTCTTATAAAAAGATCTTACGGATCCCAAACTTTTAGTTTTAATTCTTAACCGTGTCAGTCATGATGAAACATGCTTTAAGCTTTTTAATTCAAAATTGTTCCTGCTTTCATCATTGCCACTGAAGGTGTTGATTGAGTACGATTCACTACCTCACTCACCTTACCTGCCAGGCCTTAATTTCTCATGTTTAGCAGCTAATTACCTTGATACAATCATAATGGATGACTTCCTTCTCTCTAAAGCCACCCACAAGGGAACTCATGCTCTCAAACCAGAGGCTGCAGTCCCTGCTCTGTCTGTGTGTAATTGAGGGTTTTGCTTTCTCAGTTCTCATATTTAGCCGCTGTCTGTACTGATGTTTACGGATAAGCATCTTTTTCGAGGCTTCTGAGACAAAGTGTGCTAATTGAAAATCCATACAAGCAGGCCTTCGGGAAGCATGAACAGCTATTATCACATTAAGCTCTTTTTATGTAATACGACTAATACACAGCAAATTTTTCTTTATGGGTAATTGCCTCTGATTACATCTCATTGGCACTGACATAATTGCTGCAAAACGTGTAATTGCAAACGAATGTCTGCTTTACATCAACAATATTCCTTTTGCAGATGTCTTCAAGTTGGATCCCAACTTCCTGGAGAATGAGGAGAAGTACAAAACAATTAAACGGGGTAAGTTAATGACACGTTTGCTATATGCATTTTCCGTTCTTCTAATTACCGCCTATTAAAAGAAATGCCCTCTGATGCACCATCTCTGCTAGCGCATTTGAATTTTAATTGTGTACTAATTGTACAATGGACTGGAGACAGCCATATGGTACAGGAAGCTGAAATGGTGGCCCTTGATTGCAACAATTGGAGATGCTTGTTCTCTGATGCGGAGATGATTACTCCATTTATGGCTTGAGAAGCAAAGCTAATGGAATCCTTCAGCAGTGGAGAAAGTGACAGAACATAGTTATGACCTAAGATGCCAACAGGGGACCTGGGCAAAGACAAGAGCGTGTTTGTCTTGTCACTTTTTCCTAAAGTCAAATTCAAATGAATCGCAAGTAGGATGAAATTTTAATTGATAGAGACTTATACAGCACTGGAGTTTTCTACAGTATAATGCAACTTCTGGCTCTGTATTAAAGACAAATAAACTGTGATGAAGTCTGATCAACATTGCAGCTTATTGTGCCCCAGAACCATTCAGTTAGTTAGAAAGACCAAGGTTTTAAAAATAAAGTTGTTCGCAAAAACAAACTATACTGAGCTATAAATGTGCAGTCAGTTTGATTGTAATTAATTTTTCGTAGTTTCAATGCTTGATAATCTGATTTAATTCATATATGTAGTGTAGGAACAGTTTGTGGTGCCAAAACCAAATTCAAACTAAATACAAATATAAAAAATAGCCATTTTCAAAATTACCAATGAAATTAAAGCTATTTAAGCACCATTAAAATGAATTAAAACTCAATTGAATTTGTAAACCAAAATACAAAGCAAAATGAAACTCTAGTAGTAATCCTGCATCTGACCACATATGAAGTTACCAACCATAGTTTTTTTGTGTTTTTGTGTGTTGTTTAATAATTAAAAGTATTTAAATTATTTTAAAGATTGCAAGTTAGAAAAAAAACCCTGTAATTGATCTGTCTTGTTTTCATACTTCAGAAATTCTTGACGAAGGAAGCAGCGATTCTGGCGATGACGCTGGTGGGAGTGGAGATGAAGATGATGATGAGGAAGATGAAGAGGAGGCAGCTGGGGAAGGTATTTATTTTAAATATTCATAATGTGTCACATGCTTTACCGTATACTTAGAGAAAAATGGGCACTTTTGAATTAATATTGAGTTACAATATGACTGAGTGTTGGTGGCGCTATCCTCATTCTTGAGCCTTGGTCTTATGCGAGTGTGGGGACAATGCTTTGCATTAGTTCTCCTAGATAATCCTGCTCATATGGGGCCAGATTTACAGTGGCATGAAAAAGTATGTGAACCACTTGCAGAAAAAATGAGAATTATTTTAATAAAATAATAGAGATCATACAAAATGCATGTTATTTTTTGTTTAGTACTGTCCTGAGTAAGATATTTTACATAAAAGATGTTTGCATTTAGTTCACAAGACAAAACAATTATTTAATTAATTTAATTAATAAACTGAATTTATTAAAAATAACCCCATTCATAAGTATGTGAACTCTTTTTGCGTCAAAAAAACTACTGAGCTCTGCTTATTTGCGTCTCAACGCTAATTTGCACTGCTCTTGTTAGATTGCATTGGTCATTATGTAAATTATTTGACTTTGTCTGTGTTTTTTAATTAGCGCGTCAGTAGTAGATGGTGCACAAAACTTGCCACTCCCATTGGTGCATTTGTGGAATTGTGCTCTCACTTTAATTTGCCCCCTTTAGTAAATCTGGCCCATGGTCTCTTGGGTCCTTGTGTTGAGGAAGACTGTATAAAACACTATGGCCATCAGGAAACTGCCTGTTCCAGAGTGTAGCACATTGTGTTTCAGGCATTAAATAGATCATATCTTTTTCCCTCCCTAAGGTCCACTAACATTTTTTCTTGCACTTAAAACAGTCGTAATTTAGTTTTAGGCCAAAAAATACTCTACGGAAGAATGCAAATGCAGATTATTGGGTAATCCAGTGTCCTAATAGCCTATTTTGGGAATTTTCAGATGTTAAAAATAGAGAAAAAGGTTTCATCTAACTTTCTTGTTTTCTTTTGGGGATGTTGATGATGATTTTAGTATCTATAGCCCTAACCTTAACGGGACTAGTTTTTATGGAGGATGTTAAAGAAATTTGTTTCACAGGTGCAAATTACCTAGTTTTTCGGCAAACTCAACAGTCCTCTAAGAAATCTAATCCCATCCGAATGTCTGTGATTGCCAGTATTGTATTATGCTTGTGCTTCTCTTCAGGTTTTTTTTAACCTACCTGAGCTACCGTTTGTGCAGCAATCTTTCACAAGTATTTCATTAAAAAACATATCCATCATACATGATGCACGCAAACACAGCAGATGACCTTCTGTTACACCCATGTCTAGAAACACACTCCCACCTCTGTAATAAACACAGAGGTGTTAGTTCCGTCCAAATCAGTAAATGAAAAATCGGATGTTGAATTGATAAGAATTGTAACTCAAACATTGTTTAGGAAACTAGTCCCAAACAATAGGGCTATTGATATACTATTGCCCTGTTGGGACGGTATTTGTTTCTCATCGGGAGGTAAGGTATTTTCAACATTTTCAGTGGCTAGTCTGTGATTTTATTGCTGTCCGAATCCACAATGTCAGTGTTTTTCTCTCAACGCCTGCATAAAAATCCTCGGCTGAATTACCTACTGGCCAAGGTTGTGTGTTAATTTAAATTTTCCATCCGGATCCACAGTTTACAAGAGCAGATCAATTCAAAATTCACCATTTAAATCCTTTTTGACCACTGTGGGATACCGTATGATAACTGTTGTGGTTCACTCTATTTTGCATGCATTTGACATATTTACATTTTCATTACTGAAATGCTGGGAAGTATTTACAAGAACATTATTTCATCACTGAAAGGAGCAAGAGGGAAAAAAAATCCTTATAATATTTGAAATGGGCCGTTACAGCAATACCATTTTACAATGTATTATATACAATTATATACATTAAAAATGTAAACCAAGCAGCTTTGTTTACCTCATGTAAATAAGGCTGCATTAACTTATTTCTGCTAATTTCCATATTTTTAAAATTACATCCATCATTTTGAAATAAAATGCAATAGCTTGTCTATCTTCCTATTTTTAAACTGGGGATTAAAATAATCGCATAATTATTTTCCTTTTATTGAATTAAATATGAATTTATTCATATTATAACAAGCATATGACATTTTATTTACAGCAGACAATCATGCGAACACGTGAGCAGCGCGTTCCTGGGTCTTAGGATCACTAAACTCGCTCCTCCACCGTTTTATCACATTTTTTTATTAGTTTTTTTAATGTCTATATAGTATTTATAAATTATTAGTTGTGAGTTATTTTAGTACTTCAACTTAAAAATGTGAAATGTTGCCTTTGTAACTAGCTGAAATAACATAAGTTTAATATTTTATTTCAGTTAAGGTTGGCAAAAAATGTTTTGTCATTTGCCAAACACGTCTCATTGACTATAATGTAAGGGTTCAAGTACTCTTTTATTGAGAGCAGGCGGTGTAATCTGTGTCTCTCTTTGCTGTTCATTTTTTTCGTTCCTCTGATCAGATGTGCTTAGCTCTGTTAATTGCTTCATCAAAAAGACTGTGAGCCTGTGAATTAAAATAACTCTGCAAAGAACAAGTACTATTGACCTCTGGAGGGAGACATATCATATGACAAAAACTTCAGCCAGCCTGTTTTATCTTTTTGGCCCTCTTTCCTGTTGAACTTTGATGTTTTTCTTCTCTTTATTTAGAACAAGAGAAAGTCACCATTTTCGACCAGACAGAGGTGAACTTGGTCGCGTTCCGTCGAACGATTTACCTCGCCATCCAGTCAAGGTGAGTGTGTGCGGTGCGTCATGTGATCTAGTGCTACTCTGTCGTCTTCCTTGCTTCCGTCAGCAGAAAGGGAGCAGCTCTAAAAGCCACCAGAAATAGTCTGTGCTTGTTTTGGCTGGAATTGAAAAACAACCTACATTTGAGATCCCATGAGTGAGAGATGAGGCTGTTTTTTCTTGTTTTTTGAGAGCAAAGCTCCTGAAAGCCCTGAGGGCCCCAGCATGCAGATTGAATTAATAACATCTCAGATTAGTTGTTATTAATTGAATTTCACCGGCACGGAGCAGCAGAAGTGCCATCACAGATCAGCTGTGGTGAAAGACTTCAAAATTAGTTATCCTTTAAAATCAAGAGTGTTTGAAAACTGTTTAAACAACAATTCAGGGTCTGTTTGACGACAGTAGGAGGAAGGCAGAGTCTATTTCCCCTGGCATCATAGGACCGTTTCACAGTATTACTGTCCTCATGGACATGGAGCTGGAGTTTTCAGCTTTTTGATGATATTTAATATATATATCTTGATATTGGTATTTGGGTTGTTGATGCATAACATGTCCATGAGCATTTTTTAATCATCAAAAATCAGTTTTTATTATTAATTTATGGTATTTAATAATAAAAAAAAAAATATATATATATATATATATATATATATATATATATATATATATATATATATATATATATATATATATATATATATATATATATATATATATATATATATTTTAACAAACAATTATTGCCCGATACTGATATTTGTCACTTCCTCTCTCAAAATGGATAGTATTTTGATCATGTTTTAAAAAAGCAAAGTTCAAAAACACCTGCATTAAAATATACTAGCAGGTTTATTACTGCATCATCAAATAATTTTTAATGAACATGGATTGGATCCATTTAACATTCAGCAGGCCTACATATAGACAACAGAACAAAGATACATATGAAATAAACAGTACTTTTTAGGTAGGTTTAGTAGTTCTGAGGTGAAGAAATGAAAGTAAACAAATGTAAAATAACACTTCATATTATTTACTGTATAAATTATATATATATTAATCCTTATTTATTGTAACAGACTTTTTGATTGATCTTCTAATTTGTTTTGATACACAGTTTAATATTTTTTGTAAGTTTAAATATGTATGAGATCTCCTTTACTAAGGCGGGACTCTTATTTTGATGGGTTTTCTCATCTACAGAGCTAAAAGGGTAATGGAGAGCATGCAGTTCTTCAGAGATAATTTGTTGATTTAAAGTTTGTCAGTTAATTAAGCACCCACCGAAAAGGCATAAGATCTGTATTTTATTTGTTTACTGTTAGTTGTAATAAGTGTTTTGAGTAATTCACTGTATGTGGATGATAATGCGATGGAGATAGTTTAATGTGCACTTCTTGTGCTCTGTATTGTTTAGCTTTTGTAGTGAAATTAACTTATTAAAACATCAGTAAAGTTTTAGTCATCATTCGGATGGGGTCCGCTAAACTTGTGAAAGTTACAGAAGTTATTTAGTCAAGAATAGTGTTCGATCTTTTGTTATTTGATTAGCATTAAAGCGCAGACAGCAGCGCTAGGATTACACAATAGTCATTATACAGTTCAGCGCCTTCACGCAGTTAATTAATAACCCATCGGTTTGTTATATCGGCCTTTTTCCTTCTACAGCCGATATGCAGATGGTTGTAAATTGAGCAAAAATCGGCTGATAAATATTGGCGGCCGATACATCGGTGCATCGCTAATAAATAAATAAATATATATGTGTATATTTTTCTCTGAGTTATTTTATTAACCTTACTTTGATGTTATAAGTTAACAGATGTTATATAAAACTTAGTCTTGTCAACATTTTGTTTTTGTGTTCATTGAGATATTGTTTAAAATGTTACTTTTCAAAGGGGGTGTACTCATTTATGCTGAGCACTGTATATGTGAGCATTTATAAAATGCGAATCAGAGTTCAGTTCACTCACATGGACCGTTTAAACTGATTGATGTAAATGAATTGAACTTACAAACTTCACCTCTGAGTGCTATTTTGGCTACTGAAGTTTAAATTAGTGACGCTATTACAACATCTGACTTCACTCTCTCTAAATGGTGAGTCTTGAGACAGGGAACATTTGTGAAACTAGCTAAATGAGCCTTAAGGAAAAGTAATGGTTGAATAAAAAGTCGAATTCAACATGAATATTCATGTATCCTCAGCAGGCACTAGGTCACACTCTGCTGTGAGTGTGTTTATGGCACTGGACTCCCAGGCAGCCTCACAGCTTCCCTTTTCACTTTTATTGTCCTGAAGCTTTAAAAAGGCTTCCATCACGGAGAATGCTTGAAAGCACAAAACCTTTCAGCTCCTCAGGGCTGACGAGCACTCACACGTCAAAGATACAGCAGAGGCTTTTTTATGTATTTAGAACTTAGCGGTCAAAAACAGGCTTTGTATGCATACTAACTTAATTTAACCTGTTTTTCATTAAGTGCATGCACTCTGTATTTGATCACAGCTGTGCGGTACCATGTCTAACACAACATGCGGCTGTGACGACGCTTCATTCATTCAGTTGCTGTATATGTAACAAGTCTTTAAATATTTCACCAGCTGGGAGTCAACTGGCTTCCTTAATGTCTTTAAACTTGCCTGCTGGCAGCTGGATTCACCTCTTAAAACAAACCTGGTGTCTCACAGCGCTCTACTGCTACTCTGTGTGGGGTCGCCCAGTGCTGCCCTCTCTCTGAGTGCAGAAAGAGGGCAGAGATGAAAGAGAGAGGCACTACAATGCTTCTCTCTTTCCCTTTCTACAAACTGCCTTTGAGGTCAGGATGAAACTGATTTGGCCCACAAATCCCCCGCCCGGAGGCAAGGCGAGGCTCGTGTATGGACAGGAAAAAGTATGACCCAGTAGGAAATTAGATTAACCCAGCTATTTTTCTGTTGAAATCAAGTGTGTTCGTTTTGTGGCACAAGCCTGTGATTCCCATAGTGGGGTTTTCTTTCTTTTTATATAAAGAGGAGAGGAAATGATGGGGAGAGAGAAGAAAACAACCTCTGTAAGTTTGGCCATTTTTAAACTGTATAATCTACTGTTGAAACAATTTTTATTTTTATTTTTTAAGGAAATTACTTTTATTTAACTTGGACGCATTAAATTGATCAAAATATTTGGTGCGCAAGAAACATTTCTTATCAATGCTGAAAAAAGTGACTAATATTTTTGTGGAAACATACTTTTTTTCCACAGTGTTTTGATGAATAGAAAGTTCAAAAGAACAGCATTTATTTAAAGGGGACATATTAAAATCGGACTTGTCCGTGTTTAAGTACTATAATCCAGTCCTCGGTGCATCTACCATCCCAGAAAAAAGAACAACCCAGTAACTTTGTTTTGGCAAGGCTTTCTATGCAAGCATGTGAACAAACGAGCCGCTCAGATTTCGCTACCCTAGTGATGCAAGATGGGGACCTTATTATAATATTATTGCCCCTAACTTCTACCTGAGTCTCTCCATTAGTGTCCGACTCCAGTTTGAACAATGTAAGGCTGAACACCGCTACTGACAATCGTCATTTTGGCTGCGTGAGATTCTCCAGCTTTGTTGTTGTTGAGCAACCGAAGCGCGAGCTGTTAAAGCTCCGTCCTCTTCTTGAAAGCGGGCAGGGAGCAGCAGCTCATTTGCATTTAAAGGGACAAACAAAAATGGTGTGTTTTTGCTCACACCCAAATAGGGGTAAATTTGACAAGCTATAATAAATGATCAGTGGGGTATTTTTAGCTGAAACTTCAGACATTCTGGACACCAGAGATATATGTAATAATAATGTAATGTAATATAATATAATATAATATAATATATATAATTTTTTTTTTTAGTATGTATATTTATAACACTATTCTTAGTATTATATTACCTTTGCATCAAATTACAAAAAAATAGATAATGCTGCTGTGAGGGTGTTTCTAATACGGTGGCTGTGGAAGTGACGTTTTTTTTTTCTTTGTGAAAAGGGTCTATTATTACATCATGTGAAAAGGCGCATAATAGGTTCTCTTTAAAAATAGAAATCTGTCACTTTTGATCAATTTATTACATCCTTGCTGAATAAAAGTATTAATTTTCATTCAAAAAAACAAAAACAAATCATATCTTAAATTATTTGAACAATAGTGTATGACCAGGAAGTAATGTTCCATTAACTGGTCATTTTTTTTAAAGGGATAGTTAACGATTTCTGTCATCCTTTACTCAATTTAATACATCTTTGCTGAATAAAAATATTAATTGAATTCTTTAAAAAAATAAAATCTTACTGTTCTCAAGCTTTTGAATAGTAGTGTATGACCAAGGAATAGTCATTAAGTAATTTATTTAAAGGATAGTTCACCTAAAAATGAAGTTTGTGTCATCATTCAGTTACCCTCATGTCGTTCCAAATCTGTAAGACTTATTTTCTTCAATAAAATACAAAAGATATTTTGAAGAACATTGGTAACCAAACGGTGTTGGTTACCACTGACATCCATTGTATGGACCAAAAAAACCAAAAAAAAACCATGACATTTCTCAAAATATCCATAGAAGACTGTCATAGTTTTGGAACGACATGAGGGTGACAGTGTTGACAGTGTTGTTTGATTCAGTGATGCTCAGTGTAGAGTGCTGTACTCACTGTGTACTGCTGAACTGTCCTGTCTTTCGGTTGATGTGAATAGGGACTGTGTTGAGTGACATTTATATGGATTTTATCCTAGGGGCTCACTGTGCACCATGGGACCTGTAGTGTCAAAACTAGCCACCACGTCTCTCTCTTTTTGGCTGCCCTTGCCCTTTGAAGTGGGCATGGCACAGCATTCAAACAGTAAAGAAGTAGAGCAGACTGAACTTTATTTAGAACAGAAATAAAATAGTCACAGAGATTCTAGTTTGGTCAGACTTAACCACACTTCCACTCTGTAAACTAAAACATTCAGCTGAGTTTGTTTCTCATTCTGTTTTAGTTAATGAGCAGGAGAGATTTGTATCTGCGGGCGTCACATGACTGTGTTAGTCAGCAGATTGTGAAACTAACTGATAGATGCTGAATTGTGGCAGAAATGTCTGAAAGAGGTGTGATGCTCATGACCAGTGCTTTAGTTTGCTTTCCACTGACGGCATTGAACGACTCTGGTCCAAACAAACCCTATTTAATTAAAATGCCAGTACTGAGTTAAACATAATGTGTATAGCACATACATGGAATTTATATTTTGTTTTATTTTCTTGTCATCTGGGGGGAAAAAAGGAAGAGGAAACAGCGATCTGTCTCGCCATATTAAAGTGCGCCAAAACAGAATTTGTTTGAATTTCATAATAAGTGGACAGAATTTGAAATCTGTTTTATATCAAAAGTAACAAACCACAAAGCTTGTTGCAATTTATTGGATGAACTGCAATGTTATGTTCATCAACTGAAAACAGACTAGACTAAAACATTGCTTCTTGGGATTTAAGAATTGATATTGTTTCATAAAAAAGAATTATTAAAATCATGATTTTTAAACCATATAAATCTCTACCTATTTATTTTATTAGTTTGAGACCTGTTTCTCAAGTCATCTTGACTGGTTCATTATATAGAGCTTTTCGTGTAAATCGCAATACCCTGCTGGACACAATACAAACACCTTTCTGTTTCATGGTACCCAGTTGTTCTCATCACATTGAATCATCACATTCAATTTAGATTGCAAATTCACAGTTCAGCTATAATATGTCTTTGTCCATGCTGCTACAGATCCAGCAGCTCCACAGTAACTTTTGCCCAAAATGTGTCCAAATATGCTTCAAAGCAAGAGAATCTTGAGCTGACCTTAAATGAAGCACTGGAGAGCCAACCCAATCCCAGGACAGGCAAAAGATTAAGATAGAAAGCCTCATTTCTACTTAGAGTGAACATGTTTTGTAATTTCTTTTGAGTTTTAGGGCTGTATTATTATTCTGATCATGGTGTTAACCTCGTTAACCTTCAACAGATGATGCCTCCTGGTGCTGTGATAGTTTTGCTTAAATTTAATGGAGTCTGGTTCATATTTAATAAATTGCATTTGATTTATTATATGGTGCAGTTGCATGTAATATATTAAAATTATATGCATATCATGGGATCTGGTTAAACTCTGTGTTAAATTTCATTAGCACATGAAATGCAGAAGGTGACGTTTTCATGTTTTTTCTTCACAGCTTGGACTTCGAAGAATGCGCCCACAAGTTGATAAAAATGGATTTCCCAGAGAGCCAGACGGTACGTAAATAAACGCTGTTCTCTCTAAAATCCTGCAGATCTGTGTTGCTTTTCGTGTCCCTGCACACAGCTGTTTATCGGAAGCTTTTAACTTCATCTAAATATTTGTTTTCAGTCTCAGAGGTAATTTGTGCCTTTGTGGTCACTTGGGAAGCATTTGTCATCTTAATATCCTTGTTTTGCAGTTTCACAGTGGGGAAAAATGGGCTGTTTTGGTTAATCACAACTGGGTGTTCCCTTCTGTTTTAACTGATCAAATGCCTTTCTCCAGAAATGGCCCGTTTGTGATTGTCACCCTGCTGTTTTACGAATTAAACTGGAATTCAGTGCCAGCAGCTCATCAGTTTGATGGAAAGTCCTGTATTTGTCAGCACCTGCCTGACGTTATTGTATTTGTGGCATAAGTGCTGGACTAGGGCCTGGTAGTATGTTGAAAATTCACGATTATGACACGGTCACCTTTTTATGCATTTTAGCATTGGTGTCTGTTATTACAGTTTTAGCAATTGCAGCTCTTTCTTGGATGTTGGAAGTTTTCTGTGGTCTGTTTTTGTTGAAACGTGGTCTTCAAGGGGCTCTCTTTTTTTGTTCACAACTTGTACTATACTGTTATACAACCTAGAGAATAAAAAGGTAATTGTTTTTTCCTCTGTATTACTTTATATACAGTGCTTAACAAATTATTAGACCACCACCTAATGTAAGGTTTGTGCACAGCTGCCCTAAACTAACATTATTGGTAATTACCAAAATCATTTTTATGTTTCTAATGGTTAATCCACACCAGTATGTTTAAGCTCTTTAGTCACAGTAGTGTTTCTAATGCTAAAATATAATTATTGTTGGGATTTAATGGTTTCAAAGATAGATCACACAAACATTTCATCAAATGAAGTCTTTGGGAACAACTAGAAACTATTTGGAAGTCAATAACAACAGAGACTGGAAAAGTACATAAAAACAATGCCAGCAAGATTGCAAGCTGTTATCAAGGCCAAAGGAGGCCATACAAAATAATTTAACCGATTACACAGTTGTGCACAGCCGTGAGCGCTCTCCACAAAGGACATTTGAGCATTTAAAAGCAGCCGTCTGTCAGTGAGTGAGTTTCGTGTATTAAATATATAGGCCTGTTGCATTCCAAATAGATGATTGATTTTTTTTTTTTTTCCTCCCACCCCCTATCTGCAATGGAGCAAAATTATGTTCCCTCTGTTTAATGAAAAAATCACTCCTTTAAGCCGTTTCAGATCAAATATACAAATATCGAGCTATATATCAAATGGCTGATGAATATTGAGATAGATGTGTTTTTAGCCATTTCTTCAAGCCCTATTTTGAACACATTGGTTTTCTTGGCTCTGTTAATCAGTCCGTTTGACCTTTTAAGAGAGATGAGGGTGATAACCGGATTCAATCCCATGGGTCCTCTCTGCCTTCTTATTCCAAATATGGACTGTCTTGTTTAGCTTGTGCAGTACAGATAAGTCTGTATGTTGTCCCTGGAGCATATATGTAATGTCAACAACATTCACGGCGGGGTTCATTATATGTTTGCCACTTTTGAAATGACTTCCACTAAGACGAACTGTATCAAATAAGATTGTAAAAAGTCCCGAAATAGAATAGAGCCCCTTAACCCCCACCGCCACATCTGCTGCTTTTGGCCATTTGAGAAAAGAGCCACTGAGGTGCACAAGATGGAAACATTGTGTTTGCAGGCCTGAGGGAGATTGTGTAACAAGGGTAGCATCCTACAAATGTCTTCTTTATCACTTCGCTCCAGTCCTCCGCACAGGCTCAGGAGCAGGTCAGGAAGGGAAAGAGGCATATACTTTCTCCCCAGCATACAAACATATGTCAGCTGTGCTGTAGGTGACATCACTACAGCCTATTATCACCTCCAAATTAATCTGGGATGTCTGGCTCAAATTTTATTTTTTTTTTTTCCCTTGCCAATATTTTAACACATCAACGGTTGTAAATGTATTTAATTTTGTAAATTTAAAAATAAATATTTATTTTTAATTATTTATATATTTATGCAATTAGAATATTGTATTCATACTACTGTATATAATATATTTTTCTGTATTATATATTACATATATTTAGACTATTGTTTAAAATTATTTTAATCAGATTTTTTTTTGCTGGTTTCTGTACATTGTTTACACAGAAACAAACATTAAGCAAACTGACAATGCTGTTTCATTGAGCTAATAATGCAGCCTATAAATGATTTAAATCAAGAATCAATACATGTATAAATGATTACCTCATTGCAAGGAAGTGCTCGTTTTTGCCAGTTTGTTGGTGGTGTGTCGTTCTCAGATCTCTCTCTGAAGCCAGAACTGGCAGAACATGGCTCACATCCAGACCTACCACAGTCCTCTGCGTCATCACACACACACACACACATACATGCGCACACACACCTGAGCCTGCTTCAAACCCCCCAGTGTCTGTGCAACATGAGGAAACACGTCAACTACTCTGGTTTCCTTAACATCACTGTTTGATAAATAAGTTATTATTGGAACTAGACATCTGAAACTGGGAATCTGAAAGTTTGGCCAGGGTATCATTTAGCCAATTAAGTGTACACTTTTATAGGCATCTCAATGACATTAACGTATAATGTAACATAAAACGTATAATTTTGGACTGATTTGATAATGTCAGCCTGATTTCTTTTTAGTTGTATGATTGATGTACTGTGGGGCATTTATCTTTAAAGGCCTTTAATGAGAAACAATAAAAGCAGTCCCTCGTGTAGAGCTTGTTTTAACATTGCAGTATGCGCTGTTTCTTTCACACATATGGGTTCACGTCCTTGGAACCCACTGCGTTTTGTCCCTCTTGAGTTGTCGTACCAGAATAAACTGTCCTTGAGTCTTTGGTTATTGCTGTTTCTGCCCAGTGATCTGGCTTTGCTCCTAAATGCAGGGTTCTTACAGTCATGGAAAACTTGGAAATGTAAGGGAATTTTAAAATGGTTTTCCAGGCCTGCAAAAGTAATTGGATAATCAAGTCTTGAAAGGCCTGGAAATGTATGCAGTAAAAATAAATAGGTAAACAAACAATAGATAAATATATATATAATTTTCTTTATTTCTTTATTTATCTAGATTTCCTTTTTTAAAATATTGCACAGGTGTGAGCGAATCATTCTTTTGAGTATCTTGAAGTGGTCCTAAGTCCATCTGAAAGATTAATTTGTGATTTTCGTCTTTGATTTTTGATCTTTGAATTTTTAGTTATTTTTTAATCTTTCGTTTGTTCAAGTTGATGTTCATTTGTTTGTTCAAGTTGACGTTCGTTCGTTTAAGTTGACATTCGTTCGTTCAAGTTGACATTAATTCGTTTGTTCAAGTTGACGTTCATTCATTTGTTCAAGTTGACATTAATTCGTTCCTTCAAGTTGACATTCTTTCGTTTGTTCAAGTTGATGTTCATTTGTTTGTTAAAGTTGACATTCTTTCATTCGTTCAAGTTGACGTTCGTTCGTTCAAGTTGACATTTGTTCATTCAAGTTGACGTTTGTTCAATTACACATTTTGTTCATTCAATTTGACATTCATAAATGTGGGAAATTCAAACAAAACACCCCATTTGCCCAACATTCATAGCTATAATTCCAAGATGAACATTTGTGGTGAACATTTTCTGTCATTAATAAGATAAGGAAGAACTCTTCTGTTTTATGAAAATCCCTCTGGATGGGTCATTAGCTGTTGCATCTTTTAAAGATGGCTATAAAAAGGTGGAATGTTGCTTTAAATTCCGTACAGCTGCTGCTGATTGGCAGGTGTTTCTGTTAGGGTGGAGATTGTTTATAGCCTGCAACAAGTAATCTACCATGTGTTTGGTTTCCAGTTTCCACACAAGACATTGACAACAGCATTACAGAGCCAAAGGCCGACATAAAACTCATTTGGAATTGGAACTCCCATCATTCTCAAAGTTCTACACATCCTTTGACCATTGTGCATTTATTAACTGTTTGTCCAATTTGTTGGTTGTATGCATCAGTTATCACTGAGATTGTATAGTACCCACAGCTTCATTTAACATATGTTACATATGTTATGTTTTCTATTTGCAATATTTCCACTAAAATCAAAGCAACATGGGTCTAGACATTAGTCAGAGAAGACACCATTCTTAATTTAACACAGTTGTAAATGAGGCTGAGTATTAAGTATTTCGAACTGTTGTTTAAAAATATTGAACATACACTACACTTCAAATGTTAGGGTTGGTAAGACTTTACTTTTTTTTTTTTTTTTTATTCTCTTGTGCTCACCAAATCTGCATTTATTTAATCAAAAATACAGTAAAAACAGTAATGTTGTGAAATTATTGCAACATTATTAATGTCTTTGTCACTTTTGATCAATTTCACCCCAAACTTTTCAGCAGTACTGTATGTCTTCTAGAAAACATGGGTTGTTAAAACTAGGAAGCCTCATTATTATTCACACCACATTAAATATGCTGTCTACTCTGACTGAGGTCCCTGAAGCTGAGATGATTCACTGTTATTCAGCCGTCAGTTTATAGGGATCATTTAATACTTCACCCTCAGAAAAGTGAAGGCCAAAGCCTGGCATGTGAAAATATAAATAGTTTAACTTGCTGTGCTGATGTTTACATTGAAATGTCAAGGGCAGAAAGGATTGAAAATATTACAGCCAGTCTCATAATTTCTGTGTCGACACATCACAGTTTCCCCTTCAGAACAGGATTGTAAAATGTTTCATAGTGCGCACTTTCAACAAGGTTCAAGCGAAATTTAGCAAAGGCAATGACAATTGATGCGGAGCAGCCGCTGTCTGGCAGTGGAGTTGATGGCGCGATTATTAGTCTTGTGAGCAATAAACACATCACAAGTGCGGAATGAATCATGGGACTTCACAGATGGGCCTGTTCATTATTCAGCCACATTTCTGCCTCCGCCCGTCTCAGCCACATGGAGTACAAACGTATGGATTGAGTGCATTGGACTGAATCACAACTGCGCTCAGTTAGCGGATAGATAATTCAGCTGCATGAAACACTAATCGAAAGATGATTCATTTCACAGAGCTTCTGCTGCCATTGTCTTTGTCGCTGAGTGAGAATGCATTAAGTGCAGAGAGAGATATGGATGACTGTTCATTTTGATTATTCGGTGTGTCTTGTAGCATTTATAACTAGTTTTCCTCTGTCTGTTTTCATTTCCTATAATTGCCTTGGATTATCTCTACATGAAGAAAGTCCTTTCTTTTTTTCTTTTTTGAAAATCAGAACAGTGTTGAATCTCCTGATACTCATGAGAGTAAATAAATTCTTTACACATTAGTTAACGTTAGTTAGCCTAATGCATCACATTTCTTACAGTACCTTTGTTGATGTTAGTTTTAAAAATTGTTGTTAATGTTAGCTCGGGTCAATCAAATAATATTAACAAAGTTACATTTTAATAATTTATTTAATGTTAAAGGTAATAAATGTTTACCAGAATTTTCTACTGTTAATTCATGTGAGCTATTGTAGTTAACTAATGTTAGCAAACGGAACCTTATTGTAAAGTGTTGCCAAATTCTTATGTTTTCATAAAAATAAATAAATAAAAAGAAAACAAGATGTGTGTTTGCCAGGTCATTGCTATGTGGTTGACTGGCTGTTGTAGGTGGTTGCTTACTAGTTAAGTCCATTCTCAAATGTCTGTGGTGTTCTGTTACCCATTTTATTTTACCTCTGGTGGAAATACTAAGTCTAGTCACTTAGAAAAGTGATAGAACACCTCAACTTCAAAGGGATAGTTGACCCAAAAATGAAAATTCTGTTATTTACTCACCCTCAAGTTGTTTCAAACCTGTATGAATTTCATTGTTCTGCTGAACACAATATTTTGAAGAATGCCAGTTGAATGCACATTGACTTTCATAGTATTTTTTTTTTTCTTTTTTTTTTTTCTCTCTTTCTATACTGTGGAAGTCAGTGGGGTCCATCAACTGTTTGGTGACCCATATTCTTCAAAATATATGGCAAACAGGACATTTTTTTTAGCAGGCGTTACTCTAGTCTTCACATGATCATTCTGAAATCATTCTAATGTGCTGAATTGGTGCTCAAGAAACATTTTTTATTAATGTTGAAAACAGTTGTACTGCTTAATATTTATTGTGGAAACAGTGACACATTCGCTTCGTAGGAAGTTCAAGGACAGCATTTATTTAGAAATAGAAATCTTTTGTAACGTTATAAACGTCTTTACTCTCACCTTTGATCAATTTAACGCACCCTTGCTGAGTAAAAGTATTTATTTCTTTCCAAAAAAAGAAAATGAACTGACTCTGAACTAATAGCTAGAGTTAAGGCCCCGATATACTTAGAACAGAATCGAAGGATGAACTGATGTAACGTCATTTTGAACAAAATCAGGCCAAAACAAAGTTCGTTTGGAGTTTGTTTTGGAAGTTCGAAACAGCTTGCCAAAGCATCGGCTGGTAAACACCTTCAGACTACCATTGGTCCGTGGCCATTACGTAAGGAAGGTGTGCGCTTTTCACTCTGAAAATCTTTTCCTCTTTTAATTTCTCCTCTCGAGTCCGTAGAAGTCAGATGTCCCAGAGTGAAAACATGACCACTAGAGAGCTGCTTTATAGTAGAAGACAAATTTGTACTTCTGATGAAATGAGAGACTATTTTTCATGTTTAATAAGGTAAAGCTGCTTGATTTTAAGCAATCTATTTTTTAAAGTGTTATAAATGCGATGTGTATAAACTCCCAGTGCCATATTACAGAGCTTGTGCAAACAAACTTATGATCAGATGCTTTTATTATGCTTTATTAAAAAATCCTTGCTAGTTTCTCAATTTTGTTATTTATTTTGTTACTGAGAGGAAAGCACGCAACATTTTTACATATTCGTCTAACCGTCACTATCAGCAGTGTGGGTGGCGTCAGATGTTCGATTACAGTATATCGCTGCTCACGTATTCGAACTTCGATTAACCCCTAATCGAAGAACGAAAAAGAACTTTGCTTGAAGTATATCGGGGCCTTTAGGGGATGTCTTCCGCAGATTCGAAGTATGAGCAAAACCAATTTCACAATTTTCAATACCACAGCAAATGTAAATAACATGCAGCTGCAAAGCAGAAATTCTTTTGAAAGATAGAATTTGTGCAGATATGCATGGGAGTGTTTGAAAGAAGTTGGGGGTACCAAATTGTGATTATGTTACTGATACCATTGGGAAAACTGGTATCATTTTATTTTATTTTTTTCTTGTTAGATCGACATGGTATCGGTGTGTCTGTGCTTTTGGCATCCTTATGAGATTGCATGCCACATTTATTCAGCATGTGCAGAGTATATTCCACACCCGATATACTGGGGGTAATGGAAAATACATTTCTCTTGCACAGTGCTCTTCACCTCCTTGGAGTTATTGATTGAATCTTCCAGTGTGTTCTTTACATGGCATATCTTCAGCATGAATTTCTTTTGCCTGTCCCACAGAGGTTATATGCGTAAAACTTGGGCCGTACTCATCCACGTAGAAAGAAGGTTGTCATGCTGAACCCAGTGCACTTAGCAAATGCTGTTCTGTGTCTGACCGAGTTCACTCAATGTCCCACTGGTGCTAGTGATTCAGTGGAGCCGGGCTGTTTGTGAGGTTTCAGCTTCTAATTTTTTGATAGTTGGGTTTTAGCAAAAGAAGTGATAAAAGTTTAATTTTTTCTCTCTCTCTCTCAATATAGAAGTTTTATTGTGTTGTGGATATACTGGAGGTAAGTGGTTATTGATTGTCTGGGTGTGAGTCTGGGTTTCAGTCCTTGTGCTGTTTGTTCGATCTGACAGCGCTGCCAATTTTTCTTCAAAGGAAATGAAATAGGTTGGCATGGATTTGAAGTGTCTTCAAATGGTTAAAGCCCTTTATTTGTTTCTTTATGTTCTTCATGTTCTTCTGCTTTAATAAAAGTAAATGGCATTTCATCATTTCTTTTTCATCAGTCTTTGCTGAGCAGATGGCTGGTCATCTGTGGCAACAGTCTTGCTGTGCACGATTATAGATTTCACATCACGGATGATCTCCTGCACTCTCTTCATCTCATGTTGCTTTTTAAAAATTACTAGTCTGCAGCTTCATGTCAATCACAATCCATCCATCATTCTGTAGTTCCTCTAGCTATAATGTATCCAAGCAGTCGAAGCAGAGTGGGATGAGATGTTGCACTTACAGCTCGACTGGACCGCAGGTGCAAAGAGGGAAGTGCTAAAATGGCTGTTTTGAGCATGTAATCCCTCTGGTTTGCTCTGTGGGTAGGCTCGCCGCAAAGGGTCACTATGGGATTCCAACCCTTTGGGCTGAAGAGATTTACCGATATCTCCCTTGATAGAATCTCTCAAGCTCCAACATGGTTTTTCTGCTTGAGGCAACAGGGATGATACTAATGAGCGAATCAGGAAGTGATTCACCAATGCCGAAGCCTGGATTTCTGCACCTGCTTGGTCTGCTGCGCAGTAATGCTGCTGGTGTCCTAGAGCAGTTTAATTAACAGGGATTTCCCTGTTCGTACATGAGGATCAGGTATTAGCAGAGTCAGAGAACCGTAGTCGGATATCCTCTAGAACTGAAAGCTTTGCTGACAACTTTATTACCAAATTTTGAGATACTCAGGCTTAAAGAAAGAGTTTACTAAAAAAAAAAAAAAAAAAAAAATCATTGTTTACTATTTCTCTGGTTGTAAGTTTGGGGTCAGTAAGATGATGATGATGATGATTATTATTATTATTTAAAAAAATTAATACATGTTAAGCAATGGTGCTTTAAATTGATCAAATGTGACGGTAAAGGCTTTTGCACCAAAAATTTCAGTTTTTTGGGGGTGTTTTTTACTTTCTGTTCACCAGAATAGAATAGAATCAGAATCCTGAAAAAGTATCACAGTTTCCACAGATATTAAGCAGTACAACTGTTTTCAACACTGATAATAATAATAATAAATGTTTCTTGAGCAACAAATCAGCATTTTAACATGATTTCTGAAGGATCATGTGACGCTGTAGTCTGGAGTAATGATCCTGTATCACAGGAATAAATTACAATTTAAAATATATTGAAATAGAAAACAGTTATTTTAAATTGTAATAATATTTCAGAATATTACAGTTTTTACTGTATTTTTAATCAAATAAATACAGCCTTTGTGAATGAGAACTTTTTTTTATAGGTTTAAAGGGTTAGTTCACCCAAACATGAAAATTGTCATTAATTACTCACCCTTATGTCGTTCCAAACCCATAAGACCTTCGTTCATCAGTGCAGCCCTTCTGTGTTCTACGTCAGAACGGCGACTCATTATTGGCCAACACTATTCACGTGAGCTCTCTGTCAACTGCGTATGACAACAGTTCAAACTGTTAAATAAAGTAGTTGTTTTTTTGTTTTTGTACACAAAAAGTATTCTCGTTGCCTCATAACATTTAAGGTTGAACCACTGTAGTCACATATACTATTTTATCGATGACTTTAATACCTTTCTGGACCTCAAAAGGTGCAATGATGTTGATGCCTATGTGTGGTTCAGCACCCCTCGGATTTCATCAAAAATATCTTAATTTGTGTTCCTAAGATGAAAGGTCTGATGGGTTTGGGACGACATGAGGGTGAGTAAAAAAATGACAGAAATTTCATTTTGGGGTGAACTAACTTGTTAATATGATATGAGATCCCAAACTTTTTTTTTTTTTTTTTTTTTTTTCCTGCAGGATATGTAGTGTGATCTTTGCCATACAACAAATATAAATTGGGGTCTTTGTCAAGGTCCAAAAATGACAAAATGCAACCTGAAAGTATGAAAGTCTTCTGAAATTGAAGTCATGATTTATAAAAAATCATCCCCTTTACTGTAATTCACATCACATTCGCGTTTCTCGAAAGTGAAGTTGTCACATTAGGTTTGACTTTTGACTGAACTTTTCCTTTATTCTAATGATATTGCTTGAAAGAGAGAAAAGGTGATCAGTAATTGAGCACAGCCTGTAGGATTTCAGCTCCCTGAAATATATAAATGAGAGACTAGTGCCGTAGGGCTGAGCCACCTATCTGCTATGCACCTTTTTGCAAACTGTCCTTTGATCAGAACACCTTACCGTCACACCTGGCACATCAGGCTCGCTGCCTGCAGGCACCTGTTAGAAGAGTCAGAAATCATCTCATCAGGGCTTAACACAATCTCAACTGTTCCTCAAGTGCTCAGTACTTTATCTGCCCGGACACTGTTCATGATAGTCAGTGGAGGTGAATTTTAGACCTCTATGTTTTCAGCTTCAGCTCTAATTTGGTGCCAGACTGCAGCCTGTTGGGGAGTTTTAAATTGTAAATTGCATGAAAAAAATAAATTGCAAGTCATAATCTTGAGCTTCCTGGTGAATATATGAGGTAGATCGTGAAATCAATAGGCTTATGCAGTGTTATTGGGTATAAGTAGAGAAGTACTGTAGCTCTTGAAGCTGTATCCATGCAGTAAGATGAGATGTTACACCTACTGTGTGTGAGGGGCCGTGGAGCTCAGCTGAGCCGCAGGTGTGAAGTGGGAAATGCTAAATGGTTGTTTGAAGCATAGAATCTTGCCTGTTTCCTGTGAGGGGAGGAATGGGCATCTGTAGGTAGGATCACAGCAAGGCCAGGCATGAGGAAGGGCTCGCTAAGGGATTTCAGAGAATTACCTGACATCACCTCAACTGAATCCGTAAATGCAGATATTGGATACGAGTTGTGTCACTCTCATTCTGCTCCACACCCGTAAGACCTTTGTTCATCTTCGGAACACAAATTGAGATTTTTTTTTTTCTAATTGATGGCTCAATGAGGCCTCCATTGACAGCAAGATCATTAACAAATGCCCAAAAATGTACTAAAGACATGTTTAAAACAGGTCATGTGACTACAGTGGTTCAACCTTAATGTTATGAAGTGATGAGAATATGTTTTGTGCTCCAGAACAAACAAACAAACAACAAACAAAAATATTCAGCAATATCCAGTGATGGACGATTTCAAAACACTGCTTCATGAAGCTTCGAAGCTTTATGAATCTTTTGGTTTGAATAAGTGGTTTGGAGCGTGTATCAAACTGCCGCCCACAGTCACACCGCCCAGTAGTGAACCATTGAAATTTCGAAACACTAACGACGTAACGAAGACTCGTTTACTGAAATCACATGACTTTGGCAGTTTGATTCGCTTTGAACCACTGATTTGAAACAAAAGATTCATAAAGCTTTGCAGCTAAGATTTGATAGCTTTATTATTAAATAGTTTTTCTTTTCAGTTCACGAAACTTCTTAATGATTAATCCGTATCTCAAGTGCTCAATACTTCATGTGCCTAGATCAGGGGTGTCCAATCCTACTCCTGGAGGGTCACTGTCCTGCAGAGATAAACTCCAACCCCAATTAAACACACCTGAACCAGCTGATCAAGGTCTCACTAAGCATACTAGAAAGATCCAGGCAGATGTGTTAAAGCAAGTTAGAGCTAAACTCTGCAGGACAGTGGCCTTCCAGGACCGAGTTTGGACACCCATGGCCTAGATTGAAGTCCACTGTTTCAGATATCCAGCGCACTGAAGGAAAGAGCCTTGAGATTTTATCAGGTCTGTTTTAGATCATCACATCTAACGCATTAAGGTTTAATTTGTCAAATTGATCGCGAGCTTGTCTGTCGCTCTGTCTGTCTCAGAATCCTAGGCTCTTTGGTGAAGATATGAGGTTATGAAATCAATACACATTAGTGGAGAAGTGCTGAGAATGGATGATCAGCTCCACACCTTTATTTTGTTTCTTTAAAGTGCAAAAAGCTGCTGCTCAGTCTGTGTTTTGAGAGATTTTTTTTTTTCTCATGTGCATCTGTTTCTCTCCACAGAAAGAGTTGTGCAACATGATCCTGGACTGTTGTGCCCAGCAAAGAACATACGAGAAGTTTTTCGGTCTCCTAGCTGGGGTGAGCATGTCTTTCCCTCTGTCACTGTTATCCTGTGTTCACATCATCTTTTTAGCTTTGTTCTATTTTATTGTTTTGTATTTTATTGTAGGTTCATTTTTAAATTATTTATTGGTTTGTTTGTTTTGATTTTGTTTTTAATAAATGTATTTATAGATTCCAACATGATGCAAAGAAGCATTATTCTCTCTTGGATTTATGAATATTTCAAATGACATGCACCTCATTGGCAATATTGGTGCGAAATTGCAACAGTTGTTTTTGTTTCTCCATCTGATATTTTCATAATTTATGTAGAGGTTTTGCCTGCTGAAGAAAGAATACATGGAGAGTTTTGAGGCCATCTTCCAGGAGCAGTATGAAACCATCCACCGGCTTGAAACCAACAAACTTCGTAACGTTGCTCGAATGTTTGCTCATCTCCTCTACACAGACTCTGTTCCATGGAGTGTGAGTTACTTTTATTGCTTCCTTCTTTACATTCACCACGTCAGCGTTTAGACATGGCTTATAAACTAATGCATCCTGCAAGCTGTAATTACATTTTAGGCAACAACACATCAATACGGCCAGACATATTATTGGTTTCCTGATACAGTAAAACAGTGTTTTCTCTCAGGTCCTTGAATGCGTTAAAATGAGCGAAGACACGACGACATCCTCCAGTCGAATCTTTGTGAAGATTTTGTTCCAGGAACTTTGCGCTTACATGGGTTTGCCAAAACTGAACGAGAGACTGAAAGACATGTAAGTGCTTTTCTTTGTGTACTGTGCTGTTTTATTGAATAAAACGAATCGATGATAAACTTTATAATGAAGCTGTTTAATGGACCATTTAATTTATTTATTCCTCAGGACTCTTCAGCCTTTCTTCGAGGGTCTGTTCCCACGTGACAACCCGAGGAACACAAGATTTGCCATCAATTTCTTCACATCTATCGGTCTTGGAGGACTGACGTAAGAACCTGTGAAACCTCTCTTGTTGGGTCGGCTTCAGTTATGAACTAATGCTCATCAAACCGTTTTTTTCTTTCAGGGATGAGCTGAGAGAACATCTGAAGAACGCTCCTAAGATGATCATGACCCAGAATCAGGATGTGGAGTCATCTGATTCTTCCTCCTCTTCCTCTTCCTCTTCAGACTCCTCCTCATCTTCAGATTCTTCATCTGACAGTGACAGCAGCGACAGCGACTCGGGCTCGTCCAGCGACTCAGACTCCTCCTCCAGCAGTGACAGCTCTTCAGGTATCAAAACACTATACATAAAAATATATATCATTTTTGGAATAATTGAGGTAATTAAAGTCATTAAAGGTGCCCTAGAACGTTCTTACACAAGATGTAATATAAGTCAAAGGTGTCCCCTGAATGTGTCTGTGAAGTTTCAGCTTAAAATACCCCAAAGATTTTTTTTTTTTTAAAACTGCCTATTTTGAGGCATCATTAAATATGCGGCAATTCAGGCTGTGGCCCCTTTAAATCCTCACGCTCCCCGCCCCCAAACTATAATACAGTGCATAAACAAAGTTTACACAGCTAATATAACCCTTAAATGGATCTTTACAAAATGTTCGTCATGCATACTGCATGCATGCATTTGATCATGTGAGTATAGTATTTATTTGGATGTTTACATTTGATTCTGAATGAGTTTGATGGTGCTCCATGGCTAAAGCTAACATTACACACTGTTTGAGAGATTTATAAAGAATGGAGTTGTGTTTATGAATTATACAAACTGCAAGTGTTTAAAAAACGGCTCTTGTCTCCGTGAATACAGTAAGAAACGATTGTAACTAACGGGCTCATATATTGTGATATGAAAAAAAGAGGACTTTTCTCAAGATGACAAAAATGGCTATTATGAAAGAATTAATCTTTCTAGTATTAAGTGATTAGGTTAAGGAGTACATCTGCATAGAAAATAAAATTAATTTAAAAAATCTGAAAAATTACTTTTTTCCCAGTACATATCCTTTTAGGGTTGGAATATTATAAACTACAAAAATGTGGGTATTCACACTTGACTCTATCTAAGAACTCAAAACTCCAACCTCAAATAAATATGCATTGCCAGCTTAGGCGTGAAGTACAGAGCTGTTTTACATGCATACATCTCATGATAAAGTGAATCTGGCAGTGCATATATTATAATTAATGTGCAATTTCACTATTAAATTAAGCCATATTGTGATATCAATTTTTATATTGATATATCATACATCCCTACTTACAATTCCCACCTGAATTGCATTTTTTTTATGGTTTAGATTTAGAGAATTGTGAAATTTAGTAGGCAAAATTCTCATAATAAACAAGAGCAGGGACAATCCTGTTTTCTGTTGCAAGTTAAAAACTTGATGAAATATGAAAGAAATTCTGGCTATTGGCCCAGTGCGTAATTATTCATGCCTTTCGTGTCTGGACTTGACTTGCGATCTGTTTTTTGTTTGTTTTTCTCCCTTAATTATTCTGCTTGTTATGGATTGTTTCCCGCCTCCCTTCCTGAGCCCTGATGATCACCAGCCTGTACTTCAGGACTTTAGGAGTGTCCACTTCACTTTGCAGATCCCATCACATAAATTCTAACATTTTGCAAAAATGTCTCTCAAATTCTGTTGTTTATAAATGACAAGAATCCTTCAAGTTTCAGCTATTTAATATCCCTGTGGTTATGGAAAACCTAGGGAAATCAGGGCATTTTAAAGTTTCCAGGCCGGATTTTTATTTTTTTTTTAAATTGCTATTTTTCTAGTTTTGCTTAGCTTTAAAATATTTCATATGAGTGCAATTTTTATAAAATAAAAGTGATAACATCTTTAATCAAAAGGATAAAATCCCTGACCTTTATCCCAGCCAAGAATTGCTCATAAATGGTTTCTTTTGAATTACGGCATGATGACAAACACTGTTATAAACACTTCCCCTCCCAATCTGCATGCAAATAGTCGCTTTTTATGGCTTCAGCACTGTGTAAAAAGTGATTATAATTAGATTTGAGAACATGCAGATTCTGACAGGAGGACTGCAGTAATTTGTTCTTGAGGCTGTTAATGAAGTTACATTTTTAGACGAGATGTGATGTCAGGCCTCTCTCATCTCCTCTGTTACCATTTAGAGAATGTTAATTGATGTTTATTGCTGCCTTTTAAAGGAAGACATACTTTCAGTTCTCCAGTAGTTCCCTCAAACCTATACATACACAAATACATTTGAAAGTCGCAATGAAATCATAATTTATAATTCTTTTTTCTTTTCTTTTTTTTTTTACAGAATGTTGCAGTGCTTATTTATGCAAGCCCGTTTCCGCCACTAAATAAAAAAATAAAAACAGTAATTGCAATTTTTTCATCTCCGAATTCTGACTTTTTTTTTTTCACAATTGCGAGTTATGAAGTCAGAATTCTGAGATATAAACTCGCAATTATGATATAAAGTCACAATTCTGACTTTTTTCTCGCAATTCTGACTTTTTTTCTCGCAATTGCGAGTTTATGTCTCAGAATTGACTTTATAACATGCAATTGTGAGAAGAAAAGTCAGAATTGTGGGATATAAACTCACACAATTACTGTTATTTTTTATTTAGTGGTGGAAACGGGCTTCCATACTTATTATAAATGATTTACCTGTCCACATCATTTTTTTTTTTTTTTTTTTTTTTTTTTTTTTAATTCATATGCCCTTGTAATCTTTAATCAAAAATGCTAACCTCCCTTCCCCCTCAAAATGGCATCAGTTTTCTTCATGATGTGTGTCTCGGCGGACGGTGGGGTTAAATATCTTCCACAACTTGCCATAAACTGGCATTCAGATCTGCCTATGATCCAATCAATTTCAGAAACACTGAAATCCCGCCCTACATTTTTCTCATTCCAGAATCTGTTTCACTCGGATTTCTACTTCCGTTACATCACAACATTAAGGCTAGCGTATAATTGTAGTGGAACCGAACTGGAATTCCTTTTGACTCCTTCCCTTTTCGTGTGTTACTGAATGAACTCCTCCTCCGAACTAAACACATCACTTTTGATTTGATCCTTGAAATTCTTCTCTCCCTTCACAGACTCTGACTCGAGGCGCAAGAAGGCCTCAGGCAAGAAAAAGGACAAGATCAAGGAGAAGAGGTCCAGCAAGGGAGCAAACCAGCGATCTCCTCTGGAGGAGCGGCCCAGCAAAAAGCACGAGAACCGGCGCCAAGATGGCAACAACGAGGACCGACGTGGACCCGACAAACACCAGAGTGATTCTCGCCGCCGGGAACACAGGGACGAGTCGCCCCCTGCTCGACAACGAGGAGAACCGGAGCGTGGAAGAGGACATAAGGAGCCGCAGCAGCACAGGCACGCTCAGGACTATGAGGACAGACAGCCGGATTCACGCAGACGCAAGGACGATGGCAAAAACGACTCCCGAGCAGACAAGGACAAAGATAGACGTCAGAGCCGAGAGAGGGAGCCTCTGCGGCGGAGTCGGGACAGGTCAAAGTCACGAGAGAGGAGCCGCAAAGAGATCGACTCCAGGGACTCGTACAGAAACGGCTTGGAGAGGGCGGACAAAGAGAACAGGCATTCTGACAGGAGGAAAGACGAAAGGAGCAGGGATGGCTCACCGAGGAGACGCAGATAGCCGCCTGAAGGAAGACGGAATAAAATGATGATAGTCATGTACCGATTTTGAGCCGTTCCTCATTCACTGTGGCTTTCACCTGTCTGCTTTTGCTTAGCCTTTATGTTGTCATACAGTGAAGCATAGAGTTTTTCAGCAGTCGTTGAAAGGGCTCATGTGGAAAAAATCTACCGTACCTGAAACAATTTTAGCGGTTAACAGGGCTGTGTTCAAAAATATTTTGTATCCTTTGTCCAGTTGTATTTTTGATGTTCTTTTGGAAGTATTTGGGAAAAAGCAAGATTAAAGATGACATTTGCTATACATTTAAAAGGTTTACTGTGCTTATTGAAGCTGCATATGATTTAAAACCAATTAAGAATATATCAATAAATATCGTGATGATTTTGCTAAAAATATATACACTACTTCTCAAAAGTTTGGGGTCATAAGATTCTTTAATGTGTTTGAAAGAAATCTCATGCTCACCACCAAGGTACTATTTATTTGATCAAAAATACAGTAAAAACAATCATATTGTGAAATATTCAATTTAAAAGAACAGTTTTCTATTTTAATTTACTTCCAATGTAATTTATTCCTATGTTGTAATTATTATTATTTATTTATTTTGTGATCAGAAATCATTCTAATATGCTTATTTGCTGCTCAACAAACATTTGTGCTGCTTATAATTTGGAATATTTTTATATTAAAATTTTCATATCTGTGCATCCCTAAGCAAATATGAGGTTTTTAAGGTTCCGGTTAATTGATTCATATGAGTCCGAAATTTTGTAAATGTTGCAATAACTTGACAGAAGGAAAACACTGCTTTTGAATGGAAAATGTTACATTTATATTTGTTATATCTTGGTAACTATTTAATGTTAGTTCCTTTTAATTGAAAAATTCAGACCAATATATTTTTTTTTTAGTTTGGTGTTTGGGCTGTTCTTATTTTCATTGGTGGTGGTTGAGGAGATTCCCCCTTCTATATGTAAAGCGCTTTGAGTACCCAGAAAAGCGCTATCACAAATGAAAAATTGTGGAGTTTTTATGTCTCACTAGGTTTTATCTCAGTTCCTTGCTCATGTCAGTGCTGGAGCTTAAGTAACATTTCTGTGGTGCACGTGATGTTCGGTGTTGCACCTAGAGTAATACACCGCATAAGATCTGTCACATCTCATTTCAGATGCACTGAAATGCATGCGTTTCAAACGGCATGCCCAGCATTGGACATGGAGCTACTTTGCTTTCACTGATTTCTGCCGTGCTGCCCAACAGGATTCACATCTGCCGTGACCTTCAGGGGTAACTGAGCCTAGACTGCATAAGTGAAGCCTGATATAGAAACAGCCCTTTTTTTGTAGCTGATGTTAATAGGACGCAGGACAAGCCCACTGGGATTGTAAAGCAGCGGAACGCATATGAATTAAAGGTCATCAGTTGAGAGCTGGCAGTCAATTTAAAGAGGAAGGATCCCAGGTTTGCTTTAAGATAGATGGGTAGAATAGATGGACTGCTGTTCTTTTTAAAGTCCCCCTGTGGTGAGAATCAAGTTTTTAATGTTGTTTATATGTCTATGTGGTGTTTTTAATATGCTTTAAGACAAACCATGTGCAAATTCAGAAGTCAGCACCATTGCGGAGTATTTTCTGTTTAAAACTGCAGTGAACCAAAGACGGCCTCAAACCTGCTGTTTGAAATCGCTTGTGTTTCTGACGTCACAAACTACCTTGTAACCAATCATAGTCAACGTGCCGGCGGGCTTTAGCATATCATTAACCATGAGCGCTCTGAAGCAGGAGAGTCTCGAGAAGCCATCCTGGTATATTTCTCTGTTGATATGAAAAATCGTGTAGATTTAACAATATAGTGGGTGTGTGATGTATATAACGATGTTATGATGAACTATATGCCTTTCTCCGCTGACATTAAGGTGTTCAAAGCATTTCTAAGGATGCTGATTGTTAGAAGACAGCTCTCTGACTTGTGAATGTGAACATGGTTTGTGTAACATTAGCAACACATTAATATTAGCTGTTTGATAACATAGTCAAGCAAAAGGCTAATCATAATTACCATCATGTGTCTGACATTATAAAGCGATACCATTGTGCAGCGTTTACCTCAGTAAGTTGACCAAGTGGATCTCTTGAGCTTGTGCGAGTGAGTAGAGGCGGGGCTAATTGGCATATTCATAGATTGTTTAATAAATGAAGCTAGTGTAGAGTTACACTATATTGCCAAAAGTATTGGGACACCCCTCCAAATCATTGAATTCAGGTGTTCCAATCACACTAGGCATGCAGACTGCTTCTACAAACATTTGTGAAAGAACGGGTCGCTCTCAGGAGCTCAGTGAATTCAAGCATGGTACCGTGATAGGTTGCCACCTGTGCAATAAGTCCATTCCTGAAATTTCCTCACTACTAAATATTCCACATTCAACAACAGCAAATCAGCCACGAAGTGGTAGTCCACGTAAAATCACAGAGCGGGATCAGCGCTGTGGCACACGGTGTGCAGAAGTGGCCAACTTTCTGCAGAGTCAATAGCTACAGACCTCCAAACTTCGTGTGGCCTTCAGATTACCTCAAGAACAGTGCATAGAGAGCTTCATTGAATGGCCGAGCAGCTGCATCCAAGCCTTGCATGACCAAGTGTAATGCAAAGTGTCGGATGCAGTAGTGCAAAGCACGCCACCACTGGAATCTAGAGCAGTGAAGACGTGTTTTCTCTGTCTGGCAATCCAATGGATGAGTCTGGGTTTGGTGGTTGCCAGGAGAACGATACTTGCCTGACTGCATTGTGCCAAATGTAAAGATTGGTGGAGGGGTATTATGGTGTGGGGTTGTTTTTCAGGGGTTGGGCTTGGCCCCTTAGTTCCACTGAAAGGAACTCGTAATGCTTCAGCATACCAAGACATTTTGGACAACTTCATGCTCCCAACTTTGTGGGAACAGTTTGGGGATGGCCCTTCCTGTTCCAACATGACTGCGCACCAGTGCACAAAGCAAGCTCCATAAAGACATGGATGAGCGAGTTTGGTGTGGAGGAACTTGACTGGCCTGCACAGAGTCCTGACCTCAACTCGATACAACACCTTTGGGATGAATTAGAGCGGAGACTGTGAGCCAGGACTTCTCGTCAACATCAGTGCCTTTCCTCATAAAGGCACTTCTAGAAGAATGGTCAAAAATTTCCATAAACACACTCCTAAACCTTGTGGAAAACCTTCCCAAAACTTTTGGCAATATATTGTACATTCAAGCTATTTAAGGATTTTTTTTTTTTTTTTTCCCCACAGGAAAATTTTTTAAATGTCTTATTTTGGTAATAAAAGCTTTTTAAGGAATAAAATTATTGACTGCAGGGGGACTTTAACATTTTATTCACCATTGAATCCTAAAAAAAATATCACAGGTTCCAAAAATATATATTAAACATCACAGCTGTTTCCAGTATCAAATTCAATGATTTCTGAAGGATCATGCGACACTGAAGACTTGAGTAATGATGCTGGAAATTCAGTTTTGCATCACAGAAATAAATGTTATTTTAAAATATATTAAAATAGAAAACCATTATTTTGAATTTTAATATTATTTCACAATATTACTGCTTTATGTATTTTTGATGAGCAGTCTTCTTTCAAAGAGTCTTCATTCAAAAACATTAAGCATAGTAATGTGTCCAAACTTGATCTCATTCTTGATACCACAATGCATCTTATTTTTCATTTGATATATTTTGATTTTGATAGTATATGATATATACATATTTTTGAGTAAAGATTTGGTAACACGTTATTTTACAGTGTCATTGTTACATATTTTACATGTAGTTACTAATAATAACTGTAAATTATGCATAATTACATGCAACCAAACCAAATCCTAACCCTAAAGTAGTTAATATTACTAAAATATATAATTGTAATAAAGACACCTTGAAATAAAGTGTAACCAAAGATTTTTTAGCATTGCTTCAATGATAGTTGGGGGAACTTAATTTGCATTAAAAAATAAATGTAATAAAAAATAAAATAAAATAAGCTTTATTTTATTTAAGCAAAGTATAATTTCTTATATCTGCTTTAAATTTGGTGTGAATTAAGACCCAGACATATTGTTGACAGGTTTTGTGAGATCTTTTTATTATAGAGAATAACATTGAGCGTTCAATGTAGTGCCTCAATGACATTAATGACGACAGAGTTTTTTGTTTGTTTGTTAAATGTCTTATTTATCATTGGTTCCTGCCGCTCTTGGCAGTATCTAAGTAAAAGAACTTCATTCTCTGTCCAAGAGAAGCAGAAGAGCACTCTGGAGGGAATATCTTTCCCGTTTCATTATCAGTGAGGCAAGAGATAGACCTGTTATTTCCAACTCCTTCGACACCACACTGTCACAGTCCCTTCTGGAAGAGCTCCTTCTTCGTCACCAGCATCTCTGTAGGAATTTTACACTTTGCTATCACAAGACGTTTTTGGAAGCAAACCCCATTCATTCACAGCTAACTGCCAATTTGCATGCCTGACTCAGGAATCACTTGCTTTTATCCAAAGTGACTTGCATTTAATGTTTCCATCTGATCAGTTCATGCATTCCCTGGGAATCAAACCTATGACCTTGGTGTTGCGAACACCATGCTCAACTGTACATGAATGCTTCGGTTTCAGAACTTTTCATTTTTCATTTAGCGATATTAAGCAAGACTATGCCTCTGATCTTCTTCTGTTCTGTCGACATTATAGCATGTATTCCTAGACTGAGAGATGAGGCGAGATAGTCAAGCACATTCAGGGATGTGCAGCAGCTTTCATCAGACCCGACTCATTCCTGGGACACACGGGACAGACTTGACTTCAACATCTGATGCACTTAAAATGGCTGCATCCATCTCCATTAATATCTCTGCATGCATGTATGTATTTGGGATTATTAATGTGGAAACTGATTTAGACCCAACACTCTTCCTGCTACGGGCGTCCTGTCCGGCTCATGCGTTTCATGCTGATGGCTGTTGGTGTGAGAATGGGCAGTTCTGTGAATTCCTGGAAAGAAAATACCCCGTGAATGGAAGCTCTGCCCAACATCACCGCAGGAAGTGAATGAACGGGTGGAGTTCCGTGTGGGTGCTTCCTCAAACCCTGTTTTTAAATTCTAAAATAGATTTTTTGTAGATCACTATTACTGTAGCGTGCAATTAGGGGTCTATACATTCTGGCGGGCCGTCTCACCACAGCAGACATCTTGAACATTATTCAAACCTTGTGTACCGAAGTCAAATTTGGCTCAAGCTACCCCCCACTTAAAGAATGAGAGGCTCTGGTTTTATTAGTGAATTCTTGGGTTGCTGTTACATTGTAGTGCACAATTTTGATAAGTGATGTCATTTCATATCAGAAATTTCATATGGAACTCAATGGGGCCCATCAACTATTTGGTTACCGATATTCTTCAAAATATCTTCTTTAGTGTTCAGCAGAAGAAAGAAATGTATACAGGTTTGGAGCAACTTGAGGTAGAGTAAATGATGACAGAATTTTCATTTTTGGGTGAACTATCCCTTTAAAGTCATTCTTTATCTGATTGAGTGTTTTAAAGGTGCCATAGAACACTTTTTCACAAGATGTAATATAAGTCTAAGGTGTCCCCTGACTGTGTCTGAAGTTTCAGCTTAAAATACCCCATAGATTTTTTTTTTTAATTCAGTTTAACTGCCTATTTTGGGGTATAATTATAAATGCGCCGATTCAGCGCGCGTCCCATTTAAATACTCGCGCTCCCCGCCCCCAAGCTCGCAACTCTATAATACATTGCATAAACAAAGTTCACACAGCTAACCCTCAAAATGGATCTTAACAAAGTGTTCATCATGCAGCCTATCAGATCATGTAAGTATAGTATTTATTTGGATGTTTACATTTGATTCTGAATGAGTTTGATAGTAGCCTATGTGTGGCTAACATTGCACACAGTTGGAGAGATTTATAAAGAATGAAGTTGTGTTTATGAATTATACAAACTGCAAGTGAAATAACAACGGCTCTTGTCTCTGTGAATACAGTAAAGGGGCTCGCACACCGGACGCGCAGCTCAGAACCGTGCAGCGTTGCGCCACGTCTTTAAAATTCGAACGCATTGTTTTCGATGAGAGTACACACACCGGTGGCGACATTCGGCGCCTGTCCGCGGCGCCCAGAAAACAATAGAAAACAATGCATTCGAATTTTAAGACATGTCGCTGTGTGCGAGCCCCTTAAGAAACGATGGTAACTTTAACCACATTTAACAGTACATTAGCAACATGCTAACGAAATATTTAGAAAGACAATTTACAAATATCACTAAAAATATCATGATATCATGGATCATGTCAGTTATCATTGCTCCATCTACCATTTTTCACTATTGTCCTTGCCTGCTTACCTAGTCTGATGATTCAGCTGTGCACATCCAGACGTTAATTCTGGCTGCCCTTGTGTAATACCTTGAACATGGGCTGTTATATGCAAAATTTGGGGGCATACATATTAATGATCCCGACTGTTGCGTCACAGTCGGCGTTATGTTGAGATTCGCCTGTTCTTCAGAGGTCTTTTGCACAAATCAAATTTACATAAGGAGGAAAGAATGGTGTTTGGGACTCACTGTATGTCATTTCCATGTACAGATCTCTAATTATTTAACTATGCCAAGGTAAATTCAATTTTAAATTGTAGGGCACCTTTAAAATTTTCTTGAAATTTACTTAAAATATTATTTTGTTCTGTATCTTGCTTGCTAATCTAGTTGTCTAATAAACCTACACTGTGCATTACTGCTGGAATTTGTTCTTCTTTTGTAAGTCGTTTTGGATAAAAGCATCTGCTAAGTGCAGTAATGTAAATATAAAACAAAATTAAAACGTTTCACATATTCCAGTGTGTTTTTTTTTATTTTTTTATTTTTTTTTTTTTATTTTAATTATTATTCCCCTGAGGAGAAAAATGAACACATTTGCTTAGTAAAGACTTCCTATGCAAGAACAGAAAACTTTCAGGGGTATTTTTATTGGCATATAATTGCAAAGTGATTTCTTCCCAAGTTCCCATAGGGAGAAAAAGAGGAAGGGAGTGTACAGGCAGTGAAAATAGGGCATACAGTATGTGCTCTCAGGTAGCGCTGCCCCTGAGGTATCGGGATGAGCATGCGTGGAGATTTCCAACGCGAAAAATTACGAATTCTATACATATACTATGGCGACGTCAGTTTATAAATATTACTTGCACAGTGCTGACGTCGCATGGTTACCATCCAATAGCGAATGCTCCACATATGAATATTAAGTACATCAAGCTGACGTTCTATTTAACTCTCCAATGGCGAAATGTTGGTGGCGAATATTAATTAGTTCCATTTGACGTTGCTTAGTAACCTGCCAATGGGCTAAAGTAAAGTAATGAATATTACTCACGTAGCCATCGCCATAGTAGGATTCGTAAACTTCAGTCAGGACGCGGCTCATCGCCTCACAGTCCGTTCGAGTCGAGCAACCTGCAACCCGGAGTGACGCCAAGTCTGTTCAACTTTACCGGTAAACATCAGCTGTTCAGGTAAGTCAACCTCAGGAGAATTCATATGCAAATGCGTTTTTGACAGCCGGAGCGGAGTTATCCTACACAACTTCATTTTAGTGAATGAAAAGCAACTTGAAGCATCAAGCCAGTATTTGATATTTTAACTCGTGTGTGAGATTGTATGGATGTTTTAGGCAGAAATATTGCGTATTTGCTCCCAAAGTGCGTCTTTCTTCAATTTCTCAGTAATCAGGGTATGTTTAATTATCAACTTTGGCAAACACTTTCACCTTACCTGTTACTAAAGTAGTTAACGGTCATTCTGTCCTGCAAGGCGTCATATCTCAACTGACGCGCTAGTAATGGCCAAAAATGCTGTTTAAGTTGGTACGTTAGCTAACTAACGTTAGGTTTCACCAACAGATATTCATAAAGGTATAGTTCACTCAGAAATTAAAGCTCATCCTCATACAGTATCAAACATATGGCTTTACTTTCTTTGAATGTCCTGCACTGTATTATGTTTTGCGTAAGCTTTTTACAAATGACTTGAAATCATAAAAGTGTCATAACAGCAGTCCAAATGACTCGTATAATATATTACAAGTTTTTGGAAGCCATATAACAGCTTTGTGGACGGAACAGTTGAAATTGATAATCTTTAAATGAGCACTTGTCATTTGAGAAGTAGAAGTGTCCGATTTACGAAAGAACGATTCTTTTGAGTCGGATCTTCTCAATTACTCACCAATTGATAAAACCAATACGAAGGATTTGTTCATGAATCAAACCGATCTGGTTCATGATTTCTACTCACTATCTCAACAATCTGGTCTCATCTGCTGATTTTGTGTCCTTTTTGAGGCTTGACATCTTTATCTTCTTTTATTTTATTAAATCTACATATTAGGACAATGTTATGAATGAAATTAATTATACAATATTGTTTCATTGTTAGTATGTATCAGTAGTTCAACATCAGACATCTTCATTGCTTTAGCTATATGAATTATAGCTATTTTTATGTATATTGATGTAAATGCATGCAAAACAACACACAAATGATGGTGACAGTGGAGTGGAAGTGCATGTAGGTATACCAGTAGTACGGGATTGCAGTGAGTGTCTTTCACAGTTTGATATTATATTTCTTGCATTTGTCCTTGGACTAAATAATCCTCTCGTATTTGTAATTCTACAGTAAGCCTCATAATATATGCAACGTAAAGGTCTTTATACTGACTTTAAGCTCTGGCCTTTGTGTCTTCGAGCAACCTTTGTTCATCCATAATTGTAAAAATAGAAATGTCCTTAATGGAAGTATAAAACAGTTGAATATGATTGCTCTGGTCCACAATCCAGTGTTAGTCTAAAAGTGTTAGTGCATTACCCTATTTCAAACAAATTTACCTGGTTAAATCTAGCCAGAGCTTTTGGAAATTTGACCTTTTATGTCAGTTTCTGTGTATTGGGTTCTTCTCTCTCTCTCTCTCTCTCTCTCTCTCTCTCTCTCTCTCTCTCTGTGTAATGTGAACATAAGGCAGTAGGTGTGGCTTCTCAGATATTCTCAGTGAAGTGTGGTCTAATATACATAATTAATAGAGCACTTATGTCCTTTACTCATCTTTACTCATCAGGACTAATTTGTTCAGCAGTGTTGCGTCATGCTTTCAAGAGCAAAACACATTGTAGACTTAAGGTATCTTGGGAATTGGGTTGGTTTGAAACTTCTTTTCTTAAACATATATTAGTCCACCTTTGTTCTAGGTGTCCGTAAGATTAATGTACCCATAGCGACAATAAGCAAGCATATGCAGGCATAGAATAGAGCACATGTTAGTTTTTCACTTCCTTCCTTCCTTCCTTCCTTCCTTCCTTCCTTCCTTCCTTCCTTCCTTCCTTCCTTCCTTCCTTCCTTCCTTCCTTCCTTCCTTCCTTCCTTCCTTCCTTCCTTCCTTCCTTCCTTCCTTCCTTCCTTCCTTCCATTTACTCATCTCACTTGCACAAAAACATTCAGTATTCCTCAAAATGAATAAAAACAGTGAAATGAAATCTCAGAATTTTATGCAAACCTGTAATAATTAACTGTATTAAATTACACAAATATACTTTATGTATTTAATCTCACTTTATTAACCAGTGTCTTTGCTGCTGACCTTCAGTGATCTAATTCTACTAATACTAATTATCAAAAATTACTTTAGGTTAGATTTAGAAATAATAGTTTTGAACTTCCTTCTCCTGTATCCTATTCTTCTTTAATCCCGAATGGCAGTACAGCTGAAAGGTTTGTTTGAGCTGCGCCCTCTACTGTACAGGTGTAAATATGCATTTCCTTCAGCCTGAGGCTTATTCGTTTTACTTTAGGTGTGAAAGGGCCTTAACATTTGCCAAAAATATAACTTTTTTTGTTGTTATTAAAAAACAAACAAGCAAGCACAGCCCAGGTGAGAAAAAGTAATGTAATGCATTACTTTTAATAAAAAGTAACTAAGTAATGCAGTTAATTACTTTTTTAGGGAGTAACGCAATATTGTAATGCATTACTTTCCCCAACACTGATTATTCCCACATATCCTTTCTTCTTGGAAGAGTTTCTTGACTGTTTAATAAGTCTGAAACATTGTATTATGGAACTCTGATCTATGCATATTTTGAAAGTAAAGAGAGCTGCCTAATTCATCTTTGAGATTGTACTTTAGCTCAGCATAAAATTGTAACCCAGAGCTCTCAAATGTTCACAGGGCTGTTATTATACCTGCTGTCTCTGTCAGAAATATAGGAGCTGGTGATGTGCACTTGCTATCTCAATAAGTGTGGAGAAGCACTTGTGGAGAGTACAATCAAAGAGTTTGCCTTCTGTATGGCAGTGTTACACGTCTTGTTGCCGCTATTTAATATCACTGTTAATCGCATTCATAAAATCTCAATCAACAGTTAGTTGTACAGAAGACCTGCTATAAAATCCAGGGAGAAAATGATTATCTGCACAGTGTTAAACCTCCCCACCTCTGCTAATGATTATACAAGGTTAACAAGAACATTTTGGCAATTTCATAGATGTCTTTAAAGGAAATGCTAGAGCAGTTTTGGGATTATTCAAGGTCAACAAGAATAAGTCTTTTGCTTAAAGGTGAAATGTGTAAATTCTGCGCCACTGGAATCCCTCAATGGAATTGCAAAAATGAGGTTTGTTTTCAAGCATGTTTACAGATTGCTTCTCCTTTCTGTCATTGGTTGGTTTGATAAATATGATGTCTCTAGTTGCCATCATTTTTTATTTTTTTTGGATCCATTTGAAAAGAAGTTGATACCCTGGAGATTTGGAGATAGTGTGAGAAGTCACAGGTTTATATAAGGAATCAAGATTCTTGGTGAGAACTGAGTGTCATCTTGTAGTATGATATCTGTCTGCATATAAATATGTCTGCATATGTTGCCTGCTTAAACTTAAAAATATTAAGCAGCACAACTGTTGACATTGATAATAGTAAGAATGATTAGTATCATGATTATGATTAAAATAGTATTAGAATGATTTCTGAAAGATCATGTGACACTGATGCTGAAAATTCTGCTTTCCATCAAATAAATTACATTTTAAAATATAGCCTATTCAAATAGAAAACATTTATTTGACATCTACAATCGTTCATCTTCGTAACACAAATTAAGATATTTTTGTTGAAATCCAAGAGATTTTCATAATTAAAATAGTCAACATGACTACGAATTTGTTGAAAAAAAAAATATATATTTTTATTTTGTTTTTGCACACAAAAAGTATTCTCATCACTTCATATAATTAAGGTTGAACCACCATAGTCACGTGGGCTATTTTAACAATGTTATACTTTTCTGGACCTTGAATGTGGTAATTTTGTTGCTTTGTATTGAAGATAAAAAAAAAAAAATCTTAATTTGTGTTCCGAAGATGAACGAAGGTCTTACGGGTGTGGAACGACATGAGGCTCAGTACTTAATGACAGAAATTTCATTTTTGGGTGAATTAACCCTTTAATATCTGTTAACACTTTATTTTGATCCCACAACAGACCTTCTACTAACTATAAGTAACTTTTCAATTATGTCATTCTTTTAATAACACTAACCCTAACCCAACAGTCTGCTAACTCTCTGAGTTAGTTAACATATAGTTGCAAATTAATGAGAGTTAGTTGACCTGCAAAGTTAGTAGACTGTCCATCAAAATAAAGCGTAACCAAAAATCTTACTAACCCCACATTTTTGAACGGCAGAGTACATCAACTAGTTTACATGATCCAATCAATTCGTAATGGATAAAATCAAGTCCTGTCCTACATTGTTTTTCCACTGAATGTCCTGTTTTTTACTCTGACATACATCAGATTATGTCAATAAAACGGCTTGCAAATGGCAACATGTTGTCATGATCACTGGAAAATGAGTTACAGAGTTCGCCCACGGACAATTCCAGAAAATTGTTATGTTTCCCTTATATTTACCCAATATTGGTTGCAGACCATACATTGCAGATTATTTACAGTAAACAGACTCACATGGACCATTCTTAGTAATTTGTTTCATACTCCAAAACGTGCATGTTATTGTTTACCTCCTAATTTTTATTTTCTTTCTCTGCACATGGACACTATTGTGGTTTTCTATCTTTTCCTTGTGTTGCACAAAAGCCTTGCTGCCATGCTACAATAAAGGCTGGTTTTGTGGTATAGCATGTCCCCCTGCAGCTAGGAGATGCCTGTATAGGTGACTGGTAATTAGTCCCATTCTGTCTGCCGTGATTTATGGAGCTCACCATCATGCATGAAAGTGATCCATGAGCCAGTCGTTCTACACAAGCAAGCTCACGTAGTTATAATTTCATATTTTAGTAAAATTATTTGAGTTAACAGTACAAACCATTAATTTGCATGTTTAAATTTGAATATCCTATACTGTATTTTTGTGGCCTTTTTGGTTCCACATTGTCACTACCATAATAATGTCTCAGTAATCGATCTTAATAAAATCTAAGGATGGGCAATATGGTCAAAAGCTCTTCCTCAAATTTTTGGGACACATCTGGCTCTGTTTTTTGACATTATTCCATGTTTTTCCATTGCAAATACTGACACATTTCTACTGTCACACTGTATATACCATCACCTCGCCGCTTCCCAGTAACGTCTATTAACATATGTCTCAGTTGGTCTAATAGTCATTTGTCATTGTTGCACTACTACCGAGAGTCATTTACCAGCTGAATTATATAAAACTCATTTGCTGTTAAGGTCAAAACTGCTGTGGAGTGACGTGCAATTGTGACGTGACATCTAACGTGACCTGAATTAGCATGCATATTACTGCCAATATACACACACACGCATGTACATATATTTTCGTCATTGTGTGCGTAGCTCCTTTGACCTTACATTTATTTTTACTGACGGAAAAGCCCGGGAGGGGGCTGCTGCTCCTGGCTGGGTATGGAATGGGGCAGAAATAAATTGCCTCCACATCTCCTGTGTCTCTGCGGAGTTTAACAAATGATAACGTAGCTGGGAAACTAGGATATTGGGAAGGTCAGCTAGTTCTAGTAATTAGCAGGAGGGATGAAGATGGAAGGTGAAAGAGGGAGAGGGGAAAGATTCCTCTTTGGAGGGAGTAATGAATCACTCTTACTGTATTTTTTCCTGACAGTACTGGGGATATTTTGAGGGACTTAAAAAAAGTCTAATGATTGGGAAATATAATTTCTCCACAGAGAATTTGTTTTAAAGGGGTGGTTCAGTGTTTTTTTTCTAGGCTTGATTGTGTTTTGGGGGCACAGTTTAACATGTCTTAATGCTTAGTTTTTTTGAAAACGCTGTATTTTTCATATATTTTAGCTTTATTCTACACCTCTGTTTCCACTGCCATATGAACAGCTTGTTTGATTTCCTGCTTCTATGAAGCCACTCCCTCTGAAATATGCAATGTGCTCAGATTGGTTAGCAGGTTGTTAGCTGGCCCAGTGTATCATGATTCGCTGAAGCGTCCGGAAACACCACGCCCCTTATCATCCATAGTTAGCACTTCAGACGAAATGTAAATAATAGTGCCTATATTGCTGTATCAAATTGAGCCCGAATCAGACCCAGATGAAGAGGGTAAAGCAGAACCTCTGCAATCACGCCTTTTAAAGGATGTTTATGAATGGTATTTCATTTTGTATTTGTGTCAAAGTGTTTAGATAAGCTGTCACTGCTGTTTCCTGATTAAAGCTTTACTGTAGCCGAATACATGACTGAGTAGTCACATTTTGTAAAGGTAGCATTTAATTTATAGCATGAACAACTGTTTGTCTGTGAACATAGACGTTTGTTGGTGTTTGTTGCACTAGAACTTAGCTAACTGGCTAGCAAAAACAAGTTGCTCTTTGTATATGTCCTTGATGCATTAAAAATAGCAACAGAACTATAACATTACGTTTAAAAGACATGTACAAACAATAAAACGTACTTACAGTTTGAAGCCAATAAACAGCAGCTTCTGCTTTTAAAGTGGGAACTGCTTCATCTTTCAGTAAAAGCCTTTGTGCAAATCCAGTATTGAACTCGCCGCATCCAGTGTAGAAAATATCACCGATTATAATGGGCTCTATATCTTTTGACGCGTCGCGTCACGCAGCTCGCGTTCGGTGTAACTCTTCCGCTTCCATTATACTGTGCCACATGGCCTCGCCCACTTTGTTGCGTGTTCCCGGGGGCAGTGTTTAAGTTAATAGCAAGGGTTTAAGATGACACCAACCGGGGAAGAAGCTCGTTGTAGTCCAAACCAGGCGTTTTTGTAGGCATTAAATGGCCATAACTTTAAAAAACAATGTCTCCGTTTGCATTGAACTTTCAACGCTGTAACTTTGCAAATACTGTTTATGCTCCAGCAGCAACATTACACACTAACTAAAGTTAAAAAAGAGAAATCGCATGTAACCACCCCTTTAACAATTACATATAAACCTTTGAAGGTTAATATATATATATATTAGGGGTGTAACGGTACATGTAGCTAATTGTCCCAAGACCGTCACAGTACGAACGTCACAGTTTGGTGCAGACAGTCAGCTAATGAATAGTGAGTCACAGGCGATCCACACGCCAATCCAGAAGGGGGGGCACATGTGGTAATGCAATGCTGTTTGCTAACTGCCACAACAGGATAAAGCGCAGAAGAACAGCAGACGATCTATGCATAGATATGTTTACGTGTAATTTCTCAACCAATGTTTCAACCACGGAAAGACATCAATATATCATCTTGAGAATAATATCTCATGTAGCATTACATTTACCTCAGGCAAGTCATTTAGTGTCCACGGCATGTTAGTTCACTAGAGAAATGAACTCTAGAGGGGAGCTTTTCACTAAATATATGCACTAAATTAGATTATATATTATATTTTTTCTTTACCTGTTTGTAATGTTTTAATTATTGAATATATGTTTAAATAAATTTGTCATGATACAAGTTATGACAGTAACTGTGTAAATGATCATATTTCAAAAATTAATGTAAGTGAATAAGTGAATTTAGGTACACAGTCTGTCATGTACCATTTTTAAATGCTATATTGCTTCTGTAATTGTAATTAGAGCTGACTGGTTTGGTTCATGGTTTAGAGAAAAAAAAACCCTAGAGAGAAGATGAACAGGCAAAATACTTACGGAAACCAAGGTCTCAGAAAGAGTAGGCATCACTGTAGTGCTACGTATATAAACCACATACTCTCTAAATATTTCATTCCCTTTACTTGTGACACTGCAGCCTCTTCTCCCTAGCCTCCATGTGGATGTCCCTGTGTACAGCCTATCTTTTAACATTATTAAAGTCTTCTGATTCGTGAGTTTTTTTATTTTTATTTTTGTAATATATATTTTTTTTGTTTCCAAAGTCAATTGCTGCTTAACTGTAGAGGTCCTGCTGAGCTGATGCTAATTTTGGCAGTTCCTACTTATTAAAGCCCCTGTTTGTCACGTGCCTTTATATTTGTAATGTAACTGTGACAATTCACACTGTGTGCCGATGCCAAGAGACGTATGTGACGGGTGTCGTGAGAGAGAGCAACACTGGGATTGTGGTGACATTATGCTCCCCAAAGAGAGGCAACCGTTACAGTGTCTTTTGCATTATGAAATGCTGATAATGTCTATCATGTCTTCACTGCCTATGACCTATGGATGCTGCCAAAATGTATCGCGAAACAGATATTCACTGAGAAAATATGCAGAGTGAGACTTGACTTCATGCAGAGGAACTAATTGGATTGTAAAAAGTGACTGATATGTACAAGGATGAAGCCAGGTGTTTGTTGGGAAGGGGCCGAAAAGTAAGAGGGATTTATGGCATCACCCAAAAAGGATAGTTGTTTCAGATGTGGAGAAAGTTCAGTCCATTTTGATAAAATTGTAACAAAAATTTTTCTTTGTAATTGCGTGTACCTATAAATTATGTACAAGAAGACTGTGAACATTCATTTAAAAAAGTAATGATTGACATCTAATCCAGTTTGCAGCTTTTCGCAGTTGTGTTCCCCATTGTTTTCTGTCCTCTATCATAAAAAAAACAAAAAATTAAATAATATAAAGTTCAAACCTAAAGGTAAAGGAGTCAGCAGTTTCAAACGATCCCTCTACGGCACCCAATTAGATTTTCTTTTCTTAGTTTTCTTACCTTGGTGCATGCTGAAATCAATTAACCCTTCAAGTCGTACCACATTGACTGACAGTAACTGAATTCATTCAAACAGTTTACACTGCAGTTAAACTGTTGATGTCAGTGCTAATGATGTCAGTTATTATGAAGTCATCTTTTTATATTTTCCAAATATTTGGGATGTGATTCTTGTAACCCTGATGTCAAAATGGCTTACATCAGTAGCTCCTACAGGCCGTGTGATTGGTCCTAGTCTGGAAGCGAGGACAGAGTGGCCAAAAAACGCTTCGAGCTTGATAATGGGTGACAAATGCTGAGTCCCACTGTTTAGCTGCATTCTGATTCACAGCATTCACTGCTCCTAACATACTGAGCAGAGGATCTGTATAAGTTCTCTTCAGTTGACAATGAGCTCATTTAAAATTGCCTGCAATGTAATCAAAAACATATAGCATTTAAGATGGAAATGTCAGAAGTTTCCTGTATATATAATATATTCTTGTTTATACACATGTACTACTACTGTTCAAGATTTTAGGGTTGGTAAGATTTTTTTTTTATACTTTTATGTAACAAGGATTAGTTCATTTCAGAAATAAAGTTTCCTGATAATTTGCTCACCCTCATGTCATCCAAGATGTTTATGTCTTTCTTTCTTCAGTCGAAAAGAAATTATGGTTTTTGAGGAAAGCATTCCAGGATTGTTCTCCATACAGTGGATTTCAATGAATATCAACAGGTTGAAGGTCCAAATTGCAGTTTCAAGGCAGCTTCAAAGAGCTCTACACGATCCCAGCCAAAGAATAAGGTTCTTGTCTAGCGAAACGATCGGCCACTTTCTAAAAAACAATAATTTATATACTTTTTAACCACAAATGCTCATCTTGGACTATCTCTGCGATGCGGCACACTTTACTTAATCAAGTTGGAAAGGTCATGTGTGTATTTTAAAGTGTATTAAAGGTGCCCTAGAATTAAAAATTGAATTTACCTTGGCATAGTTGAATAACAAGAGTTCAGTACATGGAAATGACATACAGTGAGTCTCAAACACCATTGTTTCCTCCTTCTTGTGTAAATCTCATTTGTTTAAAAGACCTCCGAAGAACAGGCGGATCTCAACATAACACCGACTGTTACGTAACAGTCGGGATCATTAATATGTACGCCCCCAATATTTGCATATGCCAGCACGAGAATTTAAAGGGGCTGCAGCCTGAATTGGCGCATATTTAATGATGCTCCAAAATAGGCAGTTAAAAAAAATTAATATAAAAAAAATCTATGGGGTATTTTGACACATTCAGGGGACACCTTAGACTTATATTACATCTTTTGAAAACACGTTCTACGGCACCTTTAAAATAGAAAGTTATTTGTAAATGCAGTCTTGGTAAACATAACATCATACTGACCCCAAACCTGTGAACGTTAGTGTATAGAGTGTATTTTTTATTATCAGCAGTCATAATGTTGGTCCTGTTGATTTATGTTTTTTATTTTTCCTTAGTGCATAGGATATTATATGAATGTGAAATAAATTCTAATTTATATTCTTTCGTTTCAAACGTTTAGAAAGCAGTTCAAGTAAAATGCTGAGTCTGCACCCGCTAATTCGGTTCCACGATAATCAGGTTGCGCACAGCACTGCCTCTTAAAACTCTCGGCTCAACTGGGCTTTCGCTGATCTCCTTTTGATTGGCTATTGGCACGAGGTATCTGTCCTCACCTAGGCTTCTAAGTTCGCAGATTTCCCGTCAATCATCTGTGGTTAGTGGGATGGAACTTTCCTCTCACCGCTGAAATCCAGGACTGAGTAGTGGACCTAAGAGAGGAACTGCAACAGCTGCCCCGACTGTAGTGATTTATTTAGCATCGCCTCAGGTTATATGTAACCCTGCAAAAATCTGATAAAAGCCCCTCTTCTTAGTATATATATTTCAACATGTGAATTAATGATTTAAGAGCAAGTAGCTCATGTTGGAATTTCACCATCTACCTAATCCCATATAATTGCATGCATGTAACTCAATCAGAGCGGATCCAGCAACAGACTGGCTGCCTATGGTCTACAGTATTTAATTAATTATATTTATAATCAGCAATTCTCTGTCTTTTTTAACTGAGCTTTTTGTTATGCATTGTAGGAATGCCTTCTCTGTGAAGGACACATGCTGCCTTCGAATTGTGCCAAATTAATTTATCTTACAAGGCAGCATAATCATGTCAGCAGTGTGCCCATGATTCCTTAAAATGCTGCCTACGTAGGTTTTGGAAAAGAGCTGTTGTGTCTTTTTATAGGTCTGCACAGGTGGTATATGCATATGTGGCCCAAAAAGTGTAAAAAAAAAAAAAAAAAATTATAACAGAACCGAAAGTTAGATTACGAAGTATTGAGAATACGGACTGTGGATTAAAAAAGATCTAGACTTTAATCAGAGAGCGAGGAATCATTTGTTAAATGTGATTTTGAGGAAGGAAGCAGCTTGCGGATCAGATGAGCCGAGGGATGGTTTGGCTCAGTGACAGATGGGAAACATTAGGGCTCCTCTAATCCTTTCAACATTGACACCAGAGTGTGAGAGAGGTAACTCACACCCACAGCATCTGAAACCAACACACAAAGCAGAAGAACTTGCGCCGAATATCTCTTAAAGCTAGCAAAGGATCAGAACTGTTGCATGGGTCAGTGACTTTCTCTGTTTGAATAGTGTAACGTCTGGATGGATCCGTTCAGAGTCAATAAACTTTGGAGTTTTCAGAATGCTTTTAACCTGATGAACTTTGTTTCTTAATCACTAAATCGGCTCCGAACAGTCTACTAAAGATGAGCCCACTTGACACCTTTGTTGCCCTCCGAGGTAACACAGCAGGCCCAATTTCCTTGCTCTTAGGACATCAAAGGGGCCCCTCATGTGGACTATGGGCCAGATCCACATTCCAGCACCCACACACACTGGCACACACAAAAACACACACACAGACACACATACAGAAACACACAAACATAAATTTTTAACTGTATATATATCCTACCACTATGCTGAAATATATATTTCATATATTTTAGGGCCTATGCATGTTTCCTAGTGTTTAAATTAGTGTATTTGTGCTAGTGTGCATTTTAACGATATAATTTTGTCTGTAAACCATAACTTCTTGTCTATGCCTTTCTAATCTGGCGAGTTTGGTCTCTCCGTAAAGCTCCGGACTCGAGCTATTTACTGAGGTGGGTCACATGGCTGACATATGCATTTTTCTATGTGTTTAATGATACTGTGAAGAAAGCACTCGATCTCGAAATCCGGTCTGATGGCCACTAAGTATGCAAATTCATCTAGGAGACCAAACCAAGGAACTTTGCCCGCCAGATAGTGCTGCGCATCTATTGGCCGCTACAATTCAGGAGGTGTGTTAGTTTGGGTTTCCATAAAAACAACAACACACACCTTTTCTGTGTTCTCCCGGTGACCTCCCGATCGTCTCGTGCACGTCTCCCCGGACGCCTCAGGTGACCGCGCTTCCCAACCACGCGCGCAGCTCGGGAGGACCACTTCCTTTCTCTCTCTCTCTCTTCGGTTAAGTTACTTAAGTTTAAACCTCTTTTGAAAACCCCGCCGGAGAAACCCTCTCGGAAAGGACCAAGCCAAGCGCGTTGAAACTGCTACTCACGGACTTGAACCAATAAGCAAGTATTATCATTTACCTTAAATTTGTCTAAACTGATTTCTGTGCTGGCTCTCTCAAAAGGGTTTAACTGTGTAATTTGCCATTCTTTGATCATCTTTCTTTCCCTGTCTTTTCTTCATTTTCATTCTCGTGTATATATATGTATTTTCTTGTATATATATATTTAGATGTATAACCTCTGTATTCGTAGCTGCATATATTAAAACACTTAATTCATGCTCGATTGTTCTGTTGTTCTTCCAACTGAAGACCAAGTCACTTTAACGTTTTTTCGATCGCTTTATGCTTTAGTTATTTTCATGGCCAGAGAATAACTCCGTTTATAATATTCTGTGAGGGACTTAGTTTGCTGGACAAACGAACAGTTTCTCTAAATAATTATTAAACCAGAACTAATCATATATGTAATTGATTATAATTCGTTGTAATTGATTCACAATATATGTTTAATTCCCCATTGGGTCGATATATGAATCATAATTTATTCATAACCTTATGAATTATTATATTCATATTTCATCCATAAATTGATTAATAACCGCTACACATTCGTTACATATATTATTTGGTGGAGGATTCGCGAGCAACGTTTTAAACTTGGTTTTCGGTAAAAGAGCAATGTAGAATAATTTTGTATGATTTAACTTACAATGCGCGCTTTATTCAGTGAGAAGACGCACGGGTCCTCACTACGCACCGTTAACAAGCTGCTGTTTGTGTCTAGAAACACTGCAGGCATAGCCTTGGTTGACCGTGAAATACACTGCAGTCCATTGATATCTCAAGCTCGTATCTGTGAAGGACGACAATCTTTGCAGTAAGTTACAGTTTTGAATATTAATTTCCGCTTGAATAAACGAATTGAATCGTGTTCAGCGAGTTTAGAGGGTCGTGGCGAGATTCCTGCGACCACTCTTTCGAGGCCTCATTATATTTACCCGCTATTGAATCTGAATTTCTTGTGTCGTCCAAAATTCACAATAGCCGGTTTGCTCCTGGGTTACGTCGTTTGGACTAGCTACCCAAAACCACGTGATCCCCGTTACAGATCTAATCGGAAAAGCAGTCCGTCTGGTTTATCGATTGATGTGTAATAATTTGGAGCTCGTATCAGCATTCTGATCCAATGTTGATTAGTAACAGCGGCGAAGCAATCCCGCAAAAGTTACATATTCGCGTGCATTAAAGTTTGCACCAAAGGGACTGATTCCCAGAGTTGTGTACCCGTGAGTAAAACGGTACACATATATTTATGAAAGAATCCGCTGAGGTTCTATAGTTGTAATCGTGACCGTGCAGTTAAAACAGCGTAAGGGTCAGAAACCCACAAGCGCGCTCGTTTTTGTATCACGAATTAAAGAAAGGGGATGCAGTAACTCTGACCAGACGCCAGAGGGCAGTCTGCTCAGGTGTGCCACCCCTCCCTACTTATTGGTTGTGTGGACTCAGTGACGCCACCGCGTGGACGTTCTGAGTTAAAGCCGCTCCATACTTTGAACTGAAATTATCTCCAAGTTATCTTTTGCTTCTCTATACTGCGGGGAGTTGTAAAAGTAATTTGCTTTTGGTGGTTATGCTTTCCAATCATTGTTGGAATGTGGTTTACTGATTTAAATTTAATTTAAACACGTTTAAATTTTTAATTTAAATTGTTTCCCTTCCAACAAGGGAATTCACTTTCTGAGAGTGCGCCCCCTGGTGGACACTGTCAGATAAGTCAATTCTCTTTTCCCTTGTATTCTTTTTCCTGTATTCACAGATCTACTTTATTTTATTTTATTTTATTTCAGTTTATTTATTTTATTTTTATTCCACTTTGTGTTATTTCATCCATTCCCTTTTTGTCTTTTCTCTCTCTCAAGTTATTTCTTTAGTTTACTTTGGAAATTCATTCCCTTTATTACTTAATGTTTTATTTTATTCACTCTTAGTTCTGGGTCCTGTGTGTTATTGGCTGGCAATAATATTCACGCACACCCAAGCCTCCCTTATTTCATACACTTATTTTGAATTTAATTAAATAACATTTAATTCAATTTTAAAATTAAGTAGTGGCAATCAGTTGGCATTTTGCTATCAACAAGCAATTCTCTTTAGGAAAAATCTGCAAATAGGGAAGGCTTTCTCTTTTCTTTCTCCCATTCTGTTATTCTATGCACTCATTTAAATTTAATTGAACAAGTTTAATTCAAATTTGAATCAAGTGCCTCTGAATTATCCTCTTTTCGCTTTTTCCCATCCTGTTATTCTATGCACTTATTTAAATTTAATTGAACAGAGTTTAATTCAAAATTTGAATCAAGTGCATCTGATTGTTTTTGTTTTATGTTATTTTTACTTTTGATCTGCTTCCAGCTAGTTCCTTTTATACCCCTACTCTTTTATCCTACACACTTAATTTAGTTAAATTCTATTTAAACAAGATTTAAATTGAGTTTAAATTTACAATTAAGTCGTGTTTACCTGACTGTTTGTGCACTTGCAGATAAGGCCCTTTAGCGCCCTGGGGTGAGCTGACGGTTGCTCCAGTGAGTTCCAGTGAGTGGAGCTACCTGGCCTGGCGCTTCTTACACTAACCGTGTGTGAATCGTGGACATTCTGACCTCGTATCACGGGCAACACGCAAGGACATCAGCGAGTTGTGTATCAGGTACAGGGAGGCAACGAGACCCGGGGTGACAACAAGCGGCAATTTTGTTTAATTTCCCTGCTCAGGCTTCTGCATGACAGAACCGCCCGTTGGAGTAACTGCCCGTAAAGGGGACAGACTCTGAGTTCAGGGAAAACTCAATCTTGACTGGTCACTCGGGCCGTTGGCGCAAATACCTTGCCAAAGTGCGCAATTGTGCTGGTGTTCCCTGTTTGAGAGGTTGCACCGTGGTACAAAGGGGACAGGTGGCCACGGACACCGCAGTAGAGTGTTTGATCGTCGAGGAAAGGTGGCCTGCCATTGAGTTCTTATCTGAGCACCCACGATTCACCCAGGCCTACGACATACAGTCACTTCACCTAATTGAAAGCCACAGAATATTACATATTCTTCAATTACTCAGGTGCGGGCCAACCCTTAGGCTCTCGATCCATACCATCCCTCTAGGTTTTATGATGCAACCGTGCACTCGCCTGACACCGTCATAAACCCAGCTGGAATAGGAAGTTTAAGTTTCACTTCTCCCCTCTAGCCCTTCTGTTTTAGTTTATTGCGATTCTATTTTGATTCCTTTCTATTTGTTTACTGCTCTATTTCTCATTTAATTGCATCCTCCCTGTTCTGTTTTGCTTCTCTACTGTGTTTGTTTCTTTCAGTTCATGTAAAAGCAGAGCCTGTGAGAGCCATCACGGAAAACTGAGTAATAGATAGACGACCGAGCAGCGAGAGTCATCAAAGGACTCTTAGGGCTACCGCCTGTCAAAATCTTTATTCAAATCCGGCACTCACCCACACAAATTGACCCGCGTGGTCCTTTTTGCTATCGACAATTAAGTGTCTAGCCTACATTCCACTAACTGTCTGCACCAGTTAACTGGAACCAAACCAAAGAATTATATAATCATGCATTATTATAAGTCGTTAGCCCTGCGCGTGCTTGCATTGGTTCTGTTTGTGCTGTCTTTCTCTCGCCAACAGCAAGCTAACGTGTTCAGAGCAGCCAGCCCCAGCACCCATGGGGACGGACTCAAGACCGGGTTGGGCTCCCTGACCAGCACAATCCTGCCCAACGACGCTGTGGATCCCCAGCACCTAAGCAACGAGCAGCTGGACGACAACCTGAATCGACTAATGGCCCACGATCCAATGCCGAGCTACAAAGAGTGGGCGAGAGTCATCCGAGCCATCGCCCACAACCTCAAGCTCCAGGAGGAGGACGCCCGGAGGAATCAGGCCCAGATTCATCGTCACCACGATCAGCGACTCGTCGAGACCCAGGACCAGCGTTGGACAGCGGACGAATCCAAACCCGAGCTGCAGGAGGAGCTGCAAAGACTTCAAAAAGCCCTTGCAGAGCTCCACCTGGAGGTGGAGCGTAGAAAACTGACTGGAAAACTCCAACACAGCGAAGCTCCCCTAGCCAAAGCAGAGACTACACTGAAAGACAGACACACTAAAGCCCTGACCTGTGAAAATCATCTCAAACAGGCCCAGAAAGGAGTTATGGCTCCGAAACAACAAAGAGACTATGTGAATGAACTTGACACTGGTTACAGAGTAATGAAAAGTGGCATGGGAGGGGAAACACACATCACCGAGTTTCCCCTAACCAGTCAAGAAGCCCTAATTCCAAATGGGGTTAAAAGTCCACTGCCCAAAACGTCCAACGGCCAAGAACCTTCGCCAGCAGCTGTCACATCCAACTGCCAGCACCTGCGACAGGTTCTGATCCAAAAGCTTTCTGACCCTGCATCAGATCAAGGGCTCCCTGCTGCCATGGACCTAAAACGGGGCAGACTGAATAACCCATACACTTTCTACAGCCGAATGCAAAGGGGGTACTACGGAGCACGTAACCAGCCAGCAACGGAGGAAGATTTCATCTTCAACCCTCTGCTTCTCCGAGAGCTGCACCCTGCGGTGAGTGATCATCTGGCAGCCTTGGCCTGCTCAAGCAGCATGTCTATTCAGCAGCCGCGAGACTTGGTCGACGAAGCTCAAGCCAAGCAGAGAACTGCGTCTAAAAAGACTGTAGAAATTCCAACCAGTTACCCAGACTCCGATCACTGTCCAGAAACCTGTCCTTACCTTTTTGAAAGACTGAGAAATGAAGCTGAAAGACAAACTCAGACTCTCAAGTCACAAAGATGTGAGCTGAATGTGCAGTCGCACAGTCCAAATGAGGTCCACCTTGAACACACAGCTCCCACACACCACACCATTGGTCGAGTGAGCCTGGTACCTCCTGTGTGCGTAGCGCAAATGGACACGTTTCTGTGTTCCACTCACAAAGACCTGCTAGAGTGTTTTGAGCCCTTATTGAACGCCAGACCACTGAAAATCTGGGCTCAAGTGTGTGAACTTCTGCCTTCCCAGTCACCCAGGCCACCTGAGCCAGACGGTCAGGTCACAGAGGTCGCGGGAAATCTCCCAGCTAACCGCGGGGAACCCGGTCTTAGAGCACAGTTCAAGTTCGCTACCCGGCACACTTCAACCCACCATAGACTGTAGCTCCCTCTGCTCCAAGGTCATGACAGACTCACAGCTGAATGATGTAACTACAACAGACATTATTCTCACACTGTGGGCAGACAACTCAGCCTTCAGCCACACGCTGTTAAGTGCCCTCATTGAAGGAACACCGGACCTCCCATTTGTCAACATGCAAATACGCTTCCCATTGGACTTTCGTCTGTCAACCATGATGACCGTCAAGGACATCTGCGTTGTGAACTTCAAATGGAACAACCGGCATTTAACCCATCACTTCCTGGTCCTTCCAGACATCCTGATGCACTCTAATGCTCATACGGACAGTGCAAATGAGTTGTTGTGGGCCCCAATGACTGTACAGCTTCCTGTTGTTCCTGTCAACACTGCCAACTTCCTGTCAGGCCAGACTATCCAACAGGTCTGCATCCTGATCAACATACAGGAACTTGTAGTACCACCTTACACCAAAGGGGGTGCTGTTTGGATCAACATACAGGAAATTGTAGTACCACCTTACACCAAAGGGGGTGCTGGTTGGCTCAACAGGCAATGTGGTCAAACCCTAAGCCACATGCTGGGCTCCTTCACACTGTCACCTGAAGGCGTGGAACTTGGACTTGCTCTAAAAGCCACACCGCTAACTGAAGTGTCACCCTACGTAGTTCACAGCTGGCTCAACGAATGCATGGTCACAGACATCAGCATTCCCAAAGCCCACCATCTAGAATGGATAATGGACCACGGCCCCTATGACTTTGAACGCAAGTTAACAGTCATTAACTTAATACCAGCTGCCATGGTCCCAGAAGGAAGCTTAAGCAACACAAGTTTCACAGCATCCTTCAAGAGCATCTCCATCACTTCCATCAAACTGGTACCCACAGAACAGGTGCACAGAACGGAGCTGATGGAGGACAAACACCTTGCAGTACCCACAGTCGCTAACCAGCCTGCCTGGGAAACTCAGGAAAGCGCTGCACCTCTGACAGCCAACCTGACAGCTAACACCACAACAGAGGAGCCCTTCCCAAGGTTTGAGCCTAAAGGCCAACAGATCCAGAAAGATGCAAGTGCGCTAAAGAATGATGCAGACTGTCAAAAACTCAGAAACGTCTTGCACAAACTCAAAGTGACATTTGACAAAGACCTTTTATGCTGTGGTCTCACTAAACTTCACACAGTGCATAGTGCAACACACCCAAATGCTCCTCCCACCTTAATCAGGCAGTACGAAGGTCACATCGCCCCACATGAACCAGTACAGGAGGTTGTTCATTCAACAGAAGGAAAAGGTGTTATCTGCCCATGCAACAGCACCTATTCAGCCCCTACCTGGTCCATTGTCAAACCAGACAGCAAATGGCGACCCACCAGCGACTTCAGGAGGCTGAACCAGCAGGTGCCACTGCCACAACGTGCCAGAAAGCACAAGTCTGCACGGAGCGGAGATTCAGCTGCCTGTCAAAACTGCTATAACAGCACACCAGCGTTGACACTTCAGATACTGGTACCCCAACAACAGCGACCAGCCTGTCACAGATACCTCAAAGAGAATGCGTGCCAAGGAATGCCCACGGCCTACGTCGATGGACGTTCCTACAACCATGAGGGCATCCCACAGGCAAATGCAGGGGTACGATGGTTAAGAAACCAACCCTGCCAACCACAGAACAGCAGGTGGGGTCCCCAGTCATGTCAATATGGTGAAGCAGCAGCTACCCTCAAAACCCTTCACGTCTCCTCAGCTCATAACATCAGGGAACTCATGTGCACAGACTCACACGTTGCCAGACCTTGTTTCACATGCCATCTTCTGGGCTGGAAACAAACTGGTTTCAAGACTGAATGCAACAAGCAGGTGAAACATCAACACATGTTCCAGACACGTGATCACCTCACCCAAGCACACGACATGATCATTTACTGGGAAAAGGTGAAAAGATGCTTGAAGCAACCAGGGCGTGACAAAGGTGTGAACGACCAAACTAATGCCCTTGCCAAGACTGGCACACTGCATAACAAGCTATGGTCACACCCACCCCATTCACCCACCCTTAGTGTGGCAACAACAACCCGCAGCCAGCGGACTGTTCCTGCAACATTTCCCACCTTACTGCCACTGCCACTGACAACCAAACTTTCCAACATTTCCATTCGACATGTTTTTGTACCACCACTCAGACCCCTCCAACCTCCCGTTCCCGGCATCTGGTCCCACGGCGGCCCCTAGCAACAAACGACTGCACGAGACCGACCACATGCTGCGTGTGGGAATAAACTTTCTAAAGTATGTCCCTGATGTCCTCACAGCGCCAAAGCCTGTACTGCCACAGGGCCAAAAGGGGGGTGAACTGATATACACCCACGACACACCATGTGCCAAACACCATGGCACCAGAACTACGGACGAGACATTAAAACAAGTGGCGCACTGGCCCAGCATGCAGCAAGATGTGGCAGAGCACGCCAGAGGATGTCAAGTTTACCGTCATGTCCAGACTGCAAACGCAAAGCACCGAGCTTCACTGCAAAACCGAGGAATCACATTTCCACGGTCAGTCGACCAGAAAGACTGGACGGTAAAACCTCCTCTGATGCTCATGGCCATCACAGACACCGTACAGGAGTCAACTCAGGTGTTCCCCACAGAACTACTGATGGCACGGCAGGTGCCACTGCCGTTGCATCTGTACCAACCAGGAGACTTGAGTCTCATCACAGCCTGCTCCCCTCATCAGCAGCACAACAAGCTCCGCCTACAACTGAGAAAGCAACTCGCAACACAGAGCCAAACCCTGCAAACCACCTGCAAATCCTGGAAAGGTATTGCGGTGGTTCTCCGCACTCACAGTTTCCTGCTGATCCAAACTGCGAACTCAAGGAAGCAACTGTTTACAGTCCTCCAGAATGACTTTGCCCAAAATCAGCTGGTTATAGCTCTGTTGACAGACCTGCTGCGAGAAATTAGCTTCTCTATGGACAGAGTGGCTATGAATAGGAGTCCTCAGTATCCTACACAAACTGTGCTGGACTTTGCTACTGGCAGACCCAAAGACATGGTCAATGTCAGGTGGCGGCAACGTAACACCCATGCCAAGAAACACACCTCAGTTGCGGTAGCCTACCACAACAGCAACCCACGGCTGTGCCCGGCTCCCCACTTTCGCAGGTGTAGTTTCACCAAAGACTTTCAGTACTTCTGCCCAAACCAGCTCTTCCTCAGAAACCACACTGAAGGAATGGGCCGGTTGCAGCCCATGACCAGCGACACACGCTGCCCGGCCAAGCCTCGCACCCCAGTTATCGGAACACAAGCCGAGACTGTGGGTGATCGACTGCTCATCCAAACCCCTACTCATGCTGCCATCCTAATCTACAATCAGCACAACACCGCCACTCGTGTCAGCCTGCCCAATCCAAGTAAGTGGATCCAGGTACCCCTGGGTTCCATCCTTCACCGCAGCCATCTGGCGGTGCACTGTCTCTCAAGCAAAGAGGACCAGTCAGAACTGGAAATCCCATCTTCCCCCAGGGATCACCATCACACCTTAGATCCAGGAATGGAACTGAGGATTGACAAAGGGGGGTCCCAGCTAAGTGACAGTACTCCTATTGATGCACCCCTCCAAGCACTCTCACGACTGCCTGTCCTGACCAGCCCACCTAAAGCCCAAGCTTGGACTCCTGCCAACACAACCCGTTGCCTCTCCATGGCAATCAAGTACTCACTCGCCCTGGGCCTGGCCTTCATCCTATCCCAAGGGATCAAAGGGATGCAAGAATCCATGGACAGGTGCTTATCTGCTCTCCCTCAAGGACCAGTAGGAACCACCTGCTGCATGACCATCCGGATCCATGTGCCATCGAACTTGGTTACCGTCCAACGAAGTCCGCGCAGGAACTTCGTTGGCCGAAAAAGGGGAATCTGTAACGTCTGGATGGATCCGTTCAGAGTCAATAAACTTTGGAGTTTTCAGAATGCTTTTAACCTGATGAACTTTGTTTCTTAATCACTAAATCGGCTCCGAACAGTCTACTAAAGATGAGCCCACTTGACACCTTTGTTGCCCTCCGAGGTAACACAGCAGGCCCAATTTCCTTGCTCTTAGGACATCAAAGGGGCCCCTCATGTGGACTATGGGCCAGATCCACATTCCAGCACCCACACACACTGGCACACACAAAAACACACACACAGACACACATACAGAAACACACAAACATAAATTTTTAACTGTATATATATCCTACCACTATGCTGAAATATATATTTCATATATTTTAGGGCCTATGCATGTTTCCTAGTGTTTAAATTAGTGTATTTGTGCTAGTGTGCATTTTAACGATATAATTTTGTCTGTAAACCATAACTTCTTGTCTATGCCTTTCTAATCTGGCGAGTTTGGTCTCTCCGTAAAGCTCCGGACTCGAGCTATTTACTGAGGTGGGTCACATGGCTGACATATGCATTTTTCTATGTGTTTAATGATACTGTGAAGAAAGCACTCGATCTCGAAATCCGGTCTGATGGCCACTAAGTATGCAAATTCATCTAGGAGACCAAACCAAGGAACTTTGCCCGCCAGATAGTGCTGCGCATCTATTGGCCGCTACAATTCAGGAGGTGTGTTAGTTTGGGTTTCCATAAAAACAACAACACACACCTTTTCTGTGTTCTCCCGGTGACCTCCCGATCGTCTCGTGCACGTCTCCCCGGACGCCTCAGGTGACCGCGCTTCCCAACCACGCGCGCAGCTCGGGAGGACCACTTCCTTTCTCTCTCTCTCTCTTCGGTTAAGTTACTTAAGTTTAAACCTCTTTTGAAAACCCCGCCGGAGAAACCCTCTCGGAAAGGACCAAGCCAAGCGCGTTGAAACTGCTACTCACGGACTTGAACCAATAAGCAAGTATTATCATTTACCTTAAATTTGTCTAAACTGATTTCTGTGCTGGCTCTCTCAAAAGGGTTTAACTGTGTAATTTGCCATTCTTTGATCATCTTTCTTTCCCTGTCTTTTCTTCATTTTCATTCTCGTGTATATATATGTATTTTCTTGTATATATATTTAGATGTATAACCTCTGTATTCGTAGCTGCATATATTAAAACACTTAATTCATGCTCGATTGTTCTGTTGTTCTTCCAACTGAAGACCAAGTCACTTTAACGTTTTTTCGATCGCTTTATGCTTTAGTTATTTTCATGGCCAGAGAATAACTCCGTTTATAATATTCTGTGAGGGACTTAGTTTGCTGGACAAACGAACAGTTTCTCTAAATAATTATTAAACCAGAACTAATCATATATGTAATTGATTATAATTCGTTGTAATTGATTCACAATATATGTTTAATTCCCCATTGGGTCGATATATGAATCATAATTTATTCATAACCTTATGAATTATTATATTCATATTTCATCCATAAATTGATTAATAACCGCTACACATTCGTTACAATAGAGAGCATTCAGTGCAGCTTTATATACACACTGGAGGCAGAGTTAATGCATTTCTATCAAGGGGTCAAGGTTTGATGGTTAGCATGACCCAGTTAAGCCCTGCTGGTAGATGTTTTAACTGCACTATAAGATTGGCAAAAAGCATCTTTCTTGAGAAGTGTGTGAAATTAAGAATTGAGCTGGAATTTGTATCAAATTGCTCACACCCTACAGGAAGCTGAATTTCAATTTAAAGTGGAATATAATGTATTCAAGCAAATGAAGTGTTCTTAAACATGAATTAATTTAATAAATATTATTAAAATATATAAAGTAAATATAAATTTATATGCAGGAGGTGGCATTTAAACTATCTATCCATCCTTCCGACCGATCTGTCTGTCCGTGTGTCTGCCATTCGTCTACTGCGGAGCTCCCTTCAGTGCGTGCTTGGCAAAAGTTGGACAATTTGCACACCCTACAGTCTTGTGGACTTAACGGACACGCACACAGCGGCCGTTGTAAGTCCACAAGATGACCATCCATCATCCATCAATCCATCTCAAAATTCAAGCTCAAAAATTAAGCAACTGATAATGCTAATGGCCTGTTATGTTGAAATGCTAATGGATATTTTGTAGGTATTGTACAGCACCTTTATTACTACCTACAGAGGAAGCCTTTAATGTGATCAACCGCAGTAGCTTCTGGACTGACCCTGGGTTACTTTCACTGTCAGGTGTTGGTGGATGTGATTTAAGGATTTTCTTGTTAATTTTTTATTAACCGTCTCCTATAACTCATAATGGACAAAAAATATTGCTGCAGTTTCCTTTTAATTTTAATTTTGAAACTTCTGCTGCTGAAATGAAGGGGCCATACGGATTCCGTTTCCGGAATCCCGCTTGATTGTATTTGTGATGGTTTGGATGCCGTTGTTATAAATTTATTTTTTCATGAAGCATCTTCAAATTATCATTACTACTGTAAGAAATTTATGAATGCAAGTAAAGAATAAAATGCTTGCATTGTTTCATTTATCTTCTGCCATGCTTATTTTTACGTGGAGTGCCATGTTTACTCATTCTTGGAACATGAAGCTTAAAGATTATCTGTCCAGTGAGGATGCAAGTCATTTAGATTTAGAGTAATCTGATTGCATAGTAGGTACAAATTATAGCATAAAGGGCCACACAAGTAGGGTAACAGCCGGCCTTTGTAAGCCCCATCTCTCAGATGATTGGTCAGCAATGGATTACTAACTCTGAGATAATTATGCTGGTAAATCCCAAATCCCGAATGTGCAGCAGCTGTACGGACAAACATGGCCTTTTTTCATGTGCTGTTATGATAGTGAAAATACTTCCAGCCCATTTTTTTCCCTCTCCTGTTGTGTGGTATGATTGTAAATCGCTTATGACTGCTAATCCAGTTGCATTTTCAGTACACAAATATGAATGATATTGCACTACAGTTCATCCCATAATTGAATGCCCTATTCCTGACCCCCCAGTAAAATATTGGGAAAACAAAGTTGAGGGGATTTGGCCGCGTATTATCTAACAGAGAAAGTATTTATTTATTTATTTATACAAAGTTGAATACTCTTATAATTAAATTGAGGATAAAATTTGTCCCCTTTTTTTCCATTTTCCCCCCTCAGATTTCTCTGTACTTTGTTTTCCACTGTTTACACTGCAGAATGCTTTGTCTTATTAACATACTGTCCGCAGTCCAATCAGTACTGACATAGTGTGTCTTACAGCAAGTCATTGTTGTTCTTTTCTAGACAAACTTTGAATATTGTCTACCTGTCTCTAAGCTCTTTACATTACAGCGACGAAAGTTTATTGATGAAATGTCCACCTTGTCCTGTCTTTGGACCCTTTTAAATAATTCATCTGTCATCTTGGTTTACGGCACGTATAGTCAGGCCAGGTTCATTAGGATGTCCCACAGCAAGGTGAGTCGAACCTTCTCATTTCACCTGAAATCTTTCACTCCTTCGGAAAGACTGTCTTCTTCCCTGTTTCTCCAGATCACTCCCTTAAAGGGATAGTTCACCCAAAAATTTAAATCTGCTAATTAACTCTCAGGCCATCCAAGATGTAGGTGACTTTTTTCTTTAGTAGAACAGCTAAAGAAGGATTTTTTTGTTTGTTTGTTTGTTTTTTAAGCTGAAACCGTGGTCCTTGGTGATTCATATAATGCAAGTCAATGGCTACCATCACTTTGGAAGTCAAATAATACAGACAAAACAAAATTAATACCTGTGGCTCCTGATGATACATTGAGGTCTTATGAAGTGAAATGATCCAACTGTGCAAGAAACTGAACATTATTTACAGTCCTGAGCATGTTCACGACAGTCTGGAGCGCAAGCTTCCTGTCGCATAGTGACGTAAAACAAGGAAAATCTTTTGCAATAGTGCTTCATGTAAAGATTTTTTTTTTTTTTTTGCAACTACCAGCTAAACCAGCATAAACTAAACCAGACCAGCATGGAAATTCCATACTGCTCGTGTGTAGAGAACAACATGCTTGTAAGCCAGTATGATCCGATTTGTGAGTCATGTGAATCATTTAAGTCTGTTCATTTAATTGAATCATTCAGACTGACTAACAAATTTGTTGAATGATGATTTATTAGCAAATCAATTTTAAATTGTCTTTTGGAAATTTTTTGGAGTTGGAAATTTGTTTGGTCGGGCTAGCAACAGAATGACAGGCATAAACAGTACGATTTTTGCTGTTGTACGAGCTTGCAGGTGTTATCACGTGGAAGTCATAGATGGTCGTATGGTCACAGTCATGGTTGTGTGAGAGGAATTACGAGCCGAACCGAGTACGTTACAAGCATCTCCCGATTTTAAACATTTTTAAAAATTAGGGGAGTTGCCCGATTTTGACCAGTGTATAAGCTGTACCCCATGGACCCTTTTCACGTACTGTAATGACGCATTTCCACAGTTAACCGCGCAAAGTTTTTAATATTTTAATTTTATGACATTTTTTTTTTTTATTATTTTATGACATAAAACAAATTATTGCTGCCTCGAGGGTGTTTCTAATACTGCTGGCGGCGTGACAGCAAATTTGACTAAAATGTCAATTTTGTTTCTTTGGTTATTAAAAATATTATTACTAAAATTTTGTTTATTTGATGTTTACTAGTTTGCTGGTGACCAGTTTTGCTGTCCATGCATAGCATCTAGCTAATTAAATATGTTTGAGCAGAAAAGCAGAAAAAAATATATTACATGAAAGCAGAAAAATATATTTATTAATACCAATTTCATTGACTTTTACTTTACACAATATAAAAATCTGATATTTCCAGGTTTTCCTTGACTGTGCTGTGCGTTCTGTATTGTGTGTTTTGTATCTGTGTTGATGCGTGTGTGCAAGTGTGTGTGTGTGTCTTCCCTCTTTGCTTTACCCCCCAGCTCTCCAACCCCAGTGACAGGATGTGCCATTAATGTTCCTCAGAGCCGTCTCCTTGCGTGCTTTCAGAGATGGGGTGGTTTTTCTTCACACAGAAGGGCAAAAGGAGACATTTTTCTCCTCCTTTGGCTTAGTGAGAGAGTTGACAGCCTGGTTCTGTCAGGCGATGAACTGTCAGGTAGAGTCTTTTCTCGTTTTTCTTGCTCATAGAGCATATGTGGCTCTTATTCATCTGTAACGGCGTCACGTTCTTCTCCTGTCTTAAGCAGACTGTAAGCTTCTGGGCTAAATACAATAACCTTGACCTGTGTCTGGCACTTTGGCAGAGGAGCCACACTACTATACTCTGATGTGTGGCCAAATAAACATGAGTAAGCTATTAGCATATCTGTTATTTACTTTTCCTCCTTTACTTTTTCATTACAATGCTCACAAGGACTCAAACATTACAACTTTGCAAACATTACAAATACAATTTCATTATGGAAAATGCAGATCTAGCCTCTGTAATACAATGCAGCTTTCAACTACAAGTGTTTCTTCTTAGCTTGCTCATATACTATTGCATTTTCGTCATCATCACCTTATGCTCTAAATAGCTCAGCAATATTGACGTTCATAACTAGTCAACGGATGCTGTCGTCAAGGTGATGCTCAGCCTATGAAACAGAACTCATTGGACACGTATACCATTACACACTTTGGCAGACGTGACCGCAATTGCAAGGACATGCATGCTCACAGTGGCTCCCTGTAATGGTACACTCTGACTGTTTGCATGCTGCTACAGCACATGTGATTGCCGTGGAGACTATAAGGGTGGAAATGTTTGTATCCCACTGCTCTGGTTTCGAGGTCTGAGGTGTGGTTGTTTTGTTGCACTGGTGCTGGATGGGGAATCTGGTTTCAGGGGATTTTTTTTTTTTTTTTTTTTTTTAATCCCCATCTACTGTAGATGGGTGATGATCTTAAGGATAGTTCACACAGGATGCGTCCTTGCATTAAAACAATTAGATTAATTTCTGCATTGGTTTAATTCACATGTGCAATTGCATCTCAAGGTTTCTGATTCTGGTTGAATTGGGAATCACAATTTTTTTTGTTTGCATGTTTCAAACAGAGATCACGATTCTTCCATTATTCTGAACAGACAACAACAAAAAAAATGCCAAAATGTGTCAGAACATATTTAAGTTGATTTAAAATGTTAAAATGTTTAATTAATCTAAGTTAATTATTTAAAAAGAACTGCTTAAATGAATAATTCAAAGACTCATAAATACTTGACTTGTTTCATTACTGGATGAATCTGCGTTTCTGAACGAATCTCTGGAATGAATGATTCAATGACAATACATTTTTTAACATGACTTATTGCCACCTACTGGCGTGATGTAATTAATACAATCTTTATTTGAAGCGCCAAGTTACTTTCAAAAGTTGATTTGCTCCATTTTGATCGCTTCTGTAGACATCAGTGTTTATATCTGAACTATAAACTTTTATCCCAGTACTTCTGTGATAATATGAACATTTGTAACAGAAATAACGATACTGTGTGGTTGAAAAGATATCTGTGAAGATGTTTCATATCTATACATACAGCGCCAACGCAGGTTTGGATGTTCTTATGTGATTTTGTCAAAGGTTTAATAGACAGTCAAATCGTTGTTTTTTAAGAATGAGATCACATGATTAAGTTCTGGTCTTCAAAATGGTTGAGAGGCGATCAGCACTGTTCGATGTTGGACCACTAGTACTAGGACTGTTTAATATTTTTATCATTCCTCATGTCTCTTTGCATTCTAGACAGGCATCATTTCTCCCAGCATGTGGCAATGGTGGAGGTGAAAACCCACTATAATTTTCAAAATACTGTTGTTGTTGTGTCACGGAATGTAGTTTAAGAGTTTTCAGATGAGAATGTAGTTGCCTAAACCTCATATCAGTCAATTTTTCAGAGAAAAAAAGTTTTCGGAGTAGTGAGGTCCAGGCGATTTCCGTGCATTCAGTGCTCATGTACCCTGGTGAGAACAGCCTTACCTCTGCAGGTTCTTCTGATATTTGCTGCAGGCGTTGATGTCTCTGTAACTGTTAAACATGAGATATAAATCATTTAGGGTATATCTAAAAAGCAGTCTTTGGTCTCATGAATCTATTATTTGTTCATGGGCAAATTGTTTTGACTGAGGGCAAAATAAAGTTAACCTTATATTTTTATTTAACTTTAATGCTGTACTAAAGTGGTGGCTTTGTACATTTGACTGTATTGTTTATTTTAAAATGTAATTCAAAGCTTCAATCAGCATCATTACTCCAGTCTTCAGTACCACATGATCCTTTAGAAATCATGCTGATATTTAGTTTTTTCTTTTTTTTACTCAAGAAACTTTTTCTTATTATTATCAATGTTGAAAACAGGTATTCTTCATTTATTTATTTATTTTTTTCGGAAATTGTGATATTCCCCCCAGAAGGGTTATTGTAGGCTAGTTCACCCTGTTTGAGGTCAACTTGTTCATTCTGTGTACAGTCAAGCAATAACTCCAGGAATTGAATTTGGTTCTGTGTGAGTTTATGAATGCAGCTAATGTGTGGGGAGAGCTGGCACATGGTGAGGTCTGAATAGAAAGTTGGACATGAGGTTTGATCTGACAGAATAAATAAAACCATTTAAAAAACAACTTTCAACAGGATTATTTCACTTCATTTTCAGATTTTTAACCCGTACACTGTAGTCTATGAGAATTTTTGTCTGTAATATTCTGTTTATTACTTTATACTTTAATAATTCTATACAAAATATGTGTTACTTGAGCTGTAAAGTTGTCTAAATCACCATTTTAGTTGTGAGACTGTTACTTATGTTCTGTCGATTTGCTCCATGTTAGCATTAATTTCACGGATGTTTGCTCTTTCTGGTATCTTATGACGTAACAGCTTAAGAGCAAGGCAAAGGCAAGGCTAGTATAATACGTGTATAATATTTTGTCTCTGTTGCAATATCTTGCTCCATAGACTTCCATTGCAAGTGCCTTACTGTAAACACATTTCACCCCCTGGTTTCACAGACAAGGCTTAAGCCTAGTCCCAGACTAAACGTGTTTGGCATGTTTGTGCTGTCTTAACTGAAAGTAACTTGCACTGACATATCTTAAAATAACTTATTTTTTAAATGTGTCTCAAGATGTTTGTCTCAATGTTTTTGTTTGTTTTTAATAAGGCACGTTTATAAAATGCTACTTAAATGTTCTAATTGAACTAAGGTCTAATTCTAGCTTAATCTAAGCCCCATCTATGAAACCAGGCCTACATTTTTTCAAACTGAGGGTTAAATCAAAACAATTTTCTGTGGTGATCCACAGTGTTTGTATTTAACCTGGAACATTCCTTTAATTTGATACACTCATCTCTGGCTGATAACAGAATACTTACTAGATTAAAACACCGAAACAAGGATTTTCTTTACAGTTGCTTTAAAACATGTATTGTGATAAGCGCTATACAAATTCAGTCTGAACGCTGAAATCAAGGTCATAGAATCGAATCATTCAAATCTCCCCTGTTTTCTCATGAATTTCGTTCGTACTTTCCCCTTGAACATCCTGAATGCATTTCTACCTCCTCTGGTTTGGTGAGACAGTCTTTTGGTGTTGAGTCTAACCATGCTCTGTTGCAAATGTCAGAAATGTCACACTTTCCCATTCAGATTGCCTTCTGAGAAAGCACCCACACATGTTGTTGTTTTTCTTAGACGTGCCAGCTGAACCAGGAGAAAGGTTTATTGAAGTCTGGACTATTTAAGAGCATTCCTTTCAGACGGTGAAACATGTGCATGACAAATGACAGTACGTGTCCAAAGCAGTAGTGTCCTTTCCTCTTGTTTGCTCTCTCTCCTTAGATTTAATTGCATGAATCAGCCACAAATGTTGTTGTTTTTCTCAGACATGCCAGCTACAGCAGGAGAACGAAGTCCAAATTAGTCAAACGCACCAGACACATTTTCAGACGGTACTTAGTCACAAAATAGTGGAAACATGATTACTCCACTTTACCATCAAGCATAGTCCCTGAGTTCCAGTATGTGACAGAGACATGAAGTACATGCTTTGGACCAAGATGAAGTCTTTAGAGTAAGTCTGCAGTGAGAGGGTGAGATTACATGGGAATGGTGTGTGTGTGATGGTTTTTGTAAGCGGTGCCTAAGCTGTGTTACCGAGTTGGCAGCATGGTGCCAAGTCCTGCTGTGTGCTTCAGCCACCCATTTCACATTTCAGTCAAGGGTTGGGAAACTAGTTTCTTTTCTTTTTATTGAAAAAATACTGTAACCAAAATGATTTTCAGTTCAGTTCTATTAATAGTTAGTGTTAATAATGTTAGTTTAGTTAACAGTAATTCTTGATTATGTGTGATGCATTGAATCATTCATTTAACCAACCCATTTAAAAACACTGATTCATTCTGGAATTCTTCTCGTGCACGTTGGGATTGTTTACATTTGAGCACGTGTCCTTTTGACGCAGAATACAGCGGTGTTGTGCATTTTATACGATTGATGGGTAAAGTATTCTTAATTGCCTTATAAAACAATTAATAATTGGTAATAAATTATTATTTACGGTATTCTGACGATTTACAATCGGCCGACGATTGTATTTGTTATTTGAGCTGTAAAGTTGTCTAAATCACCATTTTAGTTGTGAGACTGTTACTTATGTTCTGTCGATTTGCTCCATGTTAGCATTAATTTCATGGATGTTTGAATAATAATAATAATACAATTTAATGCATCTTTACTAAATAAAAGTATTAATTTCTTTAAAATACCATTTAATGAAATCTAACTGACCCCAAATGCTTGAATGGTAATGTAGATCTGGGAACAGCTGTGCAGACATGCATGGGCCTGTACTCTTTCATAAATGATTATCTCTTTCTCTAATTCTGTTTTTTGTTCTCAATCTGTCTTTCCTCTTCTGATCTTCCTCTCACTTACCCTCTTTCTTCATCTCCTTCACTCCTCTTTTACATCTTTTCTTCAATTTCCTCTTCACTCTCCCTGTCTGTCTTTTATCAGCTTGTTTCTCTATGGATCTCTTTTATAATAAGTGGAAAATACAGTCATGTCTCATCACTGTTATTTATAGTCTGTCTGAGAAAGTGTGTGTGTTCCTGTGAGTGGCCATTCTATAGCTTGTTTATTTTGTTTTTCTTCAATTGTATGTTGTTTTTAGGTCTGAATTAGGTCTGATTTTAGTCTTAAGTAAATATCATTATATACACATGTGTTTGCTATAGCAAGAATATTACTATTGCTCGACACGCTTTCCATCACCCTGTTTTTATGCACATTTTGAAGTATCGCATTGGAAAGGAGTAATGAAAATGCCAAATTTCTGAAAAAAAAACCTTAATTTGCAAAAAAGTTTTTGCGCTCGCTTGAGGTGATTTTTGACTTGTGCAAAAAAGAGTTAATGTTTACCGAATAAATTCAGATATAGCGAACATTAAACCCACATCACACACATTACTGTTGGTTACTTGGTTACCAATACCACCGCCATCTGCTCAAACTGCTTAAAGGAAAAGCAGCCCCCCCCCCTCCCCCCCCCAAAAAAAATAAAATAAAATGTGTGTTTTATGTCCAGACCGACTGTTTTTAATATATTCTGACTGTTTACATGAATAATTACATTAAAACATAATGCAATGTTTAAATCACTAATAAATACCGTGTGCTGTTGTTTTAAATAAATCTGTTTTATATTTAAATGAAGCATGTAGTGGGTTTTTTTTAAGTTTTTTTTTTCAGCAAATATGCATTAAATTGATCAAAAAGTTACAGTAAAGACATTTATAATTTTACATAAGATTCCCATTTTAAGTAAATGTCATTCTTTAGAGCTTTTTATTCATCAAAGAATCCTGAAAAAAATGTATCTCGGTTTTTGAAAAATATCAAGCAGCACAGCTGTTTTAAACATTGATAATAATAAGGAATGTTTCTTGAGCAAAAAATCTAAATATTAGCATGATATCTGAAGGATCATGTGACACTGAAGACTGGAGTAATGATGCTGAAAATTCAGCTTTGCATCACAGGAATAAATTAAATTTTAAAATATATTAAAATAGAAAACAGTCATTTTAAATGATAATATTTTACTATATTATTATTATTATTTTTTTTTTACTATATTTTTGATCAAATAAATGCAGCCTTGGTGAGCAGAAGAGATTTATTTCAAACGCATGAAAGAAATCTTACCAACCACAAACTTGCCAAAAGTTTGGCACTTCAACAACCCTCCAAGGCAAATTATGACATTTCTCCATTTATTAGGTTAAAACAGATATTGTAACATAGGAAATATTTATTCACTGGTAGATAGGCTAGTTAGTTTGTGCTCAAACACAGTTGACATTTCTTGTAGAAAAAAGTCTAGTTTCTGCTGCTCTTTCATAACACCATCTTTCGTTACAACACTTCTTGGAGAGGAAAAATGCAATAAATGTGGTGAATTATGAATTTTCACACACTGTTCATGCTCAGTTTCAAATTAGGGAAGGTGAAAAGTACCGTTACCGAGTTAAAAATAAAAAGTACTAAAATAAAAAAGAATCAGTAGCACCGTCTCTCATTACAACGCTTTTTGGGTAGAAACATCCAATATAAGAGGTTAATTATGAATGTTCTGCTTTGAGATATTGCTGAGATGGATAATGTAGCAGGAAATGTTCCATCCCTCATAGTTAGTTTCCCTGCGTGCTGTGCTGAATCGGAGTGGTCACTTATCGGGAACGCGGCTGTATATAACCGGCGGAGCAGGTGCAGTGATATCAGACCCCTTTGTAAGCAGATTTCCCTCTTGTATTTCCACACACTTCAGCATTGTCAAAGACCTCCATCAACACAACTAATGCCGATCCAATGCTCCACTTACTGTAACTGCCTGTATGTCTGTTCTGTCAGCTTTCAAGGGCCAGTGAATATTCTTTTGACAACATCGGCTCACGTCACAAGGTCAGACGCATGCCAACATATGTCTGCTCCGTCTTATCGCAAGTATTTTCTGTACAAAACTGCTTATATAGTGGATTGGTGTAAATGGCTATATAATATCCACATGCCCTGGTCAAAGGCACATTGAGGACATTTGTGAACAGCTTAGCAATTGAGACTCCAGTCCTCACCTGACACTGCTGTAAGCTGCCGACCCTCCATTAACAGACCGCTTCCTGTCCAGATGTTACGTATGTGCGTGCCAAGCCCTCCCTGCGTGTGACAGACGCACACGGAGTGGAAAACTTTCACATTCATTTTCTTTTTCTGTGTTTCTGCTAAGAGCTTCCAGTGAAAAGCATTAGCGTGGAATTAGACTGCAGAAACACGTTCCTGGCCTTTCCATCTGTGAGATTTTAGCTGTGGGTTTCGTAATGGGCCGTAAGTTTGAAATAGGCACGGTTGACCGGGTGCAACATGAGTATCTCTCCATCTTTACGATTCCAAGGAGAGCTTTGAAGTAATTCCTTACTTTTCTGATGTACTTTCTATCACTGTGTCCTAACCAAGGCAAAATGTGAAAAGGTGATTGGCTGAATGAAAGTAATCAGAAAGCGAGCTGACAGAAGCATAACACAACTTCATTAAATCTTTTTTCTTTTTTCCTGCAAATTTTCTGTAAGAAGAAGTCCAAACGCTATTATCACCATTTCTTCTAGCCTGTCGTCCACCGTGTTTGTTTACTCTAAAGTCATGTTTGATGCAAGAGATTTTGTGAGACTTCCTGCGTTCACAGGTGGGACTCTGGTTGTTTGTGAATGGAATCTGTTAGTGTGTGGTGTGCTGTCTTTGTCTTTGTCAAAGTCACTTTTAAATGTAATGCATTACAATATTGCGTTACTCCCTAAAAAGTAACTAATTGCATTACTTAGTTACTTTTTATGAAAAGTAATGCATTACATTACTTTTTCTCACCTGGGTTTGCTTGTTTTGTTTTTTAATAACAACAAAATGTTAAGGCCCTTTCACACCAAAAGTGAAATGAATAAGCCTCAGGCTGAAGGAAATGCCATTCTGGATTAAAGAGGAATATGATACAGGAGAAGGAAGTTCAACACACTTAAAAGGTTAGTTCACCCAAAAATGAAAATAATGTCATTTATTACTCACCCTCATGCCGTTCCACACCCATAAGACCTTCGTTCAACTTCGAAAGCAAATTAAGATATTTTTGTTGAAATCCGCTCAGTTAGGCCTGCATAGCCAGCAATGACATTTCCTCTCTCAAGATCCATTAATGTACTAAAAACATATTTAAATCAGTTCATGTGAGTACAGTGGTTCAATATTAATATTATAAAGCGATGAGAATATTTTTGGTGCGCCAAAAAAACAAAATAACGACTTATAAAGTGATGGCTGATTTCAAAACACAGCTTCATGAAGCTTCGGAGCATTATGAATCAGTGAGTCGGATCATGATTCGGATCGTGGGTCAAACCGCCAAACTGCTGAAATCACGTGACACTGGCGCTCAGAACCGCTGATTCAATTTCAGTTTCAGACATAGCATGCAGACAATGTCAGACACCTTGGTCCATGCATAATTTTTTTATGCCCCTGTACGCAAACACTGAAACACGTTATATATTATTGGGAAACCTGCCACTGCAATTATCCACATCTCCTCCATTTTGCTTGAGAACTAATGTTTGGAGCCAAATTTTACACGACTGCCTTCTCTGGAATCCTCTCAAGTGGAGGACCTCTACATTCCGATTGGTTGTGGCCAAAACGCGTCATAGCTCATTACCATAAAGTTGACCTGACTTCAACTCTCCTCTACACCCACACCGTCCAACCGCGCCGCGCCGCTGCTCACCGGAGCTTGTTGCCGGCTCACATTGAAAATGTATGACTTCCTGTCACTTTGACGCTCTCGCTAGCGGCGGTGTGAACACATAGTAACACACCTGATTCATCTCATCAGCTCATTAGTAGAGACTGCAATACCTGAAGTAGGTAGGTGTGTCAAATAAGGGCGACATGCAAAATGTGCAGTGCTGGGGGTCCTTCAGGTTTGGGAACCACTGGTCTTGAACTACAATAACCATCATGTTTACACAGCGCACACAGCACCTCTGGACTTTATTTCTCTCAACATGGGGACAGGAGAGCTGTCAGTCAATAAATGGGGAAAAAGTAACTTTGATATTTTTTTGTGAATTGAAAAAGTAATGTGTTGCTTTACAAGTTACTTAAAAAAATAATCTGATTATGTAACTCAAGTTACTTTGTTACCCCCAACACTGCTCCACACACTATATGAACAAAACTGTTAAATCTAAGATTTTTTGATATTCTGATATGATTTTTTTACCAGCCTTGAGACAGCACTTAAAATGGCCCACTCCCTGATCAGTGCCATGACTACTGAACTAGGGAGCTGATTGAGATGCTCCATAGATACAGTTGTGATTTCATATCCTTCTCTATTTTTCTCCTTCCATCCTCTCTCTCTCTCTCTCTCTCTCTCTCTCTCTCTCTCTCTCTCTCTCTCTCTCTCTCTCTCTCTCTCTCTCTCTCTCTCGTCTCTAGATGAACAGTGATTTTTAGTTACTGTTGCTATTTTTATTCTACTCCCACAACCTGGCATAGAACTCAATATCTGGATAAAGCTGGTAATTAAGCCCAAACTGTTATAGAAGCTAAGGGTGCCAAAGCATTAACATTTACCTTTTGCGGCTCTTAAATATTGCCTGTAGTGTATTCATCAGCACCTGCCCACACAGAGGTCACCCATACAAGCTCTTTGCCAAGGGCCACAAACCATTACACTTGAGACATGTGTTTTGTGCTGAATCTTCATTCACTGTTGAACCACAGACAAGCCTGTATTTGGGTATTAGCATCTCTCAACAGAGTAGATATATATTCTCACAGTTTTTTCTCTGATTCTTTCTCTCTCTTTTTTTAGGTGAGTTTTTTTCTGTGTACATTCAGTGAGTGCAGTGCATTGCAAAAAAAAAAAAAAATAGATCGTCCCCATTATAATCAGCAAAGCTGTCTAGACTGGAAGCACCAATTCTGTCGTATCATGTCACAATGTGAAGCGCCTTCAGCTGGTGAATGGACTCTTGCTACTTTACATAGATACTGCTCTGAATATGAATATATACATAAAATGTATATAAATACATTGTGTGAATTCAGGTTGATTGAATTCAGATAGATAGATAGATAGATAGATAGATAGATAGATAGATAGATAGATAGATAGATAGTTAATATAAAGAAGAACTATATTCTTTCATTCTCCTCATCTTAATTTCCTTTTTCCTCCTTTTTTTGCATGCATCATGCGTCTCCCTGCATTACCACTTACTTGACTGGATTGACCTGTGAGCACCTGATTAACTTCCTGTTGTCTGACCTCAGAATCTCACCATTGATTGCACATGACATGCCTGAGCGCACAGCTCTCCACCTTAAAGCTGGAGGAGGAAAGGAGTTGGGGGTTGTAGCTGGGTGAACATTTCATTCACTCGAACATGAAAACAAGGGTTTCCTCAGCCGACAGTCTCACCTTTGCTCTCAGGCATACAGCTGACATGACCACAGCTTGACACTTATCATTTCACATTTGTTTTAATGCAGTAATCACCTGACCTTTAAGAGATAGATCTTGAGTGGAAGGGAGAGCGAGAGTGAGAAATAGAGACAGGTTAATAGCATGTGGATGTGTTAGGAATTAATTGAGGGTACGGAATGTTCGAGAACAGTTAACTACTAAGAATTTGCAATGAAATGAACATGTAAATCAGTCAAAGATCTGCCGGCATCGCACTCAGCTTCTACATTCTGCATGCTAATATAGTGAATTTGCACTGAAGGTTCTCAAGCTATTTTAAACCTCTCAGTGTGTCATATCTTTTAGTAAAATTTGCATTTGCTTTCCTACAAAGTGAAACTTAGCTTTTTGATACACATATGGACAGTTTCATGCAAAGGTAAATTTTATCATATCAAATGTTTGCTTAAGAAACAAAGCCTTGTGACTAGGGATGCTCATTTCGGTTAAATTTCTCGACCGACAACCGACGCTCGTTATCCGATTATTAACCGTTAACTGATAAGATTATAATATTGTATAGCCTATATGATGATAATATGACATATATAGGCTATGACATTAAATAAAAAATACAATTGACGAGTGTCTGTGTCTTTCACGGGTTTATTTTAACATGCAAACAGCAGCATAGAACAGATAAACAACAGAACCTGGATTCACATTATCAAATTGTCACGCACCTGCAGCGTTTCTGACAACAGAAAAAAAAAAAATTTAAATAAAAGGCATAAAATAAATAGGCCTACACTAAATATTTTTCACTTAAATGTGTAACAAATTAAGATGAAAAAACAAAAACACGGTGAATCCATTGAAGCTTTGAACAACCGGTATTTTAGACATTTTTTCCGTCAAATAAAAATAGCAGGCCTACCTCAAGGATTGTTATTGTTATGACCACGGACGGTGCACGTGTGCATACCGAACGCGTCTTTCCGAGCTCATGGGCAAAGGAGTTTCTTTGAAAGGCTCGCGCACGATACTGAGCGGAATGCGGGAAATGAAGTATACCATGGCCCTGAATTGTAATGGACTGGAGCTCACGGTTCACATCGAGAGAAATGGGAACGCGGGGGCACCGCGATGCGACCGCAGAAGGCACTTTCACTTTCGTGATCAAAGTGCATGCCACTGATAAGCTTTGTAAATGCAGTATTACAGTATACACATACCAATTAAACGCGCAGGTCTCCTCTCGTGCGTCCTCCCCACTGTGTCGCCGGTCGAGGCAATAATTTTCGTTTCGCTTTTAGATATCTCTTTTATACATGCCATCAATGCTTTTAACTTCATAGATACCGAACTCAAAACAGTCCATAAACTACAAATCCTCACGAAAACTTCAGTCAAGCCAGCTCGCGCGTCAATCTGAGAGATCAGCCTCTTACCTTAAAGTGTCAAATTTCTCGGTTTCTGAATGGACGGTTTTGCTTGATTGACAAACGCTAACGTTCAGCCACGATTTATATACCATCAACCTGTCCTAAAACGTTAGCACGCTGTGATCGATTGCTTGGAGATCGCGTGTTTCTCTGTTCGAGAGCGCATTTCCTCTTCTTCACATCTGCGACAAAACAGTTGATTATTTATGAACGAAAGCTCACAGAAACGTGAAAATGGTCTCATTTGAAAGAAAATAGCCTAAGCTAAAAGATGATATATTGTGACTGATTGAAGCAGCCCTTATCAAAAGTGCGGGGGTCGATTTCTGTCTTTTCAAAACTGCGGGGGTCCTGACCCCCCTGTCCCTCGTTCCAACGGCGCGCCTGACCCTTTCTATCGAAATGGTCAGTACTTCTTTTCGCTCGTTTCAATTTGCTTGTTGCTTAGCGAAATATGTCTGGCACGTGTGAAACGCCCTGCGAGTTATAGGTATATATATATATATAGAGAGAGAGAGAGAGAGAGAGAGAGAGGTATATATAGCATATTTTTCTTTAACCATGCAGCAAACAGCAAAAAAAAAAAAAAAAACGTTTAACTGATAGTATTAATCGGTTAAAATTCTTACTTTCGGTTAACGGTTAAACGGTCAATGTGAGCATCCCTACTTGTGACCTCTTTTAAATTGTCCACTTCAGTCTATATTTCTATGTACTTAAGTGCTGATGTTTTCTGGAAATTGCTACACAGCACATGAGGTATCAGGGTCAAAGCACTCTTTATTTTTGCTGTATGGTATCAATATCCATTTTCCAGGAAGACCTTCAGAAAATGTCTGAGAAATGTTTGCACATGTCACAAAGTAGAACTGCTTGGTAAATTTCAAAAGGCCAATTTCATAAAGTCACTGCGTTCCACTGATCAGTCACGTTAATAATGTTTTATAGTTCTTGGGCTACTGCTTTGATCTGTGATCTGCTTCAAGATTACTGCATTTATGGCCTTTCTATTACAGCAAGGACATGTACAGTAGAGTTTAGTACTTAATTATTTCTAGTGCTGAATTATATGTTGTCTTGATTACATTGTCTGTTTGATTGTAAATACATTGTCTGTGTGATTCAGTTCAGGTGATTCAAAAAAATCAAATAATAGATTCACATCACTATTGTTATTTTGTACAGGTTTGTTACAAAGCTTTTTACAAAGATAAATGTCATATCTAATTGTATATCTTTTTATACTTAAAGGCAGGCCATTTGACAAAAACTCTCCAGTCATTCCCTGGATTATGCAATCTTACTAAAATAAAACCACATTGGCCTGAAGTTATATTTAAATTTTTTAAAGCTATGAAGATATAAAGCTTTGTTTAAATTACACTAACCTGGATTGTGTAAACACCAAAAATTTATTATTTTTATTTCTTATGTTTGAAATACTAACATACTACTGTTTTTTCAGTGTATAGCATGTGTATTGTGCAAAAATAATAATAATAATATTTGTATGCATGTACAGTAATACCATGATGACATTTGCCTTGATATAGAGCACATTGCATGGAATAGCCTAATATATCTCACAATGCAATATGTTGACATATACAGTGACATTCAACCAGAATGAATATCAGCAGTCATTTTCATACTATTTTTTTTTTCTATGTTTATTGTGTGGAATAATGCCTATGCCTTTACATGCTTTTTTTAGCAGTATGTAATAGAGCTGCACAATAAATTGTTAAATGATTGCTATTTTGATTCAAACACCCATACGATCTTATTCCTAAATGACGATTCGAACCTGTGCCTTTTAAACCTTTGGCAAGATCACAGCGGAACATTCAGATCTGTGTTGGTGCTGCCACTGAGCCAGAGAGAGCAGGTGTCATGTTTGAAACAGCTTCACAAACAGTATTTTCAACCACACAGTATCGTTATCTCTATTACAATGATTTAAATTATCAGAGAAGTACTGGCATAAATGTTTATAGTTAGGATATAAACACTGATGTCTAGGGTAGTAATCAAAAAAGTGTAAAACACCTTTTGAAAGTAGCTTGAGGCTTCAAATAAAATTATATCAATTACATTGTTACGCCAGTCGGTGGCGACAAGTGACTGTTAATTTTTTTATCATTAAATCGTTCAAGAGATTCATTAAACACTGATTCATCCAGTAATGAAACAAGTGAATATTTATGAGTCATTGAATCATTCATTCAAACCAATTAATTTTAAATAGTCTGCGGCAATTAACATGTCAGAACCTCTAGTAAATTTCTAGTAAATTTACATGTTATTTAGTTTACTTGTCTATTCAGAACTACTTCACGATTCTGGATAAATTCAGTCACGTTTTTTATGTACTGTAAGCTTGCATTCCAAGTGTTTGCACAGTGATGACACAGGAGTGTTGGAGGTGGCACTGGGGGAAAGTAGAGGACCCTGACTGGTTGATTAGATGACCACTAAATGAACAGATGTGATGTGAACAGCCGCAAACTGAGCATCAGTCGGTTTACTTCCTCCAAACCCCAGGGCGCGGACTGCACCACATATCTGGAAATCCTGCCTGTGAATACAGGTCACCAAAACCACTGCAGCTTCAATTTTTTTTTTTTTTCTCACTGGCCTCATTTCCACCACGAAGTAGAGCAAAGCTCAAGCTTAAGTAATAGCTAGGAGTTAGAGAAATAGATTCACAACACTGAAAGAAAGTGATTAACATCAGGGATTTCCACTTACAGTTTTTCTTTCTCTGAATACAATAGATTCCTGAGAAAGTGTTAAGGAATGGAGAAGAGCTGAATGGCCCGAGAGACAGGGGAAGTTAGAGTAAGTTTATCTGCAGGGATTAGAGTGTGCAGCTGCCCACAGAGATTACTGAGACAGTGTGAGGAGGATTACTGGACAGGGACCAAAACATGCTTGATGTGTGCAGCCTTTATACTCACATACATGTCTGGGTCATTTCACCCTAAAATGAAAACAAAGAAATGGGAAATTTTATTTTGCCTAAAGAAAATCACACACATCTATTCTCACAGGCATGTGAACACATGTATGATATTTCATCTAAAGCATGCTCTTGAAAGTACAGCTGACTCCGTTAGTATCTTTATGCTCCTTTGTCCTCTATCATCCAGCCCAGGAAGCCTGCAGCCATGGCATTAGTGCGGACTGACTACAAATACAATTTTTGCAATTTTCAGATTAAAAAGATCACCGTTTCCCTGAGCGCATCATTCCCCTTTTGCAGCCATCCATTACGCCGGCCATTCAGTTGTAGTGCTTAAGAAGTCGTGGCTTGGGTGGGGGGCTTTATGTAATTTATTCGCTCTCGCAGACCCCCAGACGCACAATAGTGGTTTTGCCGTCTGCTGCCGCTGACAGGCATAAGTCCCTCCTAGCTTCTCGTGCCCCCCTGGGCCGACTGTCTTCCTCCCAACCACGTTGGTTGTGTAAGACCCGTGGGCACGAGGTATGCTAGTCAGGTCTCTTCGGAAAGGCAACAGATGGGCACAGGAGGTCAGTCCGTAGCTCTGTGCCCGCTCCACAAGTGGGGAAGCTTGGCTTGAGTGTACCGAGGGGAGGAGTCAGAGCTTAGGGAGAAGAGAATTCAGCCACCCGTGTAGCCCACACAAGCGCTCCAGACATCCGCACTCACACACGTTCCTACTTCTCTACCTTGGTGGTTTTAGGATGTAAACTCTCCCCACCTGGTGTTCAAAAAGCTCTGTGTGGGGTGATGTTGAATTCAGAAGGTGAGTCATCACCAATCCTGGTTTGTATTAAACTCTTTCCACGCTTCTAACCCTCGTCCCTTTGCTCTCCCGCAGGTATGAAGACCCCCTTGAGCCCCACCCAGCTCATAGAAAATGGACAGCTGTGCTTCACCATCCCAGGCTGCATGGAGGTAAAAGAGCCTAGCAATGCCAATGCAGACATGCAGCTCCAACAGGAGAAGAAGAAGCTGCTCTACTCGCTTTGTGAAGTCTGCAACATCCAGCTGCACTCCGCCACACAGGCCCAGGTTCACTACAACGGCAAGTCTCACCTCAAGAGGGTCAAACAGTTGAATAAAGGAGAACTGCCCACGGCAAGCGTCGGCTCGGCTCCCACTCCTCTACACTCTCTCGGCAGCAGTGGCAGTCAAGGTAAGACTTCCTTAACCCAGGGGAGTGTGTCCTCCGATGCTGCGAAGGTGTAAACAGCTCTGATGTTGATGCACCATGAGTTAGCATTTGACTCAGAGGGCCTAACTTGTCATTTCTTGTGGCATTTTTAAAGAGTTGTTTTTATTAAAGCCATATAGTTCACCCAGAATTGAATATTCTGTCATCATTTACTCCTCTTCATGTCGTTTCCAAACCTGTATGACTTTTTATCTTTTGTCAAACACAAAAGAAACCAATTTTGGGTCTGTCAAGCTCCAAAATTACAAAAAGTAATGTCAAGAATGTATCACAAAAACAGACTATATCGACATATTCACTCTTATTTCCAGATGTCTGAAGTCATATGATTCCTTTGTGTAAGGAACAGAATGAAATTTAAGTCATTATTCATTGGAAATTCGATTTAAAAAGTATAAATGGCCAATTTTGAGTTTACAGAGAAGAATGTGTGTTTCCCATAAAATAGCATAACTTGCTGGCATAACTACCATAATAGGATGCATTGTGTTGGTGAAATCAACTAGCAAGTTAAGAATGTTTCCTGAAACCGCAATAACCTTGTTGCATATGCCATGTTGGTTCGGCAATATAGAATTATTGATAATGATATCACACAGCTGCTGGATTAAAAGCTGAAAAGTAAAAGTCGAGAGCTGTAGTTCCAACCACACAAGTTTGCGATGCTGTTTACGAATGTTCGTTTGAACTATGGTTTCTAGAAATACAGAATCAAATTATGTTGGTAAGACTCGCAATTAAGCGCACCAGTCGTGATTTTATGATGCTTTTCTGTAATTTTGCAGCCCTAGTCCTTGTCATTTTCATTCAGTGTTTCCCATACATTGACTAGACTGTGGTGGCCTGGATATGACGCGATATTTAAATTACCGTCTGATAATTGCGCTCCTTTATATGGCAAAAGTGGGAGTCATAGAGCAAAATAAGTAGACTAGCACCAATTAAGTTTTCGTGCACTATATTCAAAGTCATCTGAAGCCATTCCATAGCTTTTTTTTTTTTTCTTCCAAGAATTAGGCTAGAATACTTTTTGCTGCTGAATTATATACTCACCTAGTTTACTTATTTATTTATTGGTCAGCTTATGATTATATATTTTTATTCATTTTTTATTTTTATCTATAATGAAGTGGTGTGTTTATTGCATTCTGGATTAACAAATCAAAAAGTGACCATTAGTTCCACAAATACAGTCACAGGCTCCCACTAATAAATTAATTCAACAAAGGTAACCTCTTTTGCTACATAATTTTAATGGTTTAAATGTGTACGCTACATGTTTGACCACTTATGAACTCTCATTATTTAGCCTACTATATGTTGTGTATATGACTAATGTGCTCAACCATCAGCAATAAATAAATTACTTTTAGAGCACAAAATTGTTTACAAGAGAACAAATTTCTTCAATGATCTAGTCACTTAATTTTGCTCTTAGAATGCACTAGATTCATGCATTTAAATTTAAAATGTACAAAATTTTCCTCCGGGGGGGGGGCATGCCCCCACACCCCCCTAGAGGAACCAATGTCTACCCACCACAGCCTCACAAAATCCTCTGGGAAACACTGTCATTATATTGAAAATAGTGGCCAGGAATACTGTTTTTATTTTACAAAAGAAACCAAGAAGCCATACCAGTTTGGAACAACTATAAATGATGATGACAACCTTTAATTTCTGAGTGAACTATTACTTCGATTTTTTTTTTCACATGCAAGCTACCAATTAGCAAAGCAAAAAGCACACTTATTCAAGGCTCAATCTCCCTGGAGAAACCTCAGTTTCAGTGTTTTGTTTAGGGGCACACCGGTGACACAATTATCTTTTGCGGGGCTTGAACCGGCAACCTTCCACTATCAGGTCCTGTAGTTTAGAAACTACAGAGACCACTCACACCACTTTGGCTAGCAAGCTTTGCTCCTTGCAAATGGTGAGAGTGTGCATGAAATCCATCCTTTTTTTTAATTAAGAGGCTATATTTATTAAGTGCGTATTTTGATTAATTTCATTCATATAAAAATACATAATTTATCTATTTAAGTCAAATACTTTTACAAATACTTTTACTTAAAGGGATAGTTCACCCAAACATGACAATTATCCCATGATTTACTCACTGGATTATATTTATGATAGATGCATGCATTTTTGGGGGGCTTCAAAACACACCCTATTCACTACCATTAAAAATAAAATTGGAAGAGCCAGGATATTTTTTAAATATATTTCCAACTGTGTTCGTCTGAAAGAAGATCGTCATATACACCTAGGATAGCTTGAGGGTGAGTAAATAATGGGATAATTTTTATTTTAAATACATACCCTTTAAATACATTCTAATTCTGAACAATGTTATCAATGCTATCAATGTTACCTACATCATACACAAAATGTATTTCTGTAGCATTTAGTCCTGATTAATTTCTGGCCCTAGTAGGAGCAGAACTGAGGATGGTGCATCATTTTGGTAACCTCTTGGGTGTCTGACTGAGACTTGAGTGTCTCTTCCCTGCATTTCACATGGACTTTCCAGGATAATGTGTCTTTAACAGGCCTGTGGTGGTTCTGGCATGTGTAACTGGTGCGAATGGCAGCAACTGCACTTGACCAGTAAGTGACAGTTTATCAGTGTGTTCACAGTCTGGTTGGTGGGTGGAACTGTTGAGACTAAAAAAAAAGATGAACCTGTATTAATGGCTCATTCAGTTTATGAGTAGGATCCAGATGCATACCAGGTTACCTTCATATTTAAACAAACACGCTCTTGTTTTGCATGTTACCTGGGAAACATTTTGGGTTGCATTGATGCAAGATGGGCAGAGGATCTGTGAGAAGTTCGTGCTGGACTGGCAGGCGAGACTGTGGCTTCCAGTGCAGTGTCAGAGCGGTGGTGTCCAGACTTTCATTAGATTGGTGGAAAAGTAGCATACAGGCTACAGACATTAGACAGACTGTGTTGGACTCCATGGGAAAACTTTTGCTTCTTTTGAAGGGGCGGCCAAAGCAAAATGGAAATTTTTATTCAGTTTGAGGAGCTTATTGCACTATTAGAAGGTCTACTATGTCATAGCGAATTTCATGACTTTATGAATGCTGGTAAAATAATCTGTGTGCTTTCACTTATGAAGAATCGCAGATATGATTTTTTCCCACCATGACCTTTTACTTATTAAACGTAAGAGATGTATGCCATAATTCTTGGTCACAGACGGTTTGAGGAGTTGAAGAATTGATATTCATTGCAACACTGTGGCATCTTGCAGCTGCAAATTAAAAACATGAATGTTTGTTTGATATTAGCCATACATTTTTTGATGCAAGAAATTAGAGACCGATAGGGATGGGAATCTGGACACATTATATTGAAATCTCAAAGTCGCAATGTGATATTATCGTAATTGATGTATGTACACTACACATAAGTTTGGAGGAACTTTAATTATTTTCTTTATCAAGGATGCATTAATTGATCAAATATTAATAATTTTTTTTAAATAAATATGAGGTTTATGAGGTGAAATATCGCAATATTTAAAACCCCAACCCTAATATTAATATTGGTCAACTGTTGGTAAATCGACATAGGCAACGTATTTTGTTTATGCTTTTTAAGCTCAACTCTGTCAACTATGTACAACAATGTATGAATTGCCATTATAGCTTGTGGGAGAATCTATGGTGAAAAGAGTCTGATTTTAAAAATTGTGAATAAGACGCATACCTCTTTCTGTGATTTTCTAGAAACTTCAGTAAGCTGTCAGTGTCCATAAGAGAGTGAGATCAATGCATTTGCAAGTAGCTGTTTAGTTTAGTTCTGCTTGGATGCATTTGTCAGTGCCTAAATTATTCTGTAGTAAATTTGTTTATCAAATGTGGTTTCCACTCCTGTAAATAACCAAACTCAGTGTGAACAGAACAAGATTAAGCACTCAGAAGGGGTTTGATAAGCCTGTTTAGCAGCATTGTGAATGTGGCCACCATGTTTCTCTTGAAATGAGGAGATTGTCATGTATAACGTGGTTCAAGTGCGTAGTTTACCTGTGTTTATAAGTGTGTCATCAAGTTTTGTCTGTCAGCTAATATTTTTAGTTGTTGTTATGTGCTGTACATCGGTCCACATGTGCGTGTGAATGTAAAAGTGATTTATTTCGATTTTTTTTGGTAACTATATGAGTGTGTGAAAAGCAGAGGTGATGTTTGATCTGCCCCAAACAGCTGCTGCTCCTGCAGGGATGTCTGGGAGTGAGAGCTCACGTGTTTTCATCTCTCTTTGGGAGCGTCTCTAGTGCTTCATGGAGCTTCAGTAAACAGCAATAAGAGCTGCAGGGGCTGGTGCATTTAAAGCAGTCATCTGTAAATGCCTCAACTGCTATTTAAAATAATAGGTTAGCTAGCACTGTGCCAAAGAACCTTGATGTTTTTCAATTTTTCAATTTTTTTTATTATTATTTTAATGATATTGAATGCTTATTTTGATAATAAGCGCAATATTTGTTACTCGAAAGCATTAATTTGGACAAAACATTAATTGTTGTGAAGCATATTTAAAAAAATACAACATATATTGCACACAAATCATATCGAATTTATTTTGAATATTTGAAAAGAATGTACTTGTTGCATAAAGAAAATTAAGCATTTTTTTTAGGGCAATTGCTGTTAGCATTAGCATTATTTGGACATTATTTATACATTATTGTACATTATTTTATGACAACTGAGCACTCACTCCCCCCCAAATTTATGCCTATCTTTTGCTTTATGCTAATAAGAATGTATATATATTTTATATTATATTCGATCTTACTAACATACCATAAACAGGGTTCCTATGCAGTTTGGATAAGTATGGAATTTGATTTGAGCAATTTCCAGATCTGGATAAGTATGGAACAAAATAGTTTTTTAGACTATTGCCCATATTAAGGTTTCTAAAATATAAAATTAAGAATTTCTAAAAATATATATATATTTATCATGTAAGTAAAGTGTTTTTATGGCAAAACTTTGCAAGTTTAGTAATTGCATTTATGTTATATATTTATAATTTGAGAAATTTTGAAATGGAAAATGTGTAGAAACCCTGCATAAATCTCTCTTAGTCACTTTATCTGTTGTATAGATTCTGTGTTTGTAAAATGTGTTTGTGATTGATTGAGTCCGTTTGAGTTGGACACTGCGTCACGCTGCAGGCGGTGTCAGTGGCTCTGAATCTTTAAGCAGGCTGCTCATTATTTGCTGTAGTCTGAGCCGGACATATGTAATTACAGCAGGGAGGATGTGCTGCGCTTTACTGCGGTGTCCTGTTGACTGACAGTAGATCAGGTCTGCTCAATGCGCTCAGACTTGTAGAAATAAGCTCGGCTCGCTCCTCACATCTGTGCGCTGACTTTGATGGATTGTTGAGAGCATTTCTGCCAACACGGCACCTCATTTACTCACTATATACTGAGTACATTTCTGTATTCTGTGTGTGTGAAAGTGCATGTGTGTGTGATCATATATCATGCTCTTGTTGTGGTCAGAGCAGTAGTGACCACTAGATGGCAGTGCTATCATCTTGAAAAGGGACATTTTCACCATTATGGCCTGCAGAGTTCATTGCAGGTGAAGATGATCATATTTTTAATTAAGATTAATAATATTTGTAAACATAATATAAAATGTCAGACTTCAAGTTCAAGTCTTGCTGACTCATATTTCCTATTTCTGTTCCCTTTCACCATCGTTTCCTTTTCTACTCTTGACACTCCTACTGATAAAGTGGCCAAAAAACATAATGACTAATGACATGAATAAACCAGACAAATTCCATCTTCCTGTTCTTTGAATCATCATAGCTCACGCCTGTCTACTCTGATTCTGTCAGAACTACCTCAGATTAAAACAAACATAAGCTAGTACATTCACAGTGCAGCTGAGTGTGGTTCAAATGTGTTTTTTCCCCATAATATGCATCATAGATCTTTTTTTTTCTTTCTTTCTTTTTTCTCAAAGATATTGTGAATCACTGTCAGAAAAAAATGTGCAGTTTGTTCCTTTAGGGGTACTAGCTTGTCACTGGTTATTTGTCATCTTTGTACTTTATTTCCCACTTAAATGTGCATATTAGTACTTTATGTACCATTATTAAGGTGCTACTATGAAGCTTTTAGGAGTAAATAAGGTACAAAGATGTCCTTTAAGATTACTGCCCTAGAAGGCACATGTTTTTCCTTCAGTCTGACCTTTTCAACTCTGATCTAGGTCACTGTCATGAAATAAATTGAATATGCATCTGTTTTTCTGCAATGTGAACATTCAGAAGGTTCAATTCCATCACAGAATTTCAATCAAACTTGACATTCATCATAACTGCTTGTTTGATTTACCCATGGCAGGAATCAAAAAATATTGTATGACTTGCTCAATATGTAGCATTACACTGAATGGTGCTCTATATATATAGATATATATATATATATATATTGTTGATAACTTTATGATGAAAGTGCATTAATTTAACTTATATACATTACTGTTTAAAAGTTTAAGAACATGAGTACAGTGTGTAAACTTTAGTGGCATGTAGCAGTGAGATTGCGAATTGCAATATAGAGAAGCAACGGTGGCCAACACAGGACAAAAATCGTCGCCTGAGACAGCAGAGAGTAGCCAGGCAAGCAAACGCGTTCTGTAGAGTAGTTTGTCCGTTTAGGGCTACTGTAGAAACATGCCAGCCCCAGCGTAAAATGGTGACTTAACATGTAAGGGGACCTGCGGTGTATGTAGATTATGGCTCAGTCCCAAATGGCACCCTAAACCCTCACGGTCTTCCTCTGAGTCCTCACTTTCGTGGCGTAATGCTGCTTTGACTCCTGGGTAAAGTCCTCTGAGTAGCTCGCAGACTTGCGGGCTCAGCTAAAGTGCGCATCAAGGGCGCATAGCAGCCACAAAGGGAGCGCTCGCGAGCACCCTTCTGAAACCTAAAATGATAAATGGCGCGCACGTGGCAGCCATTGTAAGTCCACAAGACCGAAAGTGCATAGAAGTGTGCCATTTGGGATTCAGACAGAAATGGCTCATTCTAAGGTAATAAAAACATTATGTAAGGTCTTTATACATCACTGAAAACGTTTAAAGTGTAATTTATTCCTGTGATGAAAAAGCTATATTTTCAGCATCATTACTCCAGTCTTCAGTGTTACATGATCCTTCAGAAATCATTCTAATATCATGATTTGGAGCTCAAGAAACTTTTTTTTATTATCAATGTTGAAAACAGTGATGCTGCTTAATATTTTTTGTGGAACTTGTGAATGTTTTTTTTTAAGGATTCTTTGATGAATAGGAAGTCCTAAAGAACAATATTTATCTGAAATAGAAGTCTTCTGTAACAATATTGTCTTTACTGTCACTTATGATCAATTTAATGTATCCTATGCTAAATAAAAGTATTATTATTATTATTATTATTTATTTTTTTAAAGACCTGAACTGACCTCAAACCTTTCACCAGTGCTATAACCTTTAACACAGTAGAAGTGTTGCTTGTTTAGATTATAAACATTCAGGCTGGAATTTGTTTGCATTTATGTCATTTTAAATTTAAATTTTTCATTATTCATTAGCCTTGCGGCGTCTGACATACATAGTCAAATTGTAAAATTCATTGTGTGTGAAGGCTTTTACATTGTCCCACGTTTCCTGGTTCTGATCACGCTTCCATTCATTCTGTACTATTGAGGTCACATATGACTCCATTGAATGCATTATTCAAATTTTGCCCCTTTTTTGCCTCCCGCCCTTATAATTAATCAACATGCAGTTTGACACCAACATCCACCGCACATAAGCTTCACAGGCATTGCCTCACTTTATTTGTTTACTACTGAAAGTGTCAGTGTAAGGTCTTTTATGCAAGCGGGTCAGTTTAGGAATGTCATCTGTTCAAACCAGTGATATGGGCCACATTTAAAAGGTAATGTCAACAACCACACAAAAAAACAGCATCAGATTTTAGACTAAAATTTTATATTTATTTATTTATTTGCTCAGGAGAGCTTTTTTGTAAATAAACTCATTAGTGAAACTGCTTGAATTATGCAGCATGTTGATGAATAAATGTCATAAATCATTTGGCGAGTCGTCTGCCGTCTGGTGAAATGCGGTCGCCTCACACTGATGTAGTCTCAGTTGATGAGTCATGATGTGTGCATGAGGTACGACCATCACCAGAATGAAACTTTAATGGTCCCTGCTGAAAGATTTATACTATTTAGAGCGGCAGGGGTGTGAGGCGGCGTTCTCACATGATGTTTTGAATGAGAGCCTAATTTTCTGAGGTTGAGATGAGGGCCACAGAGTCGAGCTATGAGAGCATGTTGCCCTGGGGTCTTCCCTCATGACCATAGGCCACCTTTACACATACCATTAACATCTCATATCCGGATAATGAAGTATGTAAGTAAGATTTTCTTTATCTGGATTGCATTTATACCTTAGAATACAAAGCATCCCCAATGTGATTACCATCTCCTCCTTCTTCACCTCCTCCTTCTTCTTCTTCTTCTTCTTCTTCACCTCCTCCTTCTTTTTCTTCTTCACCTTCTCCTCCTCCTTCACCTCCTTCTCCTCCTTCTTCTTCTTCTCCTCCTCCTCCTTTTTCACCTCCTCCTTCTTCTTCACCTTCTCCTCCTTCTTCTTCTTCTTATTATTCTTCACCTTCTCCTCCTTCTTCACCACCTTCTCCTCCTTCTTCTCCTCCTCCTTTTTCACCTCCTCCTTCTTCTTCACCTCCTCCACCTTCTTCTTCTTATTCTTCTTCACCTTCTCCTCCTCCTTCACCTCCTTCTCCTCCTTCTTCTTCTCCTCCTTTTTCACCTCCTCCTTCTTCTTCACCTCCTCCTTCTTCTTCTTATTCTTCTTCACCTTCTCCTCCTTCTTCACCACCTTCTCCTCCTCCTTCTTCACCTCCTTTTTCTTCTAATTCTCCTTCACCTCCTCCTCATTTTACTTTTTTTTCTTTACCCCCTTTTTCTTCTTTACCTCCTCCTCCTTTTTCACCTCCTCCTTCGTCTTCTTCACCTCCTCCTCCTCCTTCTTCTTCACCACCTCACCCTTTTCTCCTTCTTCTTCTTCATCTTCATCTTCTTCACCTCCTCTCTCTTCTCCTCCTTCACCTCCTATTCCTCCTTCTCGTCCTACTTTTTCTTCTTCTTCACCTCCTCCTCCTTCTTCACCTTTTTGTTCTTAACCTTCTCTTTTTAATCTTATTAACCTTCTTCTCCTCCTCCCCATTCTTCACTTCCTCTTCCTCCTCCTTCTCCTCTTTCTTTTTTTTTCTTCTTCACCTCCTTCTTCTTAGCTCCTCCTCCTCCACCACCACCTCCTCCTCCTTCTTCACCTTTTTGTTCTATTCCTTCTCCTTCTTTTCTTCACCTTTTTGTTTTTAACCTTCTACACCACCTCCTCCTCCTTCACCTCTTTTTTATTCACCTCCTTCTTCTACTACTTCTTCACTGCCTTCACCTTCTTCACCTTTCTTCTTAACCTTCTTCTCTTAACCTTCTACTTCATTGAATGTAGAATCCATCACTGAGCACATTTGAATTCAGTGGTCATATTGCAATGCATCTCACTGAAGGTGCATTTACACCTGGCTTTAATGTGGTCAAGCGCTATCTGATTGTGAAGCATGCATAATATTGCCAGATGTAAAGTAGGCCATACATGTGAGAAATGGAGAAAAGAAAAAATGCCTCCCAAAACAAAACAAAAAATCATCTCCTGTTTGAGCAAGAAAAATTATGCAAATGTTCAGATCCAATTTTCCATGTGAGTGCAACACTGCACGGACGATCTGCTATTCAAACGCCATCAAACGTGTTTATGTCGAATAGACAGAGGGTGAGACAACCCACCCAACAGGCTTTTGATGAGTCTAGGGCGGCCAGTGCTCGCCTCCCAGCAGATGGCCTGTCCTTCCCGTCGGCCTGTTTTCCATGTGGGTTTACATTTGTCTGTGTGTCCATGAATGAACTTGTCTGCCCCGTCCAGCTCCTTTAGATTAACCTTCAAAATATATCCTGGAGAGAAATTGTTCCGGTCACACACACAGTATGAAAAGTTATTCATGGCTGTGAGGTTGTTGAGAGCGTGTGTGCTGCATGAATTTCTTGCTTTCTGTTTGTTTATATGCAGCGGGCACCTTATCTTCATTTTCCTCCCTGACCTGATGCTCTGCATTGTAAAATAAGTAGCCTGGGATTAGTTTGGTGTGGGTTTTTCTTTGAATATGGTGTGCCTTGTTCTTGAAAACAGCCTCTACTCTCCCTTTGAAGTTGAAAAATGGGCCCATATGTTTGGAGGTAAACAAAAGATATTTGAATTATTTTCACTGCTGTTTATGCTATTCAGATGCATGCTCATCATTATGCTGAAACATGTTTTGCAGAGAGATGCTGCTTTTCTCTAAACGTATAAAAGCACCATTTCACAAACTGGAGCAAGAGCAAGAGGGACCTCTATTGCACTATAACTTTGCAAGTTAGTTCATCCAAAAATGAAAAAAATTACTCACCCTCATATTGTTCCAAACTTGTAAGACTTTCATTCATCTTCAAGCCACAAATGAAGATATTTTCAATTAAATCTGTGAGATTTCTGTCCCTCCATTGAAAGTCAATGCAACTACCACTTTGTCACTTCAAAAAGTTCATAAAGAGATCCATACAACTAACCCATATGTGGTTTAGTCCAAATTTTCTGAAGAGACATGATCGCTTTATATGATGAACAGATTGAATTAAAGCTTTTATTCACATATAAACATTGATTGATGAACATACACAGAAGCTCAATCGTACTCACTTGCCACGCAAGAACAAACCTCATTGGTTTTTCTAGTGGAAGTCACACATTGTGTAACACGAGAACATACCGTATTGGTTCTCGCACATCAAGCAAGCATGCTTGAGTTTCCGTTTACCATAATTGATGTGTGAGTTGATGAATGTTTATATGTGAATAAAAGCCTAAATAAATCTGTTTATCCTATTAAGCATATGAAGATTCATATGCATTAGTTTTATGATCTCTTTATGAACTTTTTGAAGCGTCAAAGTGGTAGTTGAGTAGCTGTCAATGAAGGGACAGAAATCTCTTAGATTTCATTAAAATATCTTCATTTGTGTTTTGAAGATGACTCAAAGTCTTACGGATATGGAACGACATGAGGGAAAGTAAATGATGACGGAATTTAAATTTTTGGGTGAAAAAATTTTTTAAAGCATTCAAAACAACAGCTCAATCTGGCTAGACTGACATGATAAAATTAAATACCTTCCATTATAATCGACTAAACTGTCTGCAGTGCCCAATGTGGATACATCAGTTGACAGACACCTGCTTCCTGTTTTTTTTTTTTTTTTTTTTGGCTTCACTTCCACTGTCCCAATAAAATAAGAATGTCAGGCGGTCATTATCGGAAAAGGAACCCAGACAGTGATCGGGTCTTCCTGAAGGGGTTTATCTGGTGATAATGACCAGCTGACTGTACTTTTTCTTACTTATTATATGGCTCAATGCCAAATAGATAAATAAATGGATATGAAATATTGATTTGACCTAAAAGTATTTTATGTGAGGAGAAAGAGATTGTGGAGTGATACATGAGACATGAAACTTTGTAAAAAAAAAAAAAAAATGGTTACCTGGGAAAATAAAGTTTTAAAAATCAATGATCAAATCAAAATCAAGGATTCCAGAGAGCAGTGACATGAAATTATTGTTATGTTAATGTCATATATGATATTAGAATGATTCCTGGAGTGAATTGAATCATTATTTCTCATGGGGTTTCCATTGCATTGTAAACAACACGACTGGCCCTTTCAGTATTCCTGTCTGACTCCTGTCACACAGAAACCCACTGAGCTGACCTGACCAGAGCACAGATACAGAAGAAATGGTGAGGAACGTAAATGAGGAACACAGCAGGACTCCACTCCAGAGGTGTGACATTTCATTAACAATGGATTTAAGCCTAATGGCTTTACCCTCGGCATTTCACCGGATGATTGCATGAATAATTTCCTCTCATGTGCCAGCAGATTTGTCTGTGAGCAGTTGTTAGGCAGTTCATTGTTTAGATTATGTGGAGCTCTTGAGCTGTAGTGTGTGCAGTTCCGGTCTAAGGCCAGAAATATACTCTATGGAAGTCTTTTGGCACATATGCTAATCCGACGTCGCATGTATTTTTGAAGGTGAACCTTTAATTTTCCCAAGCTAATTGCTCAGTAAAAACCCCACAGTCATCATGTTTTCAGGCCATTTTAAGTTTGATTTATTTTTTTTGACGTGATATAAAGCGGTGATATCTAAGTTGTTTGTTTACTTTGTGAAATAGTCTTAACATTAACACCATCATTGTCTTCATTTAGGCAGATTCGAGAATGCGCACAAAATTAGGAGGTGGGATTTATCGCATGAACCATATCCAATCATAACCAATCACATCCAATCATAGCGCAATGGAGCCATTGCCTCCTCTCGGGTGACTTTCCGCCATTCATTCTCATTTACCCCCATCAAACCCAGAGCACACTTAAGGGCCTCTGTTTAAAGTCAGTGGGCTCAGGGGAGGCAAACCCTCTGTAACTTTACCTGCGGTGTCGCTGTTGGACAGTGTTACTTTATAAAAACGAGTAACCATTACACTTTTTAATATCACATTTTGTAATGTTTGTGTTATTTGTAGTATTTGCGTAAAAATTTGTGATAAATTGTGAACTTTTTAAAAAATATATATGTTTTGTCTTTTTTGTGTTTATTAGTATATCACATAATTTGCTCAACTTACTAGTGAAATGGTAAATCGAGTCACCCTGGTGCTGAGGAGAGCTATTTGTATGATACACAGAGTTATTTTCATTTCAGTTATAGTAGTATACATCAATGCAGTGCACTACGTTTTGGAACAAATCCTACATGTATATTTCATGTTCACACACCTGATATGTTTTGCATCAAATTCTCTGTAGTTGTGCGGCTTAAATAAAGATTATTTTCACATCAATCTCATTCAGCCAGCGGTCATCGGTAGAACACACAGTCACTGTTCTGTAATTAACACACACACAAACAGGTGATGCTAGCCTTTGGAAACGATGACTAGATGTAACCGTGATAGCCCAGTGTGACATTACTGGTGGCTCGTGTACCAGGACTGAAATATTCAGTTACACGCTGTGTTAGTATGTCGTTTGGCAGCTGCTTGAAGCTTTCTGAGCCGTGGGGTAACGGGGCTCATCCGGTGACATATACTCACACATTTATCTTAGCCAGCATGGCCGTTTACTTACGAGTGTCAGGTTGTGCAAGCCACTTCTCCATTCATTTTGTCACCTCCGATGGCAGGGCCTGTCCATCTGATTCCCTCTCTCTCACATCCCAGGTCCTTTCAGATCGCAAATCATTCTGATTTGTGACAAGTCCCCTTCTGAGGGACAGGGATGCGATGAATGTGTCGTTTGGTTTAGTACAATCATCAGCCGAGGCATGTCATTGCTTCTTAGATACTTTCAGCGCTGTGACATTGTTTCAATTGTTGTTTTGATTTTTGTTTTGTTTTTATGTATTCATATAATATAAAGCATGGTCCGTGGAATGTCATGCATTGCACACTGGATGAGAAGCACCACATCGTTAAATCTTTGAAATTACGATCACACCGGAATATTTAATAGACATTGCGGATTCAATGTGTGGCACGCTCCCCCGGGGAGGTCAGAGGAACATGTGAGGGGAGGCGCGGAGTAGGGCTGGTTGATATGATGAGGTCAATTGATAGATACATATCTGTATGTAAATATATCCTTGCAGTGCAGGACTGCTTAAGCATGATAGAGCACCAAAGAAACATGTATGAATGAGAAAAAAGAGTGGGACTTGCTTGATTTATGAGCTCTTAAAAGCACAATAAACCATGACCGAGAAATGAATTCATTACTGACGTTGTGTATGTTGTGTTAGAAGGGATGCACACTGTCTTAGACTTTGAAAACATCTGCTATAGTGTTGTCAAAAGTACCGACCGCGATACCAAGTCAGTACTGAAAATATTTAAAAAGCACTTAAAAATGTGACACTTTGAGCACTGTGGAACGGATTCGTAAACCCCTTTGATTGGCCTTTTTATTGACGCGCTCATCAGATATGTCTGTGATTGGCTATAATGATCAAGGCACGGCAACGTTTGAAAGCACATGGTCCACTGATAGACACCTGCTTTCAAGCGTTCCCATGAGTATCTGTGTAAGCGCTCGGTGAAGAGTGCCATTAATATCTATTTACAATATGTTTTTGAAGTGTTGATCATTGTAGCCAATCACGCATACAGTATCTGATGAGTGCGTGAACACAATTGTCGATCAGAGGTGTTTACGAATCCCCTCAACAGTGCTCAAAGCATCACATTTTTAAAATTTCAGTACCTACTTGGTATCGCGGTCAGTACTTTTGTACTGCAATAAAGTGTGTATATTTATTAGTTCAAAAGAAAGCCAAATAACAGGAAATTATATCACAAGATATTTTTATGTCAAGATATTTATATCAAGATATTTATTTTAATTTGACTTTGTACTTTTTAATTTTGTATATATATATATATATTTTGTATATATAATATAATATTATATTATATATATATATATATATATATATATATATATATATATATATATATATATATATATATATATAATATATAAAGAGAGAGAGAGACATGACAAGGTTAATGTGAAGTTTTTTGAGAAATTTAATAACTTCTATTTCATACTTAACAGTATTCATGATTCAAAAACTTTGTGAGCTATTAATATTATTATTTTATTTATTTATTTAAAAAAAATTAAACTTGGTGCCTTTTTAACCAGATTTTCTGTCATTGACCCATGTAAATGAATTACTTATTCATTACATTTATGAAGAAAAAGTCATTTAGCATCATTCATACTGCTGCCTCTGCTACTATAGTCTATAGGAAGGAGAGAGATTGAAAAATTTTGTGTTTTCTCACTTAGAGTTATGCCTTATGGTGCAAAATATGTGGTCTGCGCATTACAATGAATGAACATCAATGACCCGAGGTAATTAGCCGGCTGACACAGTTTTTCCTCTCTCTCCCTCCTCATACAAATGGGAGTATGAACCTGTGTGTGTGTGTGTGTGTGTGTGTGTTGTGTGCCAGAGACTCTGGGATTCCACTGAGAGGGGAAATGAAGCGGTGGCTGAGGAGATGCATTGATCTTAAAGACTATTGTCATACAGATTATAAGACACAAGACTGAGACGCTGTAGCACTGCTCAAAGCACCGAGCAAACTGGGATTCACGGTTTTGATTTTTTTGACTGTCGTCATTTGAATACATTACTGTTTGTGAAAATGTGGACCAGCTTTATCAACAGAGGTGAGCAATCCAGTTTGCGTTACAAATTTGCAGTGTTTTTACAACATTCTTATCACTTGCAGAATAAATAAATTGTTTTCTGGAATTAAAAAAATGACACTGTGGTCACACTTGGATGCTGTTTGTAGACAAAGTGCTTAGAGAAATATCTTAATGATTTCTAGCAGCAGTATGCGTAGCAAAGAAAAATGCTAATGAGATCTCTCTAATATCTAAATTGTTTCTCCTAGACCGAAGTGAGATGAAATGGAGAGCAAATGGAGACTTTGCACAAGTCTGCTGTGTCTCATGTTTCTCCTGAAAAACCCCAGTAATCTCATATTTTGTCTTCTTTAGAGTTTCGGAAATTATCTCAAAAATGTCTGTGCTCAGATTGGTCACCAAAGACACTAACGTGTTCAATAAGTTAAGGGATCTTGATTTGAACTCAAATTTTTCTCAGTAAATAGTTCTAAGACCATATTATCTGAGCTGTGATATCTGTTAATTTTATAGCACTGTTCTCTGACACTCTTAAAAATGAAGGTTTCAAAAGGAGGTTTTCACAGTGGTGCCATAGAAGAACCATTTTTGGTTCCTCAAATAACCTTTCAGTGAACAGTTCTAAAAAAAATAACCATTTTTTTCTTACTGTGAACATTTTAACATTTCAACTATTGAGCCCAAAGTATGCTTCAATTATTTATTTATTTTTTTATTTATTTTTTTATTTTTTGTATGCGCACGCTAACGTATGTGTACAGTTGAATGCTTAGCCTTTCAAAGTATACTCCAGTTAATAGCAAGCACAAATACAGGCGGTCAACACATGCGCTCTAGAAAGTTTCATCTTTGTCAAGTGTCTGCGCTATTTTTCTCCAGAAGTTATGGCTGATAAAAATGTCTTTGTAAACTAAAGTTGTGGCTATCTCATCATTACCCCCTCACACAAGCTCTTGTCAATCTTGGCATCTGATGTTCTTGGTATTTTGTTGTTATTCCATCTATAAAGTTTTGTTCTCTTCTTTTAAACAATGGACAGGCCCAGTGTTGCCACCTTGTGGAACAACTGATTAGTGCAAAACAAATTCAATGCGTATGTTTGACTTGTCATACAAAGTATGCATGGTTACAAAAATCGGGCGGCACACGTACTATTCTGGTTATGAAATTTGGGCTTAAAGAACCTTTTTTTTTTTTTTTTTTTACAATGGAAAGGTTACATAGATGTTAAAGGTTCTTCATGGAACCGTCGATGCCAATAAAGAACATATATTTAATGTACTGTAAAACAGCTATTGTCTTTACTTTTGCTGGAATTTATAGGCGAAACATTTGAGACAAAGTTGATGCCTAAATGAAACCTAAACATGGGTAAGCGACAGTGTAGCATGTTATTTCTTCTCTTGATTTTTGGTTGTGGCAGTTTTAAAGTAGTAAATCATTTCCAAGGCAAGTTGGTTGAATTTAATCTGAAGCCCCAATTTTAACCCAGCGTCGTGACAGAGTTGTGGGTGTGTGTATTCATCCATAAGTTATCTCCAGCCTTCAGGTCAGTGGCAGGGCAGCGTGGGGACTACATGAGGGAGGGGGAAGGAGTTTTCTATGTCTGCATCCGGGGGGCATAGCAGACACACTTTCCTTTGTGTGTGTGTGTGTGTATATGTGAGGCAGTGGAGTGTGACATAGTGGAGAGAAGGATGCTGGGATCAGGTGAAATGGGAGAAAGAGAATTCAGCTTGTTTTGCTCACTATAAAGCAAAACATGGATTTGAGGCAGATTATAGTACCATTCACTGCATGCAGATGATGAGGTAATCCACAAGAAGAGGTATATAATGTCTGGAGGAAGATTCCAGCTAGCATTGCCATCTCGGTGGAATCTTTGAGACAATCACCTTTTGCTTCTTTGAATGACAAGAGAAAGTGGTGTTTCGAGACTTTTTATCCGAAGTGGTGCATGTTTAGCACATACTCCTTCATTGTGGCATGAAGCTCAGCCCGACTTCCCTGATAATATTATATTGTACAACATAACATGATGACAAACATTCAGTTGTGCTTTATATACCTGCTTTTGAAAGGATAAGAGCTGACGATTTGGACCACAACTACCACCAAAAATTGACTTGGGAGAATCAAAGTGGAAAGAAAAGGTTATATCTGGTTTTATTGAAGCGCCCACTTCTGAATTAAAAGATGGCCAATTGTAGGTTACATTTGTTGTGGTCAATCAAATTTCAGGCTGCTTATGTGGACACGCAGATGGCTGGTGCAAAATCAGAATCTCTTTCAAAAGGTTAGTTTATTGATGGCACGATCAAACGAGTATCACAGAAATAAATAAGTTTTCCCTATCAGACTCTGGAACTCCAAACAGCTCTTCTTGATTTCTGAAGTGTGCTTTGAAGGCATGAAATTGCATTTGATCCCTGCGCTTTTTCCCCTGTTTACAGGCTCTTTTATTGCAACGGTCAGTTTGTGGTTCACTGCCAGGATTGGCCGCTCTCTGTCTCTAGCCCTGATGCGGTATCAGGACAGCCAAGGTGTCTGTGTGAGATAAAACACCACAATGACACACCAGAGAGCGGGTTAACCATCCAACCGAGACGCCAAGGGCGTTATTGCATTAATTCAGTGGGATCACTGTCAGTGCTGGGAAATGCACGATTCATTACCGCCATCTAATTTCATATAATGGCTTTTCGTGCTCAGTTTTGTATTTATGTGGGAAACACAGCATGAATGTATGTGTACTTGTCTCTGAAATGCAATGCTGTGATGTGTGTGTTTTACAACCATCACATGAGTGTGTGTGGCTGACAATGCACATGAAGTTTAACTTCCTTGGCAGATCAATAATCACTCCGCGTAAAGGAGCTGTATGTCAGCAGAGCCGCGGTGAGTCGGCCGGCTTTTAGAGCATGATTTTATTAGCTCCACTAATCGATTTCTCCCATCAGACCACACAGCCACCGCAAACCGATCTCTGCCTCTTTTCCTCCGTAATGGCTTGGCACGCTGAGTCTTTTTGTTTTCCCCCCTTCACAAGAACTCTGATCCCCAGCTGATTGAAGTGAGGACACTTTCAAGAAATGAAAATCCTGTCACTAATTTCTTTCACCCTCATATTGTTCCAGACTTGTATGTTCACAAAAAGAGAATTAAAAAAAAAAAAAAAAATTATAGTCATTACAGCTGACGAAGAGAGCTTGTTCTTGGAACATACCGCAAAATCTACCCCGAAAGACGCTCACCAATGGCCAACCATCGGCTTGGTGTTTCTAGGCCCTCACTTATTTGATATACTTTTAACATTAATTACTCTACTTTTTGTCTTGTACAAGGCTGCATTTATTTGGTCAAAAATGCATTAAAAACACTAATATTGTGAAATGTTATTACAGTTTAAATTAACTGATTTCAGTTTCAATATATTCTAAAATGTAATTGTCATGTCAAAGCTGATTTTCCAGCAGCCATTACTCCAGTCTTCAGTGTCTCATGATCCTTCAGAAATCGTTAAAATGCTGATTTGGTGCTCAAGAAACATTTCTTGTTATTATCAGTGTTGAACTGTTGTTCTTGTTAATAATTTTTGAAATTATATTTTTCTTTTTTTTCTTTTTCATCCAGGGCTGAATTATAAATGTCTTTACTATTTTTGAACGGTAGTGTAACTCAAAACAAAGACAACAATAAACTTGCGACCATAAGTATAATTGCACTAATATATATACACTGCCCAATCAAAAGTCACTGTTTGGATTTAAATAGGCAAATGCAGAATCTATGACTGGATCATTATTGCAGTGATTATTATGTTTCTAGCATGTTATACGTTTGGCAACAGTTCTTCTAACCCTAATTGATGGAGTGTGTAGCTTTTGATTTCTCAAAATTGCTCACATTGTGAAAGAATGGTTGTGAGGGAGCATGAAGAATCATTTTCACACATAAATTGGCAACTCTGAGTCCAGACCTTAAATTCATTGAAAGTCTTTGGGATGTGCTGAAGGAGACTTTGTTCCTTTGATTGATGTATTCAGTTCACATGTTTTCTAATGAATTAACTCAATAGTTCTTGTGTATTTATTTATCCCTGCCCCGTGTGCTTCCTTGTCATAGCCACCCGTGACAAATACAAGATCGTGCCAAAAAAATAATGCACCTCTTGATGAAAATAAATTATGTGATGTTATTTCCATCAAGTAGTGCATCAATTTTTGTTCAAGATCTTGTATTAACAATGCAAGAGTCGAGCACTCTGTAAGTCTACTTCAGTACATCCCAAAGACTTTCAATGAATTTAAGGTCTGGACTCAAAGGTGCCCATTCATGTGTGAAAATGATTCTTCATGCTCCCTCCTAACCGTTCTTTCACAATTTGAGCCTGATGAATCTTAACATTGTCATCCTGGAATATGGCCATGATGTGTCTTCCTACATGGTTGTTTAAATCCAAACAGCAATTTTTTTTTTTTTTTTTGGCCGGGCAGTTTATAATAATGATAATAATATGTTAAATAATATGTTGTTTATGGATATTGGTTATCAGCTATTTAAACAAAAATATTGGTCCATAAAAGTAAAACTAAAAATAATACAGTCTGCATGGCTTCTGTTCTATATTCATAGTCTTGTGAAATACAAACAAGATGTGGTTCACCCAGGATGCCACTTTTGGAGAGAATTGCTCTTTTTAAAGGTTCAGAGAGATTAGTTTTAAAAGGACAATGACAGGTGTTTTTATCCCTTTTTGCTCTTCTTTAATTTGTTTTCTGTCTGGCCCATGAATCTCCAAGAGAAAAGTACTCATTACCAGTAGATATGGAGGACTGTTTTCTTGACTTAATCTGTGAGGAAAAGGAATATAGAGTGAGCTGATAGAGATGAATTTCAGCTGTTTTGTGTGAAGCAAATTCAAATGTTCTAGCTTCAAGCTGGGCAGTTTTTTCCCATGACCTTTTCGTAGACTCATTCATATGATTTATTTCCACTATAATTGCTTCTTTTCATCTTATCAGCAGTTGTAAGAAGAAATATCATAAAAAGCACACTGGCCATGAGATAAAATGTGAGTCAATAGCCATTAATGTTGCAGAAAAAAAAGTAAATATGCAGTAGTTAAGAAGCATCATGAAAGCAGTGTTCATTTACCGCCCCCCATCCAATATCGGCTCAAATAAAAATGTTCCTTTGATTTTTTTTTTTTCACTTCAAGTTTCTATTTCCATTTATTTTCCCAGCAGCCTTCATCCACCTTTTCATTAAATTGGATTAGCCTCATCAATTGAAGTCACTTGATTTCACATATCCTCAATTTAAAAAAATAATGGCAAGATATGGTTTCCCCAGCATGTCGAATTGCTACAAGGCTCTTCTGTTTTCGCTGTGTTCTGTTTGCCACACAGTCCTACGAGGCCCCTGTCAGCGCATATCTCTGTCTTTTCATCTGCAGAGTCTCTGGAGAAAACTATTTCTAATGTTGTTACTTCATCACCTTCAAGTAGTGCTGCAGCAATTAAGATTTCATCATTGATAGTCGGCAAACACAGATGCCGCACCAGTATTACTGCTGCATTACTCTGAGCCGCTCTGCATGCAATATCAGTTGTCTCAAATCACAGCTGATGTTAACTGATTTGGACACTTGCACACATGCACATAACCGTTGGAGTACCGATCTAGATTTCCACCATTCATTATAAAAGTGAGCAAATATAGTGGTCTTTTGATTATTACAAATTTACAGATATGTTTGATGACCAAAGATTCTTTTCTGGTCGTGTATAAAGCAATAAGCTACTTGAGGCCATACATTATAGTGATTTTTACCACAAATACACCAAAATTCACTTAACTGTGGTAAAATCACTGTACCAAATAGCCTTATTGACATATTGCTTGAATGGCGGCAACAGCAATGTGGTAAAAGACATTGTTGGTTAACAAGAGGTTATTGTAAGGTGTCAGAATAAACCGGTTTGATTTTCTGTATGTGAATCAGATTGCAGAACCAGAACTATTAGTTTTATAATTCAATATCTCTATTTAGTTTGACTGAGAAAGACATTTAAAGTCGGCATGAAACAGAAGTTTCAGTAGTCTTTTATTCCCTATATTGGGTGAAAATGTAGGACAGGGACTTTGTTTTGTCCTTTTAGGAATTGATTGGTTCATTGGATCATGGTGGTTTGCTATTGCTATGATCTCATGACAGGTTGTCCTGCACTCGTGCCGAGACAAGCCGAGAAGAGATGACGCTCCAAGAGGGAGTTCATTTGTTTTATGTGGGCACATGAATTTAAAAATGAATTCTGCCATGTTTAAAGTTTATGGCATGTCCAACTTCTGAACTTGGGTATCAAAATGATCCCCAAGCTTCCTAGTGTAAATACGACTTCATTCATGTCTGATTTTTAACCAGGAATAATTCTGATAGCATGTTAGGGCAGCATATATCACAGTGACACTGCAATGTTGGTTTTGTGCTATTTGAAGACTTAATAAACTGTTAAATCTGACATGACTCTTTCCACCACAGCATGGAGGTTGAGACCTGCATGTGATGAACATCCTTTCTGCATTTTATTATGGGCATTATGGCTTCATCCTCACCACAAATGTCTTCTCTTGATGCCCGATAGTGGAATTATGGTGGGAAACAGCTGGTGGTTCATTCACATGCACTTTGCCAAGCTTTTGTGTGGTTTGTTTTCGGTCAAAAGAGACCTCCACCATATGCAAGCCATTACCGTGTCAGTTTTTACTGTACAAGATGCCTGAAAGAGCTTGTGATGCCCTTGGATTAGAGAAACGCATTTGATTCATGTCATTTCAAAGCCTATGTTAGCATGGCGTTCAGCTTGTCTCCTTTGTGAAGAGGCTACAATGGCCATGATGAATAAAATCCTTGACGTTGTCTGAAAGCTCCTTGCAGTAGTCTAGTTTGCATGGAGTTTTGTGACGCCAGTGTTCTTGAAACGATGCTTTATAGAAACACTTCAACATTTACTGAAATCTTAGAGTTTCAGATGGTGCTTCAGGTAAACACACTTTGTAAATCGTCTCTCCTTGAGTGCTATACTGATGCATAAGCATATAATGGATAAGGCAAGTTCAAATCAGTGGCAAGGCTGGCAAATCTACTTTTATTTTATATAATATATATATATATATATATATATATATATATATATATATATATATATATATATATATATATATATATATATTTAAAATGTTATTTCAGTCACGTTGAATGGGTGATTGAACTAGCTGTGATTATGTGTGTATTTGTCATATTTGCCCTTATGGCTTCAGTCCTAGTTGACACGTTTCAAGCTGTTTCCGCAGTGCCCTGCAGTGTAACATGCTATAATTTCAGTTCTTGCATAATTAATTAACATGCAATTTGTATGACTTCATGTATGACTTGTATTTTATTTTACTTTTTTCTAAACATTTTCAGAAGATTTCTCTGATTTGTGGGGATTTTCAGTAGTTGTGTTGGCTTGCTGAACTAATTAAGCTCTCAGCGATTGTCTGCATCCCTTTCAGGAGTCAAAATGTGTGTTATGATCATGGAGAGCTCATTCTCTCTCATTTAGCATGCTGTTATGTAAGTCTTGGCTCATGTAATTCATTTTCCTCTCTAAAGCATTGTTCAAGTGTGCTTTGATGACGCACTGCTTACCCCTGCAATCCTATTATGCTTAAAACCTTTGTTTAGAATCCAAAACCTGGAACTGAAATCTGAGATACATTCCAAGTTAAACAGTTTTCACCTCTGGACTAGTTAATCTTATAAAAGTCAAACTTTAGTCGTAATCCTCCAACAAAAGTTTAGGATGAATATAGGATTGGTGCCATTCCTGTTAAAATCACTGTGAGAAATGAACCTCTTTTGTTAATGAGTTTCCTTCACTTTCATCCTCAAGAGACAGTGATAAAACTCAGATGCAAAGAAAGGATATTCATGTTCTTAAATTGGATGCATTCAATTTGAAAGGCTTAATTTCAGAAATAGATGTGAATGGATGATAATGTCTTTTTTGTGTTAAGTTAATAAAGGATTTTGCTGCCTGACCAGCTGCTTTGAATAATGGGCAGCTCAGCTGTAAAGGATTGACAGCCTTTATCTTCAGCTGATCAGACACAATAGAGTGAGTCTATTCATAAAACTTACTGTCTCTTTTTATAACCTCTCTTATCATATTATTATTAAGATATATTTAGTGTTGGAACTGATATTTGTTTTTTTTATATATATATGCTCAGGGATTTTCCTGGCTCAAAATGAGGCGGAGGTGGTAAAATCCTGATCACGGCAGAAGAAAAAAAACCAAAAAAAAACACAAGCATGTATTTTAGGTATTTTAATATTAAGAGAAAAAGATTTGTATTTTGAGAAAACTATCATGCAGTGGTGGTTGTTTCTGTGGTGGGGCATGCTCCCCCGTAAGAAAATGTGTACATTTTAAAGATAAATTCATTAATCTTGTGCACTTTGAGAGTTCAAAATTAAAAGTTCCAACCCATGTTCAATGTGCAAACTGAACAAAGAAAAAGTCTTGTACTTGAACTTTAAAGGGGACTCTATAGGGCTTGTGCGCTAGAGTTGTGCAGATCAGCTCTAACATCACCCAAATCCGCTGTTAAAAATAAATCATCCACCTGCCAACTTCCCAAACCTATGATATTCCCTGATTTAGATATCTGCACCTGATCATCACAAATAATTATTCAAATTCTCAGTGTCATGATATAATAACATATGACACTTAAAAAGGCTTCTTTTAAATAAATATCTAAAAATAAATATCTTCTTTGGCACACAGATAAACACAGATTTTACTCTATAAACTATCCCTTTAATATCCTGGCTTTTCTCAGTTTTCTAAAGACATTGAATTTTTGAAGCTCTGAAAAACATGTGCATCTAACATAAAAGTAATCCATACAACTCCAGTGGGTTAATAAATGCTTTCTGAAGTGAAGCGATTGGTTTTTGTAGGAAAAATATATGCAACAGCCATATGCACGTTCATTAGAGAGTTGAGTTTGGAAGGGTGACCTCTGTCTCAAAGTAGGACGTACAGTAGCTCCTCTTCTCAATCAAAATCCTCCAACATTTTTCTTTAAAAATTATTGTTTTAGACTTCTAATTTGTGACCTTCATCTTGCTCTCTCCTCTGCGCTACCACATTTGTCAATTCTCACCCAAGCTTACGCTATGCTTACGTCATATGCCTATGTCATGCGTTGGGTCAGAGGTCACTCTTCTGCCGTAACTCGACTCATAAACGTACATACGCCCATTGTCAGAAACCAGTGATTATAGTTTATAAAGTTATAAATATGGATATTTTTCTTACAAAAACCCATTCGCTTCATCTATATGTGTATATAATTCATAATTCATAATTCATTTTCTGACTTAATCATGTATATGCAGACTGTAATGTATGCAAACATTTTAAGTTACTCTGTTGTAGTGCGTGTTGAATACATGAAGACTGGAGGCAGGAAGAGAGGATATATATAACCGGCAAAATTACTGTATAAATGTCTATTGAGACCATCTCAATTCATATGAGAACTTGCATATTTTGCTTCTTTTTGATACTGCTTACCAGGAGTGGCCATCTAAAATGAGTTAAGCGCCATCTGAGCATCTAGAGTCTCTTGCTGTCAGACTGTGTCGACTTCAGATTCCCTACGGTGAATTTGAATGTAGCCTGAAGTTGCAGTTCAGTGAACCAGAGCTTGAGTTCTTCCAGAGTAATACCATTTTGCATGAGCTTTCTGCATGATAGCCAGTCTTGCAAATGTAGATACATGACTAGTTTTTTTCGGATGGCATATAAAATCTCATCAGCCTAAACAGAAGAGTTATGTCCATTCAAACTTAAGATGCATGACTAGACTAGGCTTCTTCTTAAAGGGAAAGTTCACAATGAGGTCCAAACAATTGACTTTCATTGTTATTTTTTGAAATATAATCTTTGTGTTCCACAGAAGAAAGAAATTTAAAAAGGATTGGAACTACATCACGCATATTAGTCACAGATGGTGACAGAAATAAACTGCAAGCATATTAAAAAGTGTTGGTAAAGTCTTTAGTTTTGTCTAGGGAACCAAGTGAGCTAGGTTTGCCACTGGTAAACCCCTCAAAAAGAGTTGCCTGACCCTTAATCCAGTTTTAAATTCTCTGGAAATCCTGAATGTTTCTGAGAATAAGTGGTTGACTCTTTGGAATGCTGGAGAGGTGTATAATAAATTCTTGGATGTAAATTCCAATCAAAGTCCACAAGAGAAAGCCAATAGTTGTGGTTTCCCTTGGAAACTCACTCCAAGGGTTATCTGGAATCAATTTTCCTAAAACGATGTTATTTGGAGATGATGTCATGGTGAAAACCTGCAGCTGGACTCTGGAGTTCAGAGAATTGTACCTTTTGGCTCTGGATCACATTTCCAAGCCTCACGTCAAACCTCATTTTCATCCTTCCAATAAGTGTTACACATGGATTAGGTTAGCTGAAGAATTGGGAGATGGTAATAGAAAAAGAAGACAAAAGCCCACCAAATCGGCACCTGTTTTCCATCTCTTGCTTTTTGGTCTCCAAACCTTCCTGCAACTTGCTGGATTCAAGTGGGAAGTAATTATTGAACCATTAGTCTAATGAAACATCTGACTCTCCTGGGAATGTGTCTGTCCACTGCGATTGATTTTTTTTTTTTTTTTTTTTTTGTAGCTCTGCAACATAAACATGAATTCACTTAGTGTATGATTATGCTTTTGTGGTGTACCATTAACATTCCCATGATTTGCTGTTATAAAGGCACAATAGTGTTTGGTCTTAAAGGGACGGTTTAGCCAAAAATGAAACTATTGTCACCATTTCAGAAGTCGTAGTGCCCCAATTGTGCTATTTTAAAGGCTCCTTATTTTATTTTGGAGGTCTCATACAATAGGTTTACATGCATCCAAGGTCAAAAAACGTAATATTCCCAATAAATTTTCCGAATCGGTTCAATAAAGTATTTAGTCTCTCTAAACTCCTCCTTCCCGAGAGCCTACTCTGCTCTGATTGGTCAGATGGCCCGGTCTGTTATGAAATGAAACTCCCATTACCATATCTAAATTTCAGTTCCGGAGGCTTTCTCAGCACTTGACACAACGTGACGTGAACAGTAACGATGGTGTCGGTTTTACCGTATCAATTCGAGACCGATTGCTCATCCTTTGGAAGTGCATGCAAAGTGGATTTGCTTTTGCAGCGCAGAAAACAGCGTCTTCTCACCGTTTCAACAACATAAACCAAACTCTTCCAGGCGACAGCTACAACTGCAGTGTTTGAGGGCAGGTCAAACTAGACGTTGTTCACGGGCAGCCAATAAATAGGCTGGCATTATGCAAATTTGTGTTATTGACCGCTCGTTTCAGGCAGTTCTGAATCGGTTCTTTCTTTTGGCAGACAATAACTCCATTTATCATGAACTTTGCAGACCTTTTACATTCACAAACAGCTATATTACACACTACATAAAAAGTAATATCCGAAAAAAGCATAATGGGGGCACTTTAATGTGCTTGTTTTTAACCTCTTTGAATATAAGCATGAACAAAACATTTCCCTTTTGTGCTCCACAGAAGAAAGAAAGTCATACAGATTTGGAGTAAATGATGACAAAATGTTCATTTTTGGCTGTTCCTTTTAATGAGAGTTACATTACTGCTGTTAAAATGTGCATACTGCATATTTCCTCTCTTAGCACAGCATCATACAGCCCCCAGACTGTCATTTCTATTGCTCTTTAAATAACAGATACGCTCCATATGCAAGTCTTCTCTCAGAGCCACGTAGCAAGTCAGAGTTTGTCTGTGCACATATTTTCTTTCTCAGCACAGAGCATCAAAGGTAATTGCCTCTGAACTGCCTCACAGTTTGTCTGCTTTTGTGTCATTATGATTTGACATCTCTTTAATGTTTAGGATTGTGTCTGTGCGCATATCCCACTGAGACATGAGTTTTCCAACTGTGACAGGTTGGAGATGTTACAATTTTTTAGATGATGTCAATGGGGTACAACAATAAAGATGCTCTGGGGCTATTGTGAAAGTTTCAGGTCAATTTGCTTGCTCTTTCAGGCCAGATTGTGTGTTTTTACATTCCAATTTATTGATCATGCATGTATTTCTTTACTCAAATATTTTTGTCAGAATTACAGAAGTGACTTGTGGGGTAGTCTTGGAAGCATTAGTTGAAATGCATAACACATGGAAAATGTAAATATGATTATTTTGGCAGTGAGCAAAAAGATAAACACAAATGGTTTATATATTCATAAGTTAAAAAGTTATGCAAGGTGAATAGCTCCCCGTGTTTTGTAGTATGTATTTACTGGCAAATGTGATTTTTGAAATATTGTGCAATTTAAATTTAGATTTTAATGATTGTGGAGAAGTTATTCCTTGTGTAAACACATTAATCATCTTGTTTCCCCCCTAAATGTAATTTTATTTAATGACACTTTGCATATAAATAAATATGAATATAAGTAATAACTATAATTAATATATAAACTTAAAAAATATATAATATGTGTGTATGTATTTACACATGTATATGTATTTATATTTTTATTACTTTCTGAACATTTAAAAAGGAAATCATGTTGTCTTCATTATTGTAAATTGATCTTGGGAGCTCCTTTTACTAGCTCTTTTAATGGGCTCCCTGTTCATTACAGGTTGCAATTTAGCCTTTATTGCTTTGCGGTCACTAAAACTGGGAATTGCATGTAGTTTTATAAGAGGTCAGTGGAAGTCCTTTGTAGGTTGGCCCAGTCATTGTACTTTTAAGTTCTAAAGAGTCCGACTCTCGTCCTCGTTGCCAAACGAATTCATTCTGACGCAACGCTGACAATATTTCACTAATTGTCCCTTTAAGGATGTGATTTAGCTGTTAGATCTTAGAAGCGAAGAGGACACAAATCAAGAAAACCAAGAGACATCGGGACTTCTTCCTCTATAAAAACCTGTAAACATGAGCTTATGAACTTTTATGAACCTGCCAGTGGTAGCCATTACAGAGCTCCAGCAGGGGAATGGCGTAAGGGCTGTAATGGGGTGGTCGAGTCGAGGAGGAGTTTGGAAGGATAGAGGATTAGCATGAAGGACATCTTGCTGGAAGCTTCAGCAGAAGGAAAGTCCAGATGGAAAACGACAGCTTGGCCTGTCCATTGTGCAATGAAGTACACAGTTCTTCACAAGCAGAAGGTAAATCCTTGACTTTGATTGGCTGGCCTCGTATGCTCCTCTAGACTGGCCACATACGCCACTCATTACCCGTACGTCAATGCTGTGAGCGTAGATAAGTATATGCAAATTCCCCTGAGAGTTGCAACCTAATTTTTGAAACTGGCAAATGCAGAATAAGACATGGTTCTACTCTGAGGGAATCACTGTGCCAGACTCTTCAAGGCATACTTGAGCCTTTATTTGGAAAAGACTTGATATCAAGCCCCTGTAATCTATTTTTGATGAGTTTCCTCTGATGGTGTGATGGTGTCGCCCTTCCAACACTAGATGGAATTTTCCCTGAGAAGCCTCTAGGTAGCAGCTGGGTAGACTGACATTTTTGAGAGGCAATTATTGAATAAGTTAATACTACAAGCATAATAAAATGCAGTCAGATGGGTAAATTGCGGTGAGCTGAGCACCATTCACTCTTGATGTGTTTTAGTGGTGTATCAATAGAGGCCTGTAGCTACTGTTCTTCAGAGAATTTCCCATCAGGCCTCTGGTACACCACAGCAGTGATGTAGCGAGACGTTTAAAAGTATTTGATATGCTTACTTCAAAAGCTTCAAATGTGTACACTATTAGAGCTGGATGATTCCGTTTTCAGCTATTGAAGAATGTTCCGGGTGCAATACAAGTTAAGCTATATTTAATCCAGCAAATGATTTCAACTCATTCCTCAGTTTGCAAAAACAAACAAAAAATGTGTTCAGAGTAATGAACTTAAAATTGAGGGCTGTGGGGCACAAGGATGACTGAATGAAATGTATTGTTTAAAAAAAGACATTACACATGAAATGAACGTGATTAAAATGTCTTTAAATCGCTTTATAACCTTTACTGTGAAAAGGTATGTCCAATCTATCAATTCTTGCAACTATTTAAAGCAGTTTAACCCAGTAACTTTCACACTATATGCACAATGATACCAGAAAAGAACATAACGTAACTCAGCTCACCGGAATGACTTCTGTAACACAGATGTTCATCCTCCTAGAATAGTAGTCTTACTGCTAAAGGATGATTTAAACCAGGTCAAATGTAGTAGTGCATTTCTTCATTTAAACTCTCTTGAAAACTTGCCACTAAGACATTGAAGATGCATTACTTGTGCACTAACATACTAACACAAGAAAAAAAATCTTGCTGACCTCAGACTGTTGAATGGTAGTGTATGCCATAGATGCTTTCAATAAAGCTTAAGTTGTATTGAACTCGGAGACTTACTGTATCCTTAACCTCATTCAAATTTTGACAGGCGGTATTCAGTATGAATACAAATATACTTGAATTGCAGCAGGTCATTATTTTCAAAACGCCACAAATAATTTATTTTGGAGCTCAGAAATCAGATGAGAATCTATTAGGGGTCATATCACAAGAGATCAAATTTCCCTTGATCTATTGAGATAAAAGAGTTCATTGTATTGCGAAAACATACTGAAACTTGACCTCAAAACTTTCTTCACAGTGAGAAATGTTGTATAACTTGGTGAAGTTATATAGGAAGTGGTATAGATAACTAATTAAAGTAAAAGTGTATAAAGTTAGGCAAACCTTGTGATATTCCTGACTGTCTTTCAGCACCTGCCAATATTCATATTTTTTAAAGTGAGAAGCCAAGGGACTGATAATTTCATGTCTTAGATTTTTCACTATGTAATTCAGGTTTTGCAAAGAGGCTAATATTGAAGGATGAGGCTGTTGGAACCAGGCTGCTCTTTTTGTGACTGAATGCAGCATAGAGCGTCTCAATTCACATGCGGATAGAGTGTTTACATAAGTCTTAAAAGCACAGCAGCAAAAAAAAGCCTGTTTAATGCTTAGGTTTTTTGGCAGGGGGGAAAAAGGGGTGGAAATTAAAAGAAATATTATTTATTTATTTATTATACATTCCAAAATTTGTCTTGATAAGCCGCCTCTGTACACTCTAAAAAATGCTGGGTTATTTCAACCCAAGTTTGGGTCAAAAATGGACAAACCCAACCATTGGGTTAAATTTTGAAATGCATTTTTTAACCCAGCGGTTGGGTTTGTCCATATTTAACAATGACAATAACAATTTGTATTTATTATCTATTATTATCTGGCAGATATATCGGTGCCATTTATTTATTAAAAACTGCAATAGAGAAATCACTTTGGTCCTGTGTGTGGTCCGATAGAAGGCGTGTGTATATCGTGTCCTGGCCACATGACTGAGCAATCGAATGAACACAAGAGATTAAAATATTAGTCCATTTATTCTCAGCAAGTACAAACAGCTCATTAAAAAAATGAACGTAATTACAGTCGTTTTTTCATCTGGTGAGTTGTATTTATTGTCATTGTACGCTCCTGAGCGTGACCTAAAACATGGCGGCGACTACCCAGAATGCAACGCGCAGTGACGTAGTTTGCCAAGCTCTATAGATATGTTTGTCCATCTATTGAAAGTCTATAGCCTGGGTGCCAGCCCGAACCCCGCCCACAACATTTTTTGGACGGGAAGTTCGGTCTGGACTCGATCCATTGTGGAGTAATTATGCTCGGCTCCCAGAAGGCCGAGCCAATCAAATTGCCAGGGCGGGCTTTAATCGATGATGGACAGGCTATCTGAGGTTACGTAACCACCCACGTCATCAAAGAGCACTTGGGGAGTTTGATTGACAAGCGATCTAACCAATAAGAACGCCGCATCCGCCATTTTGTCCAACAAAGCAGTCAGGAGTTAGAAGATTAACATCGGTGGAGTTAAACTTGAAAAACTGTGCATATTGACGTCTTTCCGCGTTTGAAACAACATTCATTCTCATGTTCATTCATGTTTATTTGATGCTATAAATGGACTAGTAGGAAGAGATGATCGGTTCACGAGCCTCTTGTGCTGAGGCGCTACAGCAATCTGTCACGATCATGGTCACAACACATTAAAGAGCCACAAAACGGTTTTTATTGTTTGAATTTTTTTAATAACTACACAGTTTGAAAGCTGGGACTTTGTTTAATATCATAATTAACCTGCTCTGTCTCGTCTGTCGATGTGTTGTCACTTTCTTCTTTGCTCTGCGATGTATTTTCCACTCTGTGTGGCGTGACAGCGCCACGGCTTGTCGGACAAAGCAACAGTAACTAAGGGGGGCGAGTCTTTGCAAAAGGTCAATTAGTTTACAACAATGATGGCTGTTGAAGAACTGAGATGTGTAGATTCCGCCATCGCGTCCGTTATAGAAGATATCGACAGCGCATTAATTTTAAAAGAGGAACAGAGGACCGCGATCAAGGCATTTGTCGATGGGAAAGATGTCTTTGCCGTCCTTCCTACGGGATTCGGCAAAAGTTTGATTCATCAGCTGGCCCCGATGGTCGCTAAGAAGAGTTCTGTTGACAACTATGCGTCGCTCAACATACGTCACTTACTCTGTAGCTCTGATTGGTTGTAGGTCTATCCAATTGAGGTCTTTCCTGGATCGGTTGAAATCGAAATACGCCCCCATAATCAAAGCCCAATGGAGCAGTATCAGACTCATATTCTGACTAGAATTGAGTATGACCACGTCAGGCTAGAAAGTCTAGGTGATCAAAAATTTCTTCTGAAGAGATCACTTTATAAGATAAAGCTTTTAAACTTTTTCCTATATAAACGTTGATCAATTACCATTACAATTATCTCACAAATATTTGCTAACTTAATTGTATTTGTTTTTAATAATAATTTGTTTTTAGTAATTTTGTGTAGCTTACACACAGCACAAGGTAGCTTGATTTCAAATGGTAAATTGAAATTTAAATGACAAGTAAACAGTAATAAAATAAGAACAAATAGACAAATTACTAACAATAGCACAAATAAATACAATAGAATAAAGATACAAATGAAATGGACTGCTTTATTTTTTTCAGGTAGGTCTTACAGTAGTATTCAGGTAAGAAACTGAACAAAGATACAAAGTAATCAAATGTAAAATAATGTTGGATAATCTTCATTGTAAAAATTAAATACAGATTAATCAATTAAAATGAGTTAATCAGTCAAGAGCAGTAAGTGATTTTCTCTTTGTCTTTTGTTCCATTACCCTTTAAATTTGCGCAATTTGAATTTTGAATTTATCAAGACCTTGAAGCAGATTGGAGCGAGAAACACCCAGAAACACCTCATAAATGGCCGCTCCCAAGTATAAGGGGCTTTCCTTGCCCTAAATGCTTGGATAACATGCCTACATCTCTTTTGCTTACAAATAATGGCTAGTGCAGTGGCTCAGATATACGTGAACCTACCAACATCCGTTGCCATGATTTTTGGAATGACTTATTGCGAGAAGAAAAAAATAGTTAGTCACTTAACATCGGTTAATGGAAACGGCATTATTATGTAATAGTTTTTTAAACGATATTTAGAAAATATCGCAAAAGTTTTGCGCAAATCTGTAAAGGAAGCGTGGCTATTGAGAGTGGCACGATTATTAGGCTGCTGTCCCTTTAAGACCTGACGCTAACACAGATCCAAAAACTGTTACTGTTATACATTCTTCCTGAACTGTTTACAACTGTTTTACGTTAATACTCATCAAGATGAGAATTGTGGCATTGTTTCTGAGTGTATTTGACCATTAATAAGCCATGAAAAAGCTCATTTTGGCACTTGTATGTCAGAGGCGGTTCTTCGCATGTGAGCACGAAATCTGTGGGAATGAGTAGAATTATGGGCAATCCTGTGCCGAAATTCGCAGAGGAGAGCAAGAAAGCTCATCTGGTATCTGTGTATTGTTACTGTAGAAAAGAGTATTCAAAATCGTTTCAGATATTTCAGTATCGATACATATTGAAATATTGATATTTTTGACAACACTAGTCTTGATCTTTTGCTATTTGACTTGGTTCGACTTGTAGACTTAGATCTTGGCAGTCAGTGCACAGTTTGAGACATTGTTGAGATCTCTTCTTGTAAGTATTATTGTAAGTTTATTGATTAAAAATGCATGATATGACCCCTTTAATTGTCAGTGAACACCCAAATCTTGCACACACACAAAAGAATATTCATCAATAGACAATTTCACGCAGCCATGGCAATTCCGCAAATTGTCGATTTCTCCTTGTATGCCTTTTCTATTCTCATGCCCCATGATTCCACAGCCTGAGGGGCATGATTGGGATTGTATTTCGCTCTGGCCCTAGCCTGAAGAAATCACAGCAGGATTAAGCAGTTGTGCCACACCTGACACGAGTGATCATTCCAGTCCTGCAGCTCAGATGGCGATGACAAACAACCAGTACCCGGGCGGTAATTCAATCAGTACTCTACTGGCATGAGAAGGAGCTCTCACAGCGAGATTGGCCCTGGCTTTGATAAGGTCCACCTTGGAAGTCCTAGCATAAAAGACATTTAAGGAGAAACAAAGGAAGTTGAAGGACTTGGAAGGGTCAAATGAACAGGATAGTGAGAGATAAGATAGCTAGAGAGACAGACCCGAGGGGAGGGCTGAAAGAAATTAAAGAGGACCGGGTTTGAGACAGAACAGGCGGTTCACATTCCAACGTGTTTTGATGTCTAATGTGCAGAAGAATCCTGTTAGAGCCAGCGACAGAACCGAGTGATCCTGGGACTGGGCTCTCCTGTTGAGGTACACAATCCACACTGGAGTTCATTAGTGCAATGTGTCTAATATCTTTCATTTGGACTCTCTAAAGCAGGTTTTATATTGTCTCGCAAGCTTATTTGATTTACGATCTGGTAGAGGAGGCCAGCCATGTTGAGTGAAATATTTGTGTCCTGCTCCAGAGATTCCCAGCGTGTAATGTGTCCAAGAGTGTGAAGACAGCAGTGAATAAATCTACAAATTGGGTAAAAGTGAACTTCCACAAGTGGAATCTTTGTAATGGTTGTCAACCTGATCTAATGCCCGGAGAGCAAACAATAAAATATTGTTTAATTCTGAACAGTGTGAAATCGGAAAGCCTAAAGGGTTTTCCCCGTGTGTTCCAGAAACGTGACATGTCAGACACCAGATCGCCTCTGATTTTGCTAGTTTGCTGACTCACAGGCAGCGTGAGTTTTACCTTGTCTCTACAGCTGTTCTTTTAATGAGAACAACCTCATACTCGATTACAGCCGTCCATAAAGTTGACATTAAATCATGATTGAATCTGTTTGCTATCTTAACATGCTTTGTCTTAATGTGCATAATTCTTATGTGCAAATTGTTATTATTTAACATTTCTAATAATAATATATTTATGTATTTATTACTTTTTTCTCCTCTGTTAATTATAATTAATAATAATAATAATCTTTTAGCATTCATCATTATTATGTAAACATTTCAAATACTAATGATACGTTTATGTATTTATTACTTTCTTCTCATCTGTTAAATAATAATAAATTAGAATGAATTAGAATAATATTTTTAGCATTTATTGTTATTATTATTATTAAGAACATGCACTGAAGAATTATGCTCTCTGGAGAGAAGAGTTTTCACTGCAGAAACAAAATAACTGCACTTCCTTAAAAATGGCATTGCTCTGGCTTTTTGGATGAATTTGGTAATATGAGAAATATTTGACTTAATTTGATTGTGATTAAAACATTTCGATTTTGGAAAATCAGAGCACAGTTTGAGACTTTTGTAGTATATATATATTTGTTGAGATCTCTTCCCGTGGGATTATAGGGGTCTTTTTCTCAGGAGAAAAAAAAAGAGAAGCAAGAAGCAAGAGACTCGAGCCAAGTCGCCATTGCTCTCCATTTAATCTGATTGCTGTGTAGGAGAAACGGTGATATTAAATACATTTTATTTGTGATTTTTCTTATTGGATACATCCTCCATTGAGGCAAGATCTATTAGGTTCATTCAAGTTGATCTGTTAAATTTAAGTGTACGATGAATGCCTGTGGTTTTTTTATCATTTAGGAGCTGAAGTCATTTACTCATCCCTATATATTTCCAAACTCTTTTGCCAATACTTTTTTTCAGTGGAATAAAAAAAATATATTGCAGCATCTTCATACAACCATTTTCCATACAATCCATTGCTTTGTACTAAATAATTACAGAATTGTAATTTTTGAATGAAGTGAACCTTTAATTTTCATGTTGGCTCAAAAAAAAAAAAAAAAAGCTACATGCATTCATCATCACACTCGAATACCTGGGTTTGTCCTTGTGTGCTTGTCTGGCATCTGCTGCACACAAACCCTCTTTTAGTCTATTAACTTGCACTGTGTGCCGTCTTCTCAAGGCTCGATGCACTCTGTACCTAATCTAACACTAATGTTCCTCTGACTGACTCAATTCCACCCCATCATCTACAGTATGCTCTGCTTTTACAGTAGTAACAAACTGGAGATCTCTACGACTCTACTAACACGTCCTCATCCAACTCATTAGCAAACCGTTAACACAGGCTCTATTTGTTTGTGTTTTTCACCACCTATAAAGGTCTGGCACCCTCCAGTCTGCTTAATGATATCTTAATGAAATACAGACACACTGTATGGCTCTTACAACTGTATATAATGTTTTATTAATTATGCTCTGGAGCATTGTGGGTAAACTTGCATTATACCATATATATAATTTCAGTCTTTCTACTTGTTTAATTCAATGTGGTACTTGTCCTTTCTTTGTAATTTTTTGTGAAATTTGCTAGCAATTTCTAAGTGAAAAGGTTTTGGTTCAGGCTAAAACTAAATGTAACAATTTAGTTTTATGGCTGCTGATTCTATTTCTCGCATTAAAAAAATCTCTTGTGCATGAGTGAAAAAAAATCCTGGATACTTCTGAGAGACTCTTTTATTTTGCCTGGCTTGCATTTTTCCATCTCTTTTCATAAGATGTATGTTCTTTTTTTGAAAGCATATTGATTTGTCTCCTGAGAAATGGCCACTGATATCTGGATATTATAAAACAGTTTGTGTCTATCTGAAGTACTTGACTCCCTGCTAGAAGACACAAACTGCTCCGTGCTCTGTGCCTTTAACTTTTGCATTCGCCATTGTTCCAAAAAAAAAAAAAAAAAAATATTTACAACTCTTTGAGTCTGACAGCGTCCTTATAGAGGAAGCCATTATTTACTGCAATTCCTAACCGTTCACACATTCTATATTACCCTAGACAATGACAACAGACCAAACAAGCGCTTAGGGCAGCAGTTCTCAAATGAATGTCTTTGACAGCACCAAGGTGAAATGGAGCAGTTTACCAAATGTCCCAAATGGCACCCTCAGCGTTCACAATCCTATATTTTGCCGCATGGGCTGTTGGGTAATAGTCCCCCGTAAAGTCCGCAACAGTGTGTGCTTGGAAAAAAGCACAATGCGTGCCGTGCACATTGTGACCACAAGCTTTGTTTGCGAGCACTTTGAATCGTAAAATGACAAACGGGACACATGGTCTTCCAACACTGTATGAATTTCTGTCTTCTGTGGAACACAAAAGCATGTTTTTAACAGTTTTTGTCAATACAATGAAAGTTAAGGGGGTCCGAAACAACTTTGAGCAACACTCACATTTTTCACATATTTTTCTCGGACACAACCCCTACTGCTGATTGGCTAAAAGTGTGTTGTGGTGCTTAGTCTGATCCACTTTCAACATTTTTTTTTTTAACCATCTGTGAGTAAGAGTTGACTGATATGCCATCTTTTGCTCATTCCAAACCCATAAGACTTTGGTTTACACAAATTCGAAACACAGATTAAGATGAAAGTTTTAATGAAACCTGAGAAGTTTGTGTCCCTCCGTTGAAAGTCCAGGTAGCCAAAAATCCAAAAGGTCCAGATCCTGGATCCTTTTATGATGCCTTTATCTCCAAAATGTCATAAAAACGTCCTAAAACGAATCCATATGAATCGAACAGTTTAATCCAAGTCTTGAGAAGAAATACAATCACATATAATAAACAGATATAATTTAGACTCTTTTTTTTGTTGTTGACACAAACAGACATAACTAGAGCACATCACATATGGTAAACATGGAAGCTTGTGCTTGAGCATATTCAAGCTTCCATGTTTACCATATGTGATGAGCTCTAAGTACGTGTGGTGCACATTGTTTAGATTAAATCTAAATTAAATCTGTTGTTCATATAAAGTGATTGTATCACTTCACAAGACTTGGATTATATGACCGCTCGATTCATATGGATTCATTTTATGACGCATTTATGACATTTTTAAAGTTTGGTTACTTGGACTTTCAATGGAGTGACAGAAAACATTTTGTAAAATATAATATTTATAATATTTGTGTCTCAAAGTCTTATTGTTTTGGAATGACGTCAGGCACAAAAATTACGACAGAATTTTTTTTTTTGAGTGATCGATCCCTTTAAATAATTACATTTTTTGGGGCAGAATCGGCGCACTTCACCTTTAACACTGCACAGGGCTTCAAATTCAAGACGGCATTGTTTTGTCAATGGAAAGAATCCTTGATATGCTTGATATATTTATAGTTCCCCCTTAGCTTTGCATGTTGTTGTAAACAGAGAAAGGTTAGAGTAGTATTCGGCATGTAATGAAGGCACTCTGCTAAGTGATCAGCGTTTGTAAGGCCTCTCTATCTAGCACTGTAACCAGAGAAGGAGACAAACTTTCAGTTGCTGAAATGTTGCAAACAGATGCCGCTGTCCCTGTCCCTGTAAATCACATCAGCACCTCCTAGGGGGGGAGGGTGCGATAACCCTCATAACCTCCTGGCCTCCGCGGGCACCGACTGGACGCTGGAATATTTGTCGAGATGATCGGGACTGCGGCGCTGAGAAAAGCGCAAAATGTTGTTATGCAAACCGTTTTTCTCCGAAGCAGACTGCAGAAAAGGAGATGGAAATTGCCTCTGCTGTGACAGGTTTGTCATCTCATTGTAACTTTTATGGACTCTGCAACCTAATCTAAGACACTAAAATAATGTTCCTGGTATGTCCAAGTGGGCCGTGATTATGAGTTTCCATTCAGGTCGAATGTGTAGGTTGGAAACCAGATCTAGGTGTTATATGGACACTTCAAAAAGGAGGTTGTGTGAAAGTAGGAGTGGTTGAATTTAATCGCATTTTGCCGTTTTGTTCTCTGCCCTTCCTCAACTGCACCCATGACGCATTGCCTGTCTATCTCTCCTTTGTAAGCCCTCGGATTTACATGTCATGAACCGTTGTATTCTTGGATGTGGGGTCTTGCACTCATCACTAGCCAGAAGAGTAACTTGATCCTAAGAGCATTCTGTGTAATTTCTTTCAAAATGTTCCATGGGAAACTCGACACCAGATGAAGGGCTTTGAGACCTGAAAAAAGCCCACGCACAGATGTTTTACCCCTAGATTTGCACCTTCTCTCCACCTGTGTCTTTATATATACACTTTTAGAGAGTTTCTTTCATGAAGTCACTGTGCGGTCAGTTGTTTTCTCAGAAAGCGGATCTGGATTTGTTAGCGCTCCTGGCATATTTGCACACGCAGGGTCTGCTGTGAAAGAATCACATTATGACTTCTCTGCATATGCGGCACATCACTGCAGCTCAGTCACGATTTTTGTTTTGTTTTCATTGTTGGCACTGTCGCTTATCTTGGTGGATGACATGCAGATCTGTTCAGAGGTTTCTGCTGTTTGGTTTTATTTACTGGGTCTATTTTACCGGTACTTTGTCAAGGTTGCTAGTTTTCTTTTAGACGAAGAGGACAGGTGTTCTGCCACAGTATATTTTAGAACCTTGTAGCATTATAAATCATCTGTAAAATTCTTGCAAATAATTAAATAATTTTCAGTTCAGTTCAAGTCAGATGTTGATTCATTAACTTCTCGGACTGATTCAGTGAGTTTGTTTGGTGAAGAACTCATCAGACTGATTCAAACTTGTAACTTGAATGATTTATTACAAGAACCAACTCATACGAGTCATATATTCATGAATCGAACTACACTGGTCACACTATGGGCCTTATTTTAATGATCTAAGCGCATGGTCTGAAGCGCACGGCGCAGATGCACTTAGGGCATGTCCGGATCCTCTTTTGCATCTTTAACGACGGAAAAAATGGTGCGTGGTTCAATAGGGTTGTACCTAGTCTCTTAATGAGTCATGGGTGTGTTTTGGGCGTAACGTGCAATAAACCAATCAGAGTCTCATCTCCCTTTCCCTTTAAAAGCCAGTTGCGCATGCACCATAACGGATTCCCTATTTACATGGCGGAATTTGCAAGCTGTAAGACTGAACACTTCTCCACAGAGGAATCCTTTTATTTTTAATATTTGAAAATGTTTGTGTGCTGCGTGTCTGTGTGTGTAACAAGCAGAGTGTACACGTATTGTGCACTCGCCTATAGGGGCATATTACTAATGCACCCTTTAAATAAAAAAATAAATAAATACTGCGCCATTGACTCTAGACCAGGTTTTTCTTGGTCAACGGCACAGTTGTTTTCTGTTCCCTCAAAATAGCAACATGCCAACAATGCACCTGAACACACCTCGTTTTCAGACCAGCACACCCATGGGTGAACAAATGGGGATGAGTGCATTTTCTATTTGAAAAAACGTTGCGCTTGACGTGAAAATGATAACTGCGCTGAGCTGAAACTAGCAAAAAAATCCTTTGGCGATTCAGGCATCGCATTGTGCCTGATAGGGCCCTATATGTTTGTTTTCACTTTCAATCCACTTGGACCACTCAATAGACAGTTGTTTATTTTAATGGTACATTTACAAGACAACAATGTACTAAAAACAGAAAAGTTTTTCCTTTTGCGTTTTTTCGTGTACAAATGACAATGTTGTCAAATGATCCCTGTTCATGCGGACCTGCGAAAAAGACTAAAAAACAATGTAATACGCATGTGCATGACGTTGCCATTTTCACAAATTCATGTTTTTTCAGTTGACACAGCGATGATAACTGTATTGTTTTCAAAAACTTGACCTTTGAAACCTGTTTCAATAGTATCATATTATGATATATTATATTATATTAATATGCAATAGAAACATGTTTGATAAAATAGGATTTTTTTAGCCACACACATTTAGAAATTTCTCGACTTAGTGCACTCCTCACCATACTTTTGTAAAGGACATTTTGCATAACATTTCATTCAAGTCTTAACTGTAAACTTTGTAGGACTCGCTCTCCAACGCTGAATCTTTCTGTATTATTTGAGTGACCAGTCTGTGTTTCTGCGTTCACAAAGTAAGCCTGGGATTGCCCCTGATTTACGAGATCCAGATTCCTACGAGCTGAATCACAGCCAGGTGCACGATTTCCAAAGCAGATCATCCAAAAACCCGTCTGATCAGCTGCTTCGCTGATTTTACACAGATTCTCGTGCCACATCCACAGCGCAGCGACCCAGATTTTCCCTTATTCTCCACGCTCAGAGGGACTGTGGGAGCCGCATCTGCCGATTCCGTCTCTGGGTAGACTCTCTCTCTCTCTCTCTCTTTCTCTCTCTCTCTCTCTCTTTCTCTCTCTCTTTGCTTCGTCTCAGCTGAGAGCAGCACGCGTTCAGAGTGCATTCTCTCTCTGTCAGCGCTGTAACGCACGGACTGCTCCTGCACGAGTGCTTCATTCCTGAGCTTGACCGGCACAGAAATCCTCACCAGAAGCACCTAAAGCCCTAAACATACAGCACGCTTCAGCCATGCTCTTAGGTGAGTACGGGTTACACTCAGGGTAGCAGCATCGATTTGTCTGCATGCTTCTTTTCCCATGCAATACAGCGGTGAACATCTAAAAAGAATGTGTCAGACTGGACCTGCCGTCAATCCAGACATATACTTGAAAGCAGCTTGTGATTCGTTCTGTTTCACTTTCCTCTGTGTGTTTGCCAGGGGAGCTGAGCTTTGAAATATGACTGTGCTCTGGATTTATGTAAGAGATCCTGTCAGCACCATTGTTTTGTTTATGTGGGTTAAGTTTGTGCCATTACTAATACAGTGTGACATGCTATCTCAGCTGACACTAACTTCACTGAACAGACTTACTGCATCCTTATAGCATTAAAGACAATCGAGAGCTCAGTTAAAGATTAGACATATGATATTATACCTGATGGCTTACAGTATGACCAGATGTTTCTATTAATAGTTTTGTCTTTGACTAAGGGCGTTTAATTATCTCTCTTTTTTTATTTTAAACTCTTCAATTGTTACTAAACAGTTAGTTTAAGCACTTGAATTGAGTATGTTTTTCCTCAATTATTTTCACTCTGAACATATTTTATCCAGAATTTGCTCACGCAATCCACACCTACACACTTAGAATGGGTGCTGATCGCCCTCGTAGCGTGACATTGCGGCTTACACGCTCAACCACTGACGTGTGGGTGTTCGTGAGCAATCGGGCTCCTTCAAAAGCTCATTGATACGAGCGCGATGGAAAGCCTCTCTCAGGAGCGTCTCGTTCGATGAAGTACTAATGCAGTGTCAGATTCAAGAGAAGTGCGACTTGGAATAATCAGGCATGTCTGTGGGGAACGAAGGCTTGAAATTGCTGTTGATGGTTGCTGCGTGGCTGTCTGCCAGTCTCACGAAGCCCCCCGTGGAGAAGACCTGGGGGGCTCAGCCCTTTGCCAGAACTTTAGCAGCTTCGTTAAGCTTGCAGCTCCTTTCCACTAATGGACTGACTTAAGGAAACAAGTTCAGTGCAAGCTTTTTTTTCCGCCCCAGTTTAAAAAGCAGAGGCTATAAGTAAGTCGTTTGTGGGGTGATTTGACTGAAAAGAGTAAACGCTGTGGCTTTGTGGGTATATCAAAACATTGTTCCTTTTATGTATCTCAACATAGCTTGGCATGAGATTGGGGCGAGGCTATCTGTTTGATTACGAAGTGCTCAAGGAAACCTGTTTAATCACAAAATGGTGACAATAGTGGCAAAAATCATATATTTTATAGTTGGACTGCATTTGTGGTTTAATGTTAGGTACACAGAAAATCATTATGACTCCTCCCTCAGAAAATAAATAAATGTTTGGCTTTATTGGAATTAATGTTATTTTATTTTAATGAAAAAATAAATGTAATAAATTATTTATTTTGGTTATTATTTCTAGTACTAATGTTACTTTTTTCTCTCTTTCAAACAAGAGCATGATGTTCTGTTCAACAGTGTGGAGGTGTAGTACATGACTTCTGAAGTCGTCAGAAGCTCAATACAGAATACTAATCGATAACTGTTTTAGGAATGTTCTTCATCACCCACTACAACCATTTTTAGTAGTATTTCTGCCCACACAGATATATTTAAACATTCACGACATTCCACACGCCCAAAATAATGTTCCAAAGCAGATTCTACATAATTTGATTTCAGAAAGTAATATGTCTCATTCAGGAGGCATTTGCATAATTTTGTTTCCTAAATTGGTGTATATGTGATTAAATATTTAAGCACTGTATTTGAGCATCATCCCCTGTGAGCAAAGGGGGTTTTGTGGATATAGGGAGAAGCTAGAAGCGCTCTCGCTCTCTCTTCCTTGGACTCTTTCTCTCTCACTGTTTTCTCTTTCTGTAAGAGGAATCTGATAGTTGAGTTTTGAAAGAAGCTGAGCTTAAGGAACGCTCTTTGGCTTTCTATACTTGCCTTCACGACACCATCTTAATTATGATTCATACTCTCCAATCCTGTTGTGCTTCCCCTTTGACCAGTTGCACAATTATGTTATGCTTTAAAAATCATAAAAACATGTGCCTGTCCTGACTCATACGTATTTTGAAAGTGAAAAGACTGATTCATTGGTTCACAGTGAAAAAAAAAAAAATGTTTTCATAATCGCTTATCAAGATTATTTTAAGATTATTTGATTATTTAATCAGAATAACAAAAATAAAATCTGTAAAAGTCTTTAATGTCACATTTGATATATTTTCTTTTAGTTACATTTTATGTGACCCCCTGCTTGCCTTGCAACCATGGAGACATTTATGATAGGCGCTGCGTAATATCATTGCGCCTGCTGCACCCATGGTATGGCAGCAAAGCTCCTTGATTATTACGTCAGAATGAGAGTATAGTTTCTAACCATAGAAAATCGCAACTTTTCATTTTCCATCGGTATTCCTACACAGTGTAACTACAAAAGAGTCAAGTTTTAAATAGGAAAAATATGAAAACTCTTTGGTCATTTTTTTTGAGCGAGATGCTATTGGTCTCATCAGATTCAATGAGCTATGCTAAGCTGAATGGATTCGAAAATGCTAAAACTCAACTGTTTAACTCTAGGGGAGTTGGAAAATAAGTTCCTTAAAAAATATTTTGTGTAATATTGTTACCATAATTTTTTTATGTAAACAGCACACATTTTTTACAGTGTAAGAACAGAAATGTAAAAAAAATCATACTCCATATTTAGCACTGTACACATTGCAAAACGCAAAAGAAGATATTTTGAAAAATGTCATACAATGAAAGTCAATGAGGCCCAATGTATAGCCCCAAAATATATCTTCCTTTGAGTTCCACAGGAGAAAGAAAGTCATACAGTTTTAAAACAACATGAGAGTTAGTAAATGATGACAGAATCTTCATTTTTGGGTGCAATATCCCTTTAAGCTCAGATCTATCAGTATGCAAAACGAGTGAGACTCTGAGGTTCATTGTTTTAAAATACTTCCAAATCATTAAGGGAAATAAGTTTGCAGGTACCATATGTCTCGTGTTGCCATGGTAGACTGCCCTGATATGCATGACAATTACCCTGGTCACCATTTGTGGACCTGATCTCTCGTCTCTTATCTGTAATTAGAGTTGAAGCGCTCTTCCACGCTTCACTGCGAAGTAATCGTAATTGCAAACATTTGTTATAGCAAACAACTCTGTCAGCAGTAACAGTGATGAATCTACAGGCCTCTCTCATTGACCTTAGGTTAATACAGCCGCAGTTTTGGTTTTAACTGACGCAAAACGTAACTCCTGCCCAAGAGGAACAGCACAACAGACGTACATAGCAAATATGTCAGCCGTGGCTTTGAGCGATGCAATAATCCCTCGACAGGATTTGATTTGCATGCACTCTTATGCTTCTCACTGCACTGAATATTAATGCCCAATATTGTTTGATAAAGTAAAATCAGAGAATACACTAGGGAGAGGGAGTGAAGTCACTTAGAGCATCAACCCACGCGTCGCGAGAGCAAACCTACCGGGGCCGACGCAAGGTACGTTTTAAACTAGCCCTGGGGGGTTTGGAGCGGCTTGCCAAGTTGCCAATGCTCAGAGCTGGCTTTTAGCAGACATTTGAGATTCTTTGACCAAAAAAAGCCTAGAGCACATTAACACGGGTGGCCGGAGGGGGCGGCCTGTCTGTCTATGTGTCTGTCTGCTCAAGGGATGTTGTTACCAGAGAGAGCCTTGCTTGGAAACAAGCATTAGGGATGGAGTTTGGGCTCAAGCGTGACAAGAGGTTCTCCTGTTCCTACTGTTCCTTAGTCTCCATGGAAACCACAGAGCTGAAACAACAAGTACTGCCGCTGGTAAAATCACTTTATGAAAGTAATTTGCACAGCAAGAGTGTTGCGTTCGGATACCAGCACGTTGATGGCTCCAAACACGAGCGTACTCTTAAGAGGGTGATATTTACATTTCCTATTTTTGACCATTCTAGTGTGTTAAATACAAAAACAGCCCACTCGGATAATATTATCTTATGCCAAAGCCACATGAAAAGCACAAATGTGTGTCATTTAATCCCAGCTTGCTGATGCTTTTATATGGCAATTAGGTGAACATGTATCCCTCGCACTCTACATGATATTTGTATCAGTTTCCAACTGGGGGTCTTGTGTCACTTTGCACACTGAATGTAACATGGTTTGTTCTTAGTGTGAATAATGAAACAAGCTCCCCCTGTCATGTGCCAGTGATCCCGTGACAGCTCGCTTTAATGATCTTGTTATTGTTCTTTGCAGAACAGATGTTGGTGACTTAACGATCGTTTGCATTTTTTGATCCCCCTTTTTCCAAGCATTACTGTCCACGTAAATCTCTGTGTTTGATTTGCTCTGCATCTATTTGCATTTTTGTAAGCTTTTAATGATCAGTTTTGCTTGCTAAGCCAAAAATACTGTTATTGTTGCTCATGCTTAGGGTGTGATTTTAGGTTTTTCTGTTTTTTTTTTTTTTGTTTTTTTTTTAGGTTTTTTTTTTTTTTTAATTCAGGTTGTAACTCATTCAAAATAGGATAATCCCATAGAATTTTGTAGGGTCATTCTGGGTTTATAAATCACTTGGTGTCCAAAGTAAGCTTCTGTTCTGTTCTGTTGTTGTTTAGATCCTCTTTTGATTAAAAAAAAATGTCTTTGAGCTTTGTGAATTCAGAGGTCAACTTTGGTATGGAAGATAAAACATCCAGTATACCCTATACATATGCATATGATATGAATGAAAGTGAATGTAGTAAGGTCTTGTGTGACCATGGCTTTAAATTGAAAGCGGGTCCTGGGCTCTTATAACACCCTTGAACACCCTAGCGTACAGTCAACCATTCCCATTTAGAACACTCAACCATGTTATATTCCATTCAGTGCACTTTAGCAACAAACAACAAGAAGACTGTAGGATACGGCATCAAATTTTGCAAAGGCAAATCACTCACATTTTCTTTTGGAAGTGCAAATATTCAGTTTGGTTTTACTCTTCCTCTTTCTACATCACAGCTTTTAACAGTTTACTGCGATATCTGGAGAAATTCAAGTTTGAGACAAAAACATAATTTACCACTTTATTCACTATAGGGCTGCCTTCGAGATTTTTTTGTCGACTTGTAGTCATTAATTTAAACGATTAGTCAACTAATCATGCGTTTATATTAATAAGCCATAAATCATAATAATGAGCCTTTAATTGCCTATATAGATAGCCTAATCAGCACTCAAACGCACACATAACACCCATAGAGCACTGGAAAACATAAATGATTATGAGTGTGTCGCAAAAAAACATTACAAAAACATATTTCAAGTGATAAGCCATATTTTAGGTCGATGTATGATAGGCGAATGTTTGGATTTCCTGCCGTTTACAATCTGTCCCTCATGGATGGTGACTTTCTAGTCGACTAATGGCTAGTTGGCTATTAGGGGGCCCCCCTATTATTTACAAAATAATATTATCCATAGCATGTTCACGCAACAGTATTACAGAAACACAAAACGCATGTGTCGTGATGCTCTCATGAACACGCATTGCAGATCAATATTTTCATAAATACTTTTTTTTTTTTTTTTTTTCGCAAACAAAGCACTCACATCACTTCATAAAATTTGGGTTAAACCACTTTAATGAGGTCTTTCCTACCTTTCTAAACCTTGAAAGTGGTAGTTGTGTTGGATCTCTATGAAGGGACAGAAAGCTGTGTTAAGAAGATGAACGAAGGTCTTACTGATGTGAAACAACATGAGTGTGCAATTAATGACATTATTATAAATTCATTTGTGGGTAAAGTAACCCTTTAATGTTTTTCGTCTGGATACAGTCTTCTGAGGATGCCTAGAAGATTACTAGAAACCTAGACATCATATTATTGACAAGCTGCCAACACATTCTGTTGTCAGACATTCTCTGCTGAACTGTCATAGCTGAATAACTGTACGCAGTCTCCTTTCTTTCTTTCTTTCTTTCTTTCTTTCTTTCTTTCTTTCTTTCTTTCTTTCTTTCTTTCTTTCTTTCTTTCTTTCTTTCTTTCTTTCTTTCTTGTGGTTTTGATTTGGTGTGCCATATTGTTCTGTGAAGTGCAGACCTTGGGACCGATAATGTTGGTGGTATTTCTTTCATGCTGTTTTCGCCAACATTACGTAGCTGATTCATGTCGCTGCATCGGGCTGAATGTTCCCCAGAGTGGACACAGATTTAGCTACGGCCACTTGAGTGCTGGCACGTGAGTTCACAGGTGCCCAGAAAGCAGGTGCTAGATCTCTTGAACGTTCCCAGTGTATTGTCTCCAGTCATTATCCTCCCGAGAACCTCTAATCCTACTGTCAACACAAGAGGTTATCTCACTGAACGATCCAACCCTGGACATGCAGATCTCCTCTGACAGTGAGGGTCTGACAGCTGTGGATTCTGGCGGTGGGATGCAATGCATCTTCTAAGCATCCAAACACAAGAATTTGGCTTCAGATTTTGCCCTTTGATTCCACCTTCTTCCTCCTCCCCCTCCTCCTCTGTTTCTTCTAGACTTTATCTCTCTTTCCATCCCTCATCTCTTGCAGGTGGATTGAGTCAATCTCGATGAGTCACTCCAGTGTACATATATAGAATAAAATAAGAGTAAAAGATTCACCACCCACTATTCCACGGGGTGATTGAGAGAGCAAGAATAACCTTTCTCGCTATAGCTGAAATGCATCTGCTCATTTGCACTTTCACTCGAGGACCTCGCTTCCATTTGCACACTCACTTTTAGTGTACATATGTCCACCCCCTCTCAGGAGAACAAACACCAAGCTTTTTCTCGCATGCAAATGCACACTTACACCTGAGGGTGGAGGTGAAACATTACCTCACAGCTGTGTTACAAAACAATCTGTAGCGGACTGGCTCTTGAGTTTGTATTACTCAAAAACTAGTATTTGAGATAAGTGAACCCATTTAATTGTTAACCCTCTGGAGTCTGAGGCCGATTTGGGGCCTGGAGAAGTTTTGACATGCCCTGACATATGTGCTTTTTTCCAGTTGTTCATAAACATATAAATGACAAAAGTGTCATTACACTGTATTCAGCACAAACTATGCTACCATAATATGTTAGGAACATGTATGTACATGTTTGTATTTTTGAAGGAATAACGTTTATGCGTGGTTATTGAAAAAACAAAAAAAAATTAAGCCACTGAAATAAGGCCGAAATATATATATTAAATCTGTGTTTACAAGACTTCTGGGTATTGGAGGTTGTAGGCTAGAGTTTTTGCTTCAAAATTATGTAAAAATTATAACTCCTACTTGTTCATATAACACAATATATTGATTTCGTTTTTGTAAGACACTTTTTGTCAAGAAACACAGTATGCGTGGAGGCGTGAATCATCGTGAATAATGGCTCATTTACACCTGAGAAGACAAAAGAATCGCATAAAGAACCTCTAATGGTGCTGCATAATAATGAGGCCTTTCAGTCAGGTAGGCTGTGAAGAAAAAACTCTATAATCATGTCTCAGCTCAATTTAAAATAATGGTATTCTATTATATTCTTTAAAATATAATGTATTTCTGTGATGCAAAGAGTCTGACTATAGGTTTTTAGTTTAAAAGCATGTGCATTTGGAATATTGAAATATTGATGGATTCTCATATGTTTGTCAATTTTCTATACAGATTTTATTCTATACAGAGTTTATTCTATATTCATTGTTATCACTATGAGTGCTGGTGTTTTCAATTCATACTTGCAGCCGGAGGGCGCTCTGTACACCTTTAGTCCACAAATTATTTTAAAGAAGAAAAGGACATTTCAGGAATGGTGTTTTCAATTCATACTTGCAGCCAGAGGGCGCTCTCTGTGCACGTTTAGTCCACAAATTATTCTAAGGAAGAAGAGGACATATCAGGAACTAACGGCATGTCTTCCAGAGGTCGTTAACCATGGCTTTTGCATACAGATAAACACTTTTCAAGACAATAAATACATGATTGAGATGATGTATGCCTGTATTGCCTCTGAATTTGCCTCTGAATAGGGCGTGGCCGCATTAGTGGATAATTAGCTGAAACACGGTACTTCTGACGTGTGTCTCTTTTCATACAGATTAAATAAACACAGAATTTTTGTTTTCGATTTGACTTGCACAATTTAAAACCTGACATTTCAATGTTTCTTTTGACATAAGTGTCATTTTTTTGTCATTAGTATTCACTAAGTTACAGTTCATTTTCTAAGAACTATCAGATTGGACTTTGTTCAGAGGGAGACGAGAGATCATGCATCATTTTAGTTTTCTTTATTTTGCAAAAAGCACAACATTGTGTTTTTACTCTGAGTGTATACAAATAAAAGAAGATATTCTATAGTTTCAATTGATATATTACTTACGTCTCTATGACAAAAAAATGACGGAGTATTTTAAGTCTGTTTTGCTGCAATGTTAAAAAAAACCTGCAAAATGCGCCGGCGCGTTTTCAGACCTCAGGGAGTTAAGTACCGTTTGAGTGCACTGAACAGACAGAGGGTAGACAGCAGCGATACTTCGAGAATGGGTTTTGTAACATTATCTTTGTTTTCATTGAGCTAAAGCCGAAAATAATTTTAGTATGCAAAGACAGATGTGACTGAGTGGGCAAATCATTGCAAACAAGGTCCTGTTATACTTAACATATGTTGTTGTGTTATTGTGGTAGTAATAAACCTCAAGACTCAAGGGGGTGATACAGTCACCCTCGAATTTTAATATATTTGAAGTCCCCCTGAAATCAAAATTTAAGTTTTTTTCGCTTTTTTTTCGCTTTTTGTTTTTAGCTTTTTTTCGCTTTTTGCGAGCACAGTCTGCTCTGGTCCAGAGACACGAGAGCTCAGAGCAGATCATATGCGCGAGTCGGCACAGACCACAAAAGGTATCGGATCCATTTGAATTCTGCACAGAATGCTGTATATAAGCAATATAAAGGACATTATGAAGAGAAACGGTTAGAGATTAGAAGGAAACAGAGGTTTTACAGAGTCTAATGGCTCTGGCGAGCTGTAACATAAACTAAACACTATTGGCTATTTAAAAAAAGGGGCAGGGCTGTTCGATATATTGCCCTGTCTTCCTGTTTCAGTTGAAATTACGTCAATACGTTGAATAATGTTGCGCTTTCCAACACTCTTCAGTGGGCCTTTAAAGGGGTCATGAAATGTTTTTTTTATTATTATTTTATGTTTCATGAGGTGCACTTATACTGTTAATTTGATTTTTATATAAAAAAACTTTTATAATTTAGAAATAAATGACTATTTTCTACCCTGATTTTAGGTTTTGTTACCACCAGCGCTCACTGGAAGACTACATTTTCCAACATTGCTTGAGATCTACAGCAAACTACGGCAACTCATATAGCTCAAAATACACAGCACTTTTTTCCTTGCGGTGGTTCTAAATGGTATAATTTTGTATAAAGTTGTAAGTTTGGTATAAGTTTGTATAAAGAAAGTTATAAAAATGATTTAAGTAGTATTTTGTGTGCTTTATTAGACAATTTTAAAGTAAAAGTAATCTGTTTTGATATTTAAATACACTGTTAGTTACAGTAACAACTAGCTGAAAAAAAAATAAAAAATAGAACAAAGACTTGACTTGAGACTTGACTTGGACCTCTAAAGACTTGAGACTTGACTTGACTTGGACCTCAAAGACGTGATACTTGATTTGGACTTGACCGCAGGGACTTGTGAACATCTCTGGTCTGTTGATTGCGTGAATGCAGTGATCTCGTCATTGCAATGCAATTTCTGCAATCTCACAAACTGCTTTCACCTTAACTAACAATGCAAAAATTATTTAAATACAGTAAGAGATTTATTTTTGTGTCACTATAATGGTAGTTTTGGCAAGTGTCCAGATAAACTCGCACTGCGTGATTGACAGCTTCAGCTATTATAAAGAGAGCGTTCTTTGAAGTAAAAAATACTTGGATTATTCATTACGAAGTTAACTGTCATTACCAGTTTAAACATGAAATTCATTACTTACAGTTTGCGGGGTCCTTGCTGATTCCAAAACGGTTGATTCCTGAAGTTTTTTGGGCAAAGCCAGTATCGTATCGCGACTTATTCTTAAAACAGTCGCTGGTAAAATGTATGGTACAAAAATGCAAGTCAGCACTGACGTGACTAGGGCATGAATCCATTTTTCTTAAGCATCAGGATCCTTCAGCAGATTATGCAAAGAGGATGTTTTTCCACAGCCAGGAACATCACAACGTCTGCGTGGCATCACAATCTCGTTATCATCTTATCATAAACATCTAGGCCTACTTTAGATCCACCCGCTGCTATGTGATGTCATGTGAAAAGGGCCTATTATCACAGTTGTGCTGCTTTGAACTTTCTTTTCATCAAAGAGTACTGAAAAAAAAATTCACGGTTAATATTTCTTCAGATTAATAGAAGAAATAACTGACAAATTAATCAATTATCATATAAAAGTGGTTACAGGCCAAATGCTGATTGACAAAAAACAGATTAGTTAAACCGGATGAGTTGTCATTATGGTAAGTAGTTAAAAACTCTTCTTTCTATTTCCAAAACCGTTCATTGTGTATTCACGGAAAGATGGTGAGAAAAACTGTGCAGTGTGAGAATGCTGCATTGTGACCCGTGGATGCTCTTGTAATTCCAAGCTGTTCATTGCATCACCTGGCAATTTCTGGCAATCTAATCATTCCCTGTAGCACAAGGACACACGCTCATAGTGAGGCATGATTTCATTTACCCTGTTGTCAGGAGATTTTTATTAGAAGCCACACCAACTTCGTTTTCACAAATTGTGTTTAAAGGCACAGACTGAGCCCGTTCTGTCTCGCTCTGATGCGGACCTGAAGCGCTGGCTTGTAAATCTGCATTTAAATTGAATTTAGGACATTATTAGATTTGCCTGAAATAGTGATGGCTTTGCGTGCATTGTCTACATGCGAACGGCTCCACAGAAGGAAAAAAAAAAAACACATTTGAGCAGCTGTGTCACATTAAGTAGTTTCATCCGACTGTGGTCAACTATGCCTTCTAAAGAGACTGTCTCATTATAACTGCATCTAGCTGCGATGGACAGCCGATATCACCCTTTGTGTCATCTAGCCTGACAGAATGTGCCAGAATTATGGCCTCAGTTTACTTTTCAGCACCACTTATGATCTATGACTGACTTCATAAAGCCATGTAAGCTGGCTAATAGTTAGTCTATTCTAGTATAATTATAACAATTTACACTAGACAGTCAGTTAATAGCAAGGCCAGACTTAATAAATCCAAAAATATGTTTTAAAGTCAACGTGAAACCAAAATTGATACTATTTACTTTTTTCTTTATGTAGCACCATTGCAACTTTGTCATAATCTCACACAATGTGACTTTATATCTCAAAATTGTTACTCTGTGTCACAATGTGATATACTGTTGCAGTGTGCTTTTATATCTTTGTCATAATATGACTTTATGTAGTTGTGACTATATACTACCATTCAAAAGTTTGAGGTCTATAAGATTTGGTATCTTATAAGTATCTTTTGCTCACCAAGACTGCATTTGTTTGATGATAAATCCATAGTAACTGTTTTCTATTTGAATGTATTTTAAAATGTAATTTATTCCTGTGATGGCAAAGCTGAATTTTCAGCATCATTACTCCAGTCTTCAGTGTCACATGACCCTTTGGAAATTATTCTAATATGCTGATTTGCTGCTCAAGAAATATTATTATTATTATTATTATTATTATTATTATTATTATTATCACTGTTGCAGACTGTTGTGCTGCTTCATATTTTTGTGTATTCTTTGTTTTTTCAAAAGAAAGTTCGAAAGCACAGTATTTATTTGAAATATAAATCTTTTGTAACATTATAAATATTGTTATTGTCACTTTTGATCAAATGCATCCTTAGCATTTTAATTTCTTTAACCTTTTGAATGGTAGTGCATTTTTAAAATCGAGACAAAAATTGACAATTGTGACTTTAAATGTCAAAGTGTGCCTTTTCTCAAATCTCAGAATGACTTTATAAATATATATTTTACTCTGAGGCAGTGTCCTTACCATTTTTTATTTATTTATTTATTTATTTTTTCGTATTGTATGTACTTACATTTAGAAATATCAGATTGTGAAAGTAAACAGGTTGCATTTTATGTTAACTCTGAAATATTTGTGATTGTTGAAGCTGTTACATATGCTCTGACACATTGAGCTGTGTGTTTGTTTATGTGATCTCAGGGCATCTCATTGATTTAAACCTGAGAATTACCATAGCCAATTATAAAATTAAAATCTGTATTTGCATCAGTGAGCTGTAAATAATTCATTTAAACAGCTTTTTATAGTGCAGTGCTCTAACACATAATTCTCTTTTAATATAATTACTATAAAAATGTGTCTTAGACACTCTGTGCACCAGCTAGTTTCTAAACATGTAAACTTGGTGTGTGGGTGGTAGATCAAGAGCTGAACGCAGGTATTACAATAGCATTGTGTCTATGCTCTTATGTTTCAGCTTAGTACTGTACATTTCACACTGATGTTTCTGTCGCTCTCTTAGACTTCCCTCTGCATGGATTCACATCAGCTGAAGCTTACATCATTGACCTGCTGTCGTATTTCTAATGAATATCTTTGTGATGGAAGGAAGTTTCTCGCCCTTAGCAGACACTTTCCATCCATAGTGACTTACGGTGCACTAATTACACGGACAATCCCTCTGGAGGAACCCAGAGTTAAGTGCTGTCCTCAAAAGGCTCATTGATGACTGAATAGGAGTGTGTGCTCAGTAACTCTTCTCAGTAACCTTGATGTTAGCAAGCCCGGTCCTAATTTCATGATAATTTAAATAATTTAATGTGTTAGTCTTAAAGGTATAGTAGCAGCTTTAAAATAAACAAGAAAATAACAGTATTAAGTTCTTCAGTTACGAAACCAATACAATTACAGCTCTAAAAAGACAATAGTGTTATTAATCAGCTCAGTTTAGTTCAATGTTGATTTAGTTTATTTCAGTAACAGTGTGAATGTTGCCAAATTCATTAGTAATGAAGTAAAGTTGGCGATTGGCTTTTTTATTTAGAAGGTGGGACTTATTACGCCATATTGCGCATTACACTTACTCCCATTTATAGTAATATGGGTGCACTCTCTTTGTTTATCTAAAGTTTTTGCTATAAAGCAGCTCTACAGAAGATAATAATGTCGTTATTCAGCTCAAGTCAGTTCAGTGTTGATTCAGTTTAGTTCAATAACAGTGTCGATGTTGCTGAAAAATTCGATTCAGCTCTAAAGCAGCTCTAGAGAATACAATTGTAATTGTCAATTTCAAATTAGTTCAAGTTTTGTTCTCATCCAATAGTGTCAGTGCCATCAAATTGATAATATTACTGAATAATAAAAGGTTACTTCACCCAAAAATGTTGTCATTAATTACTCACCCTCATGTCGTTCCACACCCGTAAGACCTTCGTTCATCTTCAGAACACAAATTAAGATATTTTTGATAAAATCAGATGGCTCAGTAGGCCTGTATTGCCAGCAAGATCATTTCCTATTTCATTGGCCAGAAAGCTACTAAAGACATATTTAAAATGTGAGTACAGTGATTCAACCGTAATGTTATGAAACGGCAAGAATACTTTTTGAGCGCCAAAAAAAACCCAAAATAACGACTTTACTCAACATTATCTAGTGATGGGCGATTTCAAAACACTGCTTCATGAAGCTTCGAAGCTTTACGAGTCTTTTGTTTCGAATCAGTGGTTCGGAGTGCCAAAATCATGTGATTTCAGTAAACGAGGCTTCGTTAAGTCATAAGTGTTTCAAAATTTCAATAGTTCACGTGACTTTGGTAGTTTGATACACGAAAGGAGAATATTTAAATGAATCATTCAAGGTGATTTACTAAGGTTTGCGCTAGTCAATTTACTGTTATTTCCACCATTATTTAATAGCAAAAAAAAAAGCATGTCTTAAACCAGGCGCTAATTTGTGCTGCTCTTGGTAGATTGTGCTGGTCTTTATGGAAATGGTACGACTGCGTCTGTGTTCTTTCATTTGCGCGTCGTCACTAGTTCACACGCAGAACTTTCCACTCCCATCTGTGATTTTTTTGGAATTGCGCTCTCATGCTAATTTGCCCTGCTTAGTAAATCTGGCGCTAAGTGTCTTTTAAACCTCAACTTAACCAGTCAAATGTGACAGTGGCAAGGAACCAAAAATCAGGTGACAGTAATGGAGGAAAAAAAAAAACCTTGGGAAAAACCTGGCAAATTTGGCATCAGTACATATAAAGTGGCAGACATGTCCATCACAAAATATTAAAGGAGTAGTTCACCCAGAAATGAAAACATCATTATTTTATGTTGTTCCAAACACATAGGATTTATTTTCTTATGTGAAATGCAAAAAAAAAAAAAAAAGAGGAGGTGCTAGGCTGAGCTTTTCCATACAATGAAAGTGAACTGGGACTGTCAAGTTCCAAAAAGGAAAATAGCACTATAAAAATATACCATAAAGTGTGGCTTGTGCGTTAAATTCCAAGGCTTCTGAAGTTATATTATATATTTTTGTGAGAAACAGACTGAAATTTAAGCCATAACTCAACTGTAGCTCTCAAATTTCATTTTCTCTTGCATTCAGTTAAAAAAAATGCTATAGTGCGGGGTCGTATATGGACCACTTTTATATCTATTCTCTTTTACTGTATGGAAAAGAACCCCTTTGATATTCTGATGAATACTTTTGTAACTCCATGGTTGAAATAAAGTCATACAGGATTGGAATGACATGAGGGTGGGTAGATGATGACAGGATTTTCATTTCTGTCTGAATTACTTTAAACAGCAGAAGCAAACTTCCGTTGAGTTTAATCGTGCACCTGCTCGAAGATATTCCAAACATTGTAGATCACAGAGACAGTCTGCTGTTGGGCTGAATTATTTTCACTCCTCGGAGATCTCCTTTATATGAGAAGAATCAAATTCAGATGTGTGGGTTTGGGGCTGCGCTCTGCAAAAATGAATGTTCATCGTTTATGGCAAGAATGAAAAAGCCCCTCTATACCAGGCCTGATGTGTGCTCATTTAATCCCAAACATTTTCCTTTTTTGGCGTAGGAAATTGTCCTCAAACTGTCAGCAATGAGTGTTTCTGCGATCCACAGCGTTCTCCTGTTGTTTAATTCTGCAAGCTGCATCTCACCGCAGCCTTTTTTCAGTTTCCCGTTCAGTGGGTTTCTATGCTTCCAATAGTAACAGCCAGAAAAAATATGAAGTCATAACCACAGTATCTGTTTTCCCCTGTACAAAAGCTTAAGAAACATTACCCCAGTCTAATAACGTACACTCTTTGGAAAGGCCTTTTTTAGGAATTAGTGATGAAATCATTCTCTGAGGGCCATTTAAAAGGAAAAGTCACTCTCACAGTTGGGTTTGGAATGCCACCAAAATTTGGGAGGGCTTAATTTACTCAAAGTACTGGTCTTGCTTGTTTTTCCAGCTAGATCTGAAAAGCTTCGCCACCACCCTAATTTACTGTACTCCGCTATTATTGCATAAATTCAGCTGCTATTTTGTCTTGTGGATGTAAATATCTGCCAAATCACGGAATCACGGCAGTAATAAGTAGAAAAACAGATGCTATGTTTATGATCCCTAGAAATGCCCCTGCTGTAGTGTTTACTGAAGTGAAAAGATTTTTCATTGCAGCTTGGTTTAGATTAGGTTTCAAATGACATCTGAGCCGGTGCAGGTTCAGTATGATTTCTCTTTGCTGCTCGTTTGTTGCAGCAGGTGGCTAGAGACCTGCAGGGTGCAAGTGAGTGACCACATCTCAAGATCTCCCTCGCTTTCTCTATCTCTATTTCTCAGCTTGGTTTCTTGCTTCCAGTACAAGGATTAAACAGATTAAATCCCACCTGCAACAGATGCACCCCATCCCCGAGGAGACCACCCCCTTCCACGTAACCTACCTCAACTTTTCCATTCCCGCCTGGGAGAGATGGAGCGAAAACCTAGACCTGACAGACAGCCTGTACTCGGAGACCACACATTATTGTGAATGAATCATTCTTTTGAATTGGATCTTTTCAGTGAAATGGTTGAATCGGTTTGTGTTTTTAAATAATTCGTTCATGAATCATTTGCATATCGCATTATTTTACAAATAAAATGTATAGGAAATATTACCTGACTGATGAACTTAAAGGGTTAGTTCACCCAACAATGAAATTTCTGTCATTAATTTCTCACCCTCATGTCGTTCTAAACCCTTAAGACCTCCATTCATCTTCAGAACACAAATTAAGATATTTTTGATGAAATCCGATTGTTTTTTTGTTTTGTTTTTTTATCTCCCATAGAAAGCAACAAAATTACTACATTCAAGGTCCAGAGAAGTAGTAAAGACATGGTTAAAATAGTCCATGTGACTACAGTGGTTTACAACCTTAATGTTATGAAGTGATGAGAATACTTTTTTGTGGGCAAAAACAAAACAAAAATAATGACTTTATTCAACAATTTTTCCTCTTTCCTGTCAGTCTCCTTCGCAGTTGACGCAGTTAACGCAGTTAACGCAGTGCAGAGCTTTCGTGTTTACGTCCGAACGCCGACAGAATGATAGAAATGTAATTTTTGGGTGAACTAACCCTTTTATAAATTTATATATATATATATATATATATATATATATATATATATATATATATATATATATATATATATATATATATATATATATATATATATATATACAATATTGGTATTTATTTATTAATTCGCAAAAACATTTTCAGCCAAGAGATCAACATTAAAGGTACAATATGTAATAATTTCAGCCGCTAGAGGTCGCTAGAAGCCTTTTCAAATCAAAGGCGTAGCTTGATGATGCCAAGTTTTAGAGCGGAATCTTGGGACATGTGGTCTCCACCTCAACGGACGGTGCAAAAGAATAGGGATAGGACTCGGGAACAAATCATGTTCAAGGATGAGGTTATTTAGTATGAAGCAGAGCAGAAACGAGGCCGCATGAGTGATTGCGCAACACACGCCTCACAAGCAGCAGAACAAGAAACAGTCGCTGGCGCCGCTTCCGCTTTTCCGGTCATGAGTATGAGGTAACGCAGCTCTTTTTAGTATTAGATACATTTGAGTGTGTTGAAAATTATGTTATAATGTTACTCTGCGCATTCACTCCGTGACTGCTGTGAGACACTGTTGCACACTGCAGTAAGATTTTAGAATATCATATTAAATAATGGATGGCTTGTGTTGATAAATGGTATGGAATTAATTTTAAAACATATTGTATGATGGAGAAAATTATGTATTACTGTTAATACAAATAATTATGTCTATTAAAATGTGTAATATATTAAAGCGTCTTTGGTGTTTCCATGGTTTCTACAAAATAAAACCGGAAAACGAGGGTTAACGCGGGTATGACGCAATTGACTGGCGGAAGTTGAAGTCGGCCGCGTGCTGCCATTTTTTAGCAGAACTTCACTTGCGTTAGCATCCCCATTGACTCCCATTCATTTTGGCGTCACTTTGACAGTGAATAACTTTACATCTGAGGCATTTAAAGACTCCATTTGTCCATTATTTATTTCTAAACATACACGACAATGTATAAAGGGCTCCATTACCTTCTATGTTACATTATGGCCCCGTAGAAACAGTTTTTGAAAAAAAAAAAGCTAACGATTGCGTCATAACCACTCGACTCTCTGTCGCATAGTAGAGAAATTACCGTACAGACAGGAGGAGAAGCTCGCAGGCAATCGGGGAGATTATCTTAATATGGCGTACTGGCGTTACATTTTAAAATACTATACAAACTAATCAATCAGAATACTTACTCCTGCTCACTCACGCCAAAGAACTCCCCGCTCAAGCTCGCCGTCTCTGCAAGATTAACGATGGCAGTTTTCACGCAGAGCTACTAGAAGATTTACATCTGTCAGACAGGTTGCTGACGTCATCAAGCTTAGTGTGAGTCTGCGCGTCAGAAACGGAAGTGCTAAAAATCGCTAAAAATGGGCTTCACTTGACTCAATTGAGTTCCAATGGGGTCGCTGTGTCCATTTCTTTTACTGTCTATGGTCCCGGAGCCTTGGTAAAAATAGCAATTTTCTCAAGATTTACAAATGGTTGAAAACATTTGGGATATTGTAAGTACTCTTTAATTAACTTTCTTTAATGTGCTAAAGTGTTTTTTTATGTTTTTGAAAGAAGTGTCTTATGCATTTATTTGATCATAAATACAGTAAAATCATTAATATTGTGAAATGTTATGATTTAAAATAACTGTTCCCTATTGTAAAATATTTAAAAATGTAATTTATTCCTGTGATGAAAGCTGAATTTTCAGCATTGTTACTCCAATCTTCAGTGTCACATGATCCTCCAGAAATCATTTTAATGCTGATTTTGTGCTCACGAAACATTTCTTCTTATTATATGTAGAAAAAAAAGATGTGCTGCTTAATATTTCTGTGCACGCTGACCCCGATCTTTTCAACAGTAGTGTACATGCAAATTATGTTTGGGCTATAAATTACTTTGTTTCTACAAGCAGAATCAAATCTGGCATTAACTGAACTAAGAAATATGAAATTTTTTTATTGTTTATAGTAACATTTTAGAGCATGAAATATACCATGCCAAGATAGGGACCGTGTGATGACATGAAAGAATAATTTAATCCTTTTTTGAACCAGTTAACTGAAACAAACTGTTCAAAAGAACTGATCTGCAGTGAGTCAGATTTCCCATATCTATGCCAACGGATGTTCGTGTATAGCTGTGACATTATTCACAAAGTTGTCTAGTAGGCTCCAAATAAGACATGCAGAAAAGTTACCCAAACTTAGACTTTTGACTCCAGAAGCTCTGCTTGATTCCATGAGTTGTTCCAAAGTGTTACAATTCAGTCATCGTGATTAATGGAGAGTGAATTTTTGGCAGTTATTGTTCTGTGTGGACTGAATTAATGTTAGGACTTCATTCAAGGACACATATCCTGTGTTTTGTGCTGCAGGCTTCTTTACGCTGTCACATTTCTTTGATTCATCAGAAGGTATTTGTATCTTGCATTGTGTGCTTTGGAGGATCATTTGGATTTGGATTTGGTTCACCAGTCAATTGAAGGTGAAATATTTAAGATTTGTGTGTGGAAACTTTGTGTGTTAATCTTTGCATGCACTGCTTCTCGAGTTAATCATTTCTTTGTAAATACATTTTCATGAAAAGTGAAAAGTTTTTTTTTGTTGTTTTTTTTATGAAATTGAGACTTTTTTTACGCTTTAAAGAGAGCATGCGACACGTTTTCCATTTGTCAAACTCTTAAGATGGCTAAATTCAGAATGAAGTCCCTATAAGTATAGTTTTCTTCTCTTATTTTTATCTCCTAGAATACCCCTGTGAAATAAGGTGCATGCTGGCTAACCTTTGGGAAAAGAGCAGCGTTACACAGCGCATCATTTGATAAGTCGTTGTCAAATACAATCAGATGGAGGGACTCAAAATTGCGAAAGGGTGAAGGTGAGCCAAGGGGCTCTCGCCAGCTCTCGTTCCTGCTCTGCAGGAGGGTCCAACCTCTCACTCCATCAACACTGCAAATGTCACGGCGTCCCATCCGGCAAGGCGAAGTACTGATAAGCACTCCTGTCCTGACCTATGGTCGCTCCAAAAAGGATTTGGACACTTAAGGCACACTTATAATTGTACAAATGTCACTGTGTTAGATAACAAAATAGGAAAGAAAGTATCTGCAAACAACTTTTCTTAGAACTAACTTTTGTTTCTGACTTTGCTTGCCTTTTAACTGGTTTGAAGATTGTTTTTAGTGGATGTATATTCACACAGGTGTCATTTTCTACTGGAAAGTGTTGTGTCTTTCTTTGATATGTTTACAGGTGCTCTAAGTGATCCTGGGTGGAGTAACTTCCTGTTGACGTTTGAAGTGTTGTCAAACAAAACAGAGCTAGACCCTCCCTCCTCCTCCTCCTCCTCCCCCTCCCCTCCGTGCTTCCTGAAACAGTCATGAACGCGCATTTAAAATCATTCTTGTCGGTTATTGGCTGGAGCATGTTTATTATGATTCGTGATCCAGGCTGCACAAGGTAGTTTTTGTTGTCGTTTTTGGAGATAGTGGCGACTACAGAGACAGAGTTTTTTTTTACAGTGTGTTCAGGGGACATGCAGCTAGCGGATAGTGAGGAGATGTTTGCTGTATGTGACAAAAAATGTTTTGGCCTAAAAACGTGTGACATCGCTTAGAGCACCTTTAATGCAATGCAGTGATGTACACATTTTTTTTTTTTAGCTTTGCTGATATGTCCAAATGTTTTTTGGCCAGTGTATGTTGCTATTTTATTAACGCCACTACAGTCTGTTGGCTGTTTGCTCAAAAAGGAAACCTCTGAGAGACAAGTGCCACTGCCAGCTGTTTCTCAGGCGTTTCATTTCTCCAATCGGACTTGGAAGCACATGGCTGGATGATGAAAAGGAGTTGAAAGAGAAACTTGGGTCAAGGCTGATTTGAGTATCATTTTTAGCTTCTCAATTTCAGACTTCATTCTCTATGAAAAAGCAGACGACTTTGAGTGCATATACGCTATTATTTTCCTCAGAAGATCTTTGACTGGTTCTGTGAACTTTTATTACATACTCTTCAATAACTCTAGAATGGAAATCATCCACCTAGACTGACTTTTGAACTCGTTTTCATGACTGTACACCTTTGTCTGCCTTAGTCACCTTGGACTTGAACTTGCTGCTTTTTCACAATCAGAAGTAGCCTGTGATCATTTGTTTCTTTGTGCTTCTGTGGCCTAGTTGAGACAGATACAGTCTCACACCCATGGGCTGCTCACACTCCTCTCACTGACCGGCTGATGCATATTGCAAACACAAAATGGAAAGAGCTAGATAAAATCACAAGATATTCTGATAGCTGGAAATCAGGAGTGCACCAATCCATCTGGAAACAAAGTCATGTTTACAAGGTGCAGTGATACAGTAAGCACTTTTGAAGTAGAAAAGTTGAAATACAAGAACAGAACTAGGCTGCGTTTCTCAAAAGCATTGTGAGCTAAGTTGATCATAGAGACCATTGGTGCCAATGGTTCTATGTACCAAGAACGACAACTATAATAATAATAATAATAAAGATATAGTTCCAAAAACTGTTCTAAATATAGAAAAATAGCAGACTCCACACCACAACTATAACGATAATGGCACAGAGAAATCATATTGTTGGAATTGCTATCAGAATTATTTTTTTCCAGTTGATGAACAATAAAAACATTGGCAGCCAATCAGAATCCATCTTGCTTTAAGAGCTCGAGCATTTAAAGTGGCAGACAACAAAACTGCATCACGCTTAGAATAAACAGAACAATATCGTCAGCTGGTTTGAACGCTCATATAGTTATCATTATAGTTATTGTCATAGTTATCGTTCTTCTTGTGAATGGTCATTTAGGCTTACAAACGTTAAAACGCAGCCTTGTATATTCCGATTTTCTTTTTAATGCTCAAATAATCTGTACTTATTATTTTTGGATAAGCACATATTCTGATCACAAAGTCTATTTTTGCAAATGTGTTTGGTGTTTTCAAAATATTTTTTATAATACATTTTTCCATTGTGATTTTATATTGTTGTATTTACTATTTTAGATAAACCTGCTGCTAAACAGCAAGTAAAGAAAATTGCAATTTTACAACAAATTTCCACAATGTAGTATTTTTAAACGTGTTTGAAAGAAGTCTGTGGATGCTTGTTTCCACCACTGAATCAAAAATAAAAAAAGGTAATTGTGACTTTTTTTCTCAGAATCAAGTGATATAAACTTGCAAATGCTATAAAGTCAGGATTGCAAAATATAAAGTCACAGTTGTGTGTTATAAAGTCAGAATTGTGAGATAAAAACTAAATTGGGACTTATAAAGTCAGAATTGCGAGTTATAAAGTCAGTATGGCGTGATTCGCAATTGCATGTTATAAAGTCTGAATTGTAAGATAATTATTCGCAATTCTGAGAAAATAAGTCAGAATTGTGAGATATAAATTTGCAATTGTTAGAAATAGAACTGCAAGATATAAAATAAAATAAAATAAAATAATTTCTATTTTAATATATTTTCATTTGTAATTTATTCCTGTGATGGCAAAGCTGAATTTTCAGCATCATTACTTTAGTCTTCAGTCACATGATCCTTCAGAAAGCATTCTAATACGCTGATTTTGGACTCCAGAGAAATGTCTTATTATTAATGTTGAAATCAGTTTTTGTGGTTACTGTGATACATGCTTTGATGAATAGAAAGTTCAAAAGTACAGCATTTTTTAAATAGGAATTCTTTGTAACATTAGAAATGTCATATTTGAGCAATATATAATGCAAAAAATAAATAAATAAATAAATAAAATACAAAATAAAAAAGAAGGAAATGTTTTCTGTGGAACCTGAAGACTACCTGTGGAAACATTTTCAGCTTTGCTAACAAGCCGCAAGGCAGGAGGCTGAAAACAAGAGAGGGTCTTTGTTTGGTTGTTTAAAAACCACCTGTTGTTTACCTGGCTGTGGTATTTCAGCTCTGGATTACGTGCTAAATTTGATTTTAACCTTTCATTTACCTTTACTAATGACATGCAGCTCGCAAACTTTCAGGTTTGCAGCTGATTTCTTCAGCATTGTTAGGAGGAGCTAACCTTGGAAACAGTATGATCATTACCTGCATCAACAACTGAATGCAGTAGATGTTGGAATGCTCTGTGTGAGTGTTCAAGGTTCTATAGCCTGTTGGTGGTTGGTTGGAGAGCATTTGGTGATGTTTTTCCCTTTTAAGAGGTTAATTATATGTCCAGATATGAACAGAGCTGGATGTGAAATAAAAATTTTTGATAGCTTTTTCCCCATTTTACCTATTTTTGAACCTCTAAATGAAAACATAGCCCATGTTCAGATTGAATTACTGTCAGCATGAGCAAAAACAAGATGGATTTAAAAAGGGAAATTTATTTTTACCCTCTCCATTATTAGGCTAAATGCAAATCCTGATTCGGCCTTGTTCAAATCACATACCCAGAATCCACGTAAATTACACAGAACTCCATCTCCCCTCACATCATGCTCTCTGGCTGTCACCACCGTTTCCCAGGTAACAGTCATTACTTTCATTGGTTTCATTCTCGGGATGCTGATGTTGTTTAAGAGATGGTGCTTTTGAATCTATTTGAATGACACATACATTCAGTGCTTTGATACACCTTATAACGGTGACTCTGAGAGAAACAAAATGAATATCACAGCAGAAGCTCACTGTCGATTCATGTTCATGAGTAATGAGTAATCTTCTTGAACAGAATAAAGAGAATTAATATTTTTGTCTTTTAGCCTTCAAATAACTACCAAAGTGTTTTTGGACATCGTCATATCAGTATGGTCATGTTTCATATTCATTATTCATTTCTATATTTCTGTATTTATGGCCCTTTTTGGTTTTTGAGACATACTGTAATCTATGTGAGGATTTTTAATGACTTTTTCTGCAACAAATTACTATGTTTACCAGTAACCGATTCAATCATTCAATCAACCGATTCATTCAAATACACTGATTCATTCATAAACGAAACATGTGACGACTGTTGGCTACTGCCTTAACAAGTGAGTCTTAGAATCATTCACTCATGAGATTAATTTTAATATCACCATTTCATTCAGGAAGTAAACATCTCTATTGTGTCGCACTGAGATGCGCAATGCCTTAGTATCGAGTTTGTTTTCGTTGACAGAGCAAAACTACACAAAAAAAAAAAACATATACAATGCATGTTACTGAATATGATCTTTGTTTATTGTGTTGCTTTATAAAAGCAATATCACCTTATATCAATACCGAGTGTGCAGAATATTCAGAACAACGCTTGCTCGTGTTGCTTTTTGTTTGAATCATAAATATGTGGTTTATATTTTATTTATATTAGATAACAATAGGGTAATGCTTATATTGGATATTCCAGTGAATTTTAAATGTAAGTCACCACATCCCATTATATATCATCATCACTGACTCTCATGCTGCTGTTTTCTCCTATGCTCTGTATATGCTGGTCTGCTTCAAACACCTGTTCTGGCCAAACATGGCTCTTTGGCTGCAGAGTGCACAAAGAAGAACAGTAATTACTGTTGCCCATTTCACACACACACTTTATTCTGTCATCGGTTTTAATGATTGGCCCTGACCACACTCTTCAAACCACTGGCATGTCTGCCCTGCAACACAGCTCCTTGTCTTTTTGTAATGGTCCTCAGGTATTGTTCCCTGCAATTTAGCCTGGCGTCTAGGTAGAGAGTAAGAGTGGTAAATAAATAGAGAGAAAAAAAGAAACTGGTAGGGAAATATGTTTACGAGTTTTAAAATGGAATTTTAAAATGAAAACTATCCTCGTCTATACAGCGTTTCAGAAACAATCTCCGTCTACACTACATGACCAAAAACGCATGTCACATGACCATTCATGCACACTGGGCATACGCTTACAAGTGTAAACAGTTGCCTCCTGCGTGTGTAGGCAGCTGCAGTATTAAAAGAATGCAGAGTTTAACTGCACAATGGCTGCTAAAAATTACAACAAAGCCAGCAAAGATTCCAGTTCAGTCTCCATGTTATTGTTACACAGTCGTCAAGGATATACGCAGAGCGAGCGTGGGCAGCCACGCCATCGTTTTCAAAAGCCTTCGTTTATACTGAAACGCAACCCCAGCATTTTCAAACTAAGGGGCCGTTTACATGACACCGTTTTCAACTAAAACTTTTTATGCATTTTGGGCATTCATTTACACGACAACACTGTTTTGGTGGCCTGAAAGGCGAATTTTTGAAATCGGGTTTCAAAGTCTCCGTGTAAACAACAAAAACGGAATCTTTGGAAACAATGACATCATGCACATGCGTACTACATGTTCAGTCTATAGTGTTTCATCGCCATCTAATGACCTGCCAGCAGAATATAGCGTTTTTAGTCATTTTCACAGATTCATATGAATGGGGATCGTTTTGACGTTTTGTCGTCTGTACGCAAAAAACTTCTCAGTTTTAAGCATGTCGTTGTCATGTAAATGTATCTTAAAATGGGGTCTGCAGCATTTTCGAAAGTCTCCATTTTTGAGTTTCGAAAACGCCGCCGTAGTGTAAACGACAGGTGTGACTGGGGCAAAACTTAAAACGTGAAAGTGTAAATTGGGCCTTAACCATCCATGTGAAATAATGCTGCCTTCATGTGCTATCAGAATTAGTTTCCTAGTTAAAAGTTGGACATGAATGCCCTCTTAAGTTGTTTTTAGCACTGGGAAGCTCTGAAATAATTTTGATACCCGAGTTCCTGACATGGCGGAGGGGAGAACAGTTGCTGCTGTGGCTGCTATTCTTTATTAGTTTTTTTCACAACAGCTACATTACCTTGTGTTGTTGTTAAAGTAGTGCATATTTACATAATGAACAATCATTTTAAGCATAATATATGTTTTATATACAGCGAATATAGCCTGTATTTGACCGAAATTCCAGAATCGCCAACATGCTGACTAGATAGTGTAGTGATTGTTCATATAGTTGTCAATGAATGGAACACTAAATATTATTTTGGCTTTAAAAAGATTTCCCAATAAATAGGCAAGAATAAACTTGGTGACCTCCATGATTCCTGTTTTTTCCAACAACTAAGTACTTGAATGTGACGAGCTCATAATCACAACTTCAGAAGTGGGAAATAGGAAATTTCTGATAGCACATGAAGGCAGATTAATATTACTTCCTAACCACCATGGATGTTGACCTTTGACCCTTACCCATAATTCTATGACTGTTGCCATCATATGCCACAGTGGCTATGTATGTTCTATCAAAGACTATAGATTAACACAAGATGCATCACCCTTATTATTTTGAATGGGAGAAAGTACAACGCACAATATGGCGGAATAAGAACCCCCTTCTAAATAAGAGCCAATCGCCAATTGGTAAAGTCATCGTGTCGCTGCTGCGACCGTTAGAAGCTCCGGTTCCTATAGAAACAGTCAGGTGCGAGCTTCCTACAGAGGCATGCACTTAGGACTGCACATGCGCATTAGCTTGATCACACCTGAAAGATACAGTTTTTTGTCATCATTCAAGCGTTTAGAATAAAAATTTATGAGACAGTTGTTGTCAGATTTGATCAAATATGAAATTTAATCAAAAGCTTGGCAAACAGCTTTTAAGGATTTGATGTTTCCCATTCAAAGAGATAGGAGCTGCACTTGCATCAGATAATCCCTTCAGAATCTTTTTGCCTTCTGTTTCAACGAATACTGTGAATTTGGACATACTACTCTTTTCACATACAGTGAAAGTAGGGAAGTATGCGATTTCCAATGCAGCCTATGTTTTTATTGTATGACAACATAGAAATGGCTGAAAAACATGATTATACACAAAGTACTGTACCTCTGATATATATTATTGTTATTATTGTCTTTTATTGCAGTATGTATAACTGTCTTAAAATGAATCATTTTGGCAGAAAAAAAAACATACTTATATGATTATAGCCTTGTTTTGAAATAAAAAAAAATCACTGAGAATATTTTCCTTTGTGATTAGACAGTTCGTGCATCAAAGCGGTTAAACTAATATAGTGAGTCAAAACCTAAATGATTAGGACAATCATTACCCATCTAAATCTGCACATCTCTGATGGTTTCATTAAGCTTTGAAATATGCAGTGTTTTGCCTCATCTGAACCATGAAAACGCAGTTGTTTTATTGAAACTGAATGTTCTGGTCGGGCCACAGAGCTTCAAATCACGGCTATGAATTTTGATGCCAGTCGGAGGGCCAAGTTCAGTTATTGCATGTGGTTCTCATTAAACTCAGCAAATGGGAATAAAATAAGTCTGTTTCAGTGCTCAGTTGTACAGGTGGAGAGGGAGACATCTGTCTAGCGATGGAGTGTGTGCATTTGTAATAAAGCGAAGTGGACTTGTTCTGGCCTGTGCATTGCAGTCAGTGATGTTTTGGGGGGAAAAAAAACATCTTTTACACATAAATTAGAAGAGATATTCTTGAAAATAATGACCATCTGAAAAGACTGTTTTTAAACACTGTAACCATAACATTTTTTTTTTCATTTCCATAATTTGTTTTTGTTTTACAGCCACAAATGCAGTTTTATATAACCAACCAATGTTTGTAAGGCAGCCACAAAATATACTACAAGACGCCTCATTGAGCTTGTCTAGTCAGCCTTGACTTGTTGAATGGCATCTCAAAAGAAAGCCAAAAGCATTCTTCATACTCTGTCTTACTCCTTTTGCCAGTTAGCTCAAACTGACAGCCATTGATTCCTTGTTTATTTTTCATACTTTTGTTCAGACAGACCAAATGACGAGAGAATTTGCAGCTTATTTTTTTTACACATTTGCAGCTTATTTTTTTCTGCAAAGAGCCACGCTAGCTTATGATTAAAGCAGCTTTAGTGTGCATTATACCTCCCGGGGTGCTGTGCAGTAGCTTTAGATGTTCCCCTGCCATGCTAAAAGCATGTTTGCTTTACTGTTGTCATCATTTTTACCAGCATTACAAGGATTTGTTAACCATTACATAAAGAAATTCAAGACTAAGACGACACAGCCATGGTCTGCAATTTTTTTGGCCACACAGGCTGATTACGTTTCACAGCTTGACCTCTGATTCGTACAATAAAGGATCTCGAATCTCTTTTAATTGTGCAACGAACTGGAAATGACCCTTTTCCTTTCGTCACATACATGATTAGATATCTCCATGGCATATTACACGAGATCCTTCTTCATTACTCGTCCGATTGGAGCTGTCATTGTGTCACATAAATGGACATGGTACTGCTCACGCTTCAAATCAAATTGTATTATAGGCCAATTTATTCAGCAATGTCGCACTAGAATTACGACTCGGTTCTATTATAGTGGAAGTATGTGATCCAGATCTCCAGTCAGGATGAATAACTGTGAGTAAATGAAAAGAGACTAAGTTAAGGCGGGCGTACACCGTGCGAGTTCCGACACTCGGGAGGTCGTGAGCCATTGCACACGTTACGAGTCAGTTAACCTGGTAATCGTGTCAAAGCAGCTGGTACACGGCACAACTCGCGGCGGGAATCACATGAGCTTTCAAGCTAAGCACAGAGACTTGAGCTTTCAATGTTGCTGCTATAGCTTTGGATAGAAAAAAGAAAGAAAATAAAAAGAGAAGTGTGCCAATGATTTGGTGAAAAGACAACTAGAGAGTGTATTTGTATGTGTCACTCAGTGTATGCGCACACTGTAGGGTTGCAACCACTGGGCTATAAAAATATTCATAATATTCATAATATTGGGGAAAGGTACTTTTAAAAGTAATGCATTACAATATTGCGTTACTCCCTTAAAAAGTAACTAATTGTGTTATTTTTATGGAAAGTAATGCGTTACATTACTTTTGCGTTACTTTTTCTAATCTGGGCTGGGGACTTATGCTGCATACACACAGGGTGTCGGCGTTAATGCTTATCATTTACCTTGAATGGGTGACGTCATGCGTTGCTGAACTGAATTGTGAGTCGAGTCACTTCACTCGCGTTGCTCACGGCAGAAGTTGAAGATTTCTCAACTTTTCAAGCGCCAATGCAGGCGTCAACCAATCAGATCACAGACGCTAGCCAATTACGTTCATGCAACACTGGAAAGTAATGTGATTGGCTGTTATACTACATACTACTTACCCCAACACTGTTCATAGATCTAGTCTATGTGATGTGGTTGTGTATGATATGGCAATAGGGGACAGCCTACACACTGGTCAAAATCGGGCTGACTCCCCCGTTTTTTTTTTAAACATATTTAAAAATTGTTGGGAGGTGCTTATAACCTCCTTGGCTTTGCTGATTATTCTTCTCACACAGTTCGAGCCACGACCATAAGAGCATCAATGACAATTTCACTCAAGAGAAGCTTGTGCGACAGCAAAAATCGCACTGTGTGCGCAGGGCTTTAGTGATTGTAAAGAATTAAAAATGAATGATCTTTCTTGTAACAAATTTGCATGCTTAAATGACTAGTCATTTAGCAGATGCATTTTATTCAAAGCCACTTACTCTAGACTTACTATAGGAACCATGCCCCTGAAGTAACATGGGGTTACACTTTATTTTAAGGTGTCCTTGTTATAGTGTAATTATACATTTATTGTAAGTACTGAGTAATAATAATTAACTACATAGGGTTAGGGGTTGGATTAGGGTTAGTTGCATGTAATTATGCATTTGTATTTGTAGTTCTTACAAAACTACATGTAACATGTGTAACAAGGACACTGTAAAATAGTGTTACCACATGTGGTTAGGCGTCTTGTCAATGACGCAATAGTGAAAATTCATGGATTGTCCCTGACTGGGCTCAAACCTACAACTGTCAGTGTTTGAGGCAAGATCATTATCCACTGTCACCACAACCTATTTTACAAATAGTGCTCCTTACATGAGGAAAAAGAATCATAATTAATAATAGAGTTTGGTAAAGTGTTATTTTTATCTATATACTATTATAGTATTTATTAAGATTTAAAATAAAAGTTAATTTGAAATATTATGTTCTGTCATTTTAATTGTTTGTTTCATATATTTATATTTACGTTTTTTAAAGATTTGTTTTAGTAATCTTAATGCTTCAGCTAATTTTATTTCAGCTTTATTTGAATTAACAAAAACGTTTTTTTTTATATAGTTTTTTTATGATTTTACAATAATAACACTGTTTTGGAGTTAGCATACTCTAATAAACAAATGCTTAGCACACACGAATATGGGGTAAAATATTATTTTTTAAATTATTTTTTATCAATACAATGTTGTATAGAATTAAAAAGGTATATTATATTCTAAGCATTTTTATAATCCAATTTTATAATATATTACATGCATTTTTGCATTAAGCTTGTTGGAGTTTATTATGGGCTAAGTTTCCCCTTGAATAATATGTGCCTATGATGTCCTAAAGGGATAGTTCAGCCAAAAATGAGGGAATGAGTCAATGATGACAGAATTTTCATTTTTAAGTGAACTTACTCGGTTCAGAACTTGGTATTTCCTGATATATTTTTCATCGCCCGTCAACCTCTCACTCATTTCTATCTCTTTTGTGCCAGCCTTCCTCCCCAGAGTGCTCAAGTATTCTGCTTCTTTGGCCGACGATGATGAGTTAGTTTCCTCTTATCACTGCCTGCTCTCTAATGTACCTTCTCTTGCTCTCCTCGTCTATGCACATATGAGTATGAGTATTTTGTCCCTAGAGCTTTGGAAGTTTTATCTCTTCTTTGTCTTGACTGTCTGCCTCTTTTTCCGCTCCAGGAAGTTCCTGTCATAGCAACACACTCCCTGCGTTGGTTCGGACTCCTTCTCTAATGATGCAGTCCGGTCTGGACATGAAGCCTTTCATGACCTTCCCTGTGGAGAGCTCCTCTCCGGTCGGCCTGTTCCCTAATTTCAATACGGTAAGCAAGCCTGCTTTCATCTCCCTTCTCTTGGCCGTCGGCCCCTTTAATGTTGGCCTCGTTCCTGTGTGGGTTGACACTGATGGAATTAAAACCTTCTCTGAAGGTTCAGAAAAAACATGTGTGGATAGATAATGTTCTTCATGTTAAGTGTATATCGTCCTTCACAAACTGCAGCTTGTGCGGTTGTTTGGAAGAGTGTCCAATAATTGTGTGCTAGCGGCTATTTAGAATGGCATACTACACTGGAGCCTCCGCCAAAAATGAGACATTAGGTTAGCAGACAGCAGGGAAAAATCGATGCTGAATGCAAATTACAACATTCAACTAGTAATATAAACCATGCATAGTTAGGACAGCAAAACAAAACTAGCTTTTCAATGTTTAAAAGGTATTTTACAATTTTGTATTTTGTGGCTTGCAGAAACCTAGAAACTTGCCAATTTAGGCAGATGCCAAAATGGACAGGTGGCATGACATGCTCTCATCTTCAAACACGTTTTTGACCCAAACTATTTTGAGTACACTAATGTTCAAAAGTTTTTTTTGTTTGTTTTTTTTTTTCTTAAGGAATGAATAATTTTATTTAGACTTCTATTTCAAATAGAACTGATGCACAACGTTTTAACTGTGATAATAAGACATGTTTCTTGAGCACTAAATCAGCATATTAAAATTATATTTGAAGGACCATGTGACAGTGAAGACTGGAGTAATTGAGTAATATTAATATTTTATGTTTTATTAATATTACTGTTTTTACTTTGCACAGAGCACAGAAAAGTATTTAAAGTCTCGATAGCCTGCAAGTTGACCCTGGCAAGCTAAAAATATGTTTCTGTCTGAGTGATATTAGACAATTCACAGCATTTGATGGCAATCATAAACGTTAGCCTGGTGTGTATGGCTCTGTTTGGCAGGTACGCTATGTATAGTGGGTGTCCACATGGGTTTTGCACAACAGATTAACATGACGGCACATGCTAGTCGATGAGTTGAATCAACTCCACAGCAACTACATAAATTTATCCAGAAACGTCCAGTTTCATTACATCAGTGTCCGACTCTGGTTTGAACAATTTAAGGCTGAACACCGCTACAGACAATCCTCATTTTGGCTGTGTGAGATTCTCCAGTTTTGTTGTTGTTGAGCAACCGAAGCATGAACTGTTAAAGCTCCACCCTCTTCTGGAAAGCGGGCCAGGGGCAGCAGCTCTTTTGCATTTAAAGGGACACATACAAAAACGGTGTGTTTTTGCTCACACCCAAATAGGGGCAAATTTGAAAAGCTATAATAACTGGTCTGTGGGGAATTTTCAGCTGAAACTTTAGACACATTTTGGGGACAGCAGAGAATTGTATTACATCTTGTGAAAAGGGACATAATAGGCCCCCTTTAATAAATTTCTGTGTGAATTCAATAAAATTATATTCAGTGTGAATTCCATTATAATCAGTGATGCTGTCTACACTGGATGGTGTTAGTGGTCTATGTTTGTTTAAACATCATCATTGACTCTTACTCCTAGCAGAGCGTAGGCAAAAATGACAGAAAAGCATTGCAGGCAAGTTGTTCAATCTATTCAACATGAGATCTGTTTCTTCAGGTTTATTTACTATCTGCCTTTTGTTCTTGTAACCTTGATATTAAAAAAGTAACATTATCAGTTTAAACATACCAGTTAATATCAGTATGATTTTTTTTTTTTTTTTTTTTTTTAATTAAAGTATGCAGCCCTAGTATGTGGTATATTCCTTTCAAAATGTCCACAGTGTGTTTGCGGGAAAGTCTGCAGACGTGTCGACCCCTCACGCATTGATTCCAGCCCCTGATCCAACCCCCAAAATGAGGGAGCAAAATCGATTTGTGCTTTTATCTCCCCAAACCCAGTCTGCTGTGGTGACGGCAATGAAGGGAGACAGAGAGAGAGGCTGATGGGATCTGAAATAGAAAGAAAGTCAGTCTGAATTTGGGGCTTATTTAACCACCGCTGTTTTATTATGCCGCTCAAAACCTTCTTCTTTCTTTTCACTCTCTCTCTCTCTCTCTCTCTCTCTCTCTCTCTCTCTCTTTCACTTTTTTGTCACTCTTCTCGCTCTCCCCAATGCACTGTCCTGCCGTGATTCAAAGTGACAGTGCTCTTTAAAGTGGTTAGTGGAGGCTAAGCCTTGGGTCAGTATGACATGAGGGTGGTGTGCCATTCAAAATTAAATTACAATTACAATAGTCTTTTAAATGTCAGTTCAATTCTTAAGTTCAGTTTCATTTGAGATACCAAACAGGATCAAACAGAATAAACAGTGTATATATATATATATATATATATATATATATATATATATATATATATAATTCCACTTCCTGTCATTGCAGCCTGGAGAACTTTCTGTGTGGTGTTGCTAATTCAATTCTAATTCCAGCCTTGAGCTAAAGAAAAGTAAATTCTCACCAGTCTGTCTACAGTTGACCGCACTGTTTTTATGGCCCAGCACCCAATGGATTGCACCAAAAATAAACAAATAAACACAGTAGAAGCTGTCATAATTACTGCTTGACTGTTGGTGCAAATCAAGAGGTTCTCCAGGCTGCAATCACGCCACCACAAAATTAGCGTAATTATACCGTCTCCCTACAAGGCCATCAAATGAATTATTTTCTCCTAATGAAGCTAATCACAGTAGTCTCTGTTGAGCTTCCCAGGAATGGCATAGGCTAATGATAGTTAGTGGTGCACATGATTTGCGGGTATTTTCGGAGGTATCACTTGATCAGTGCTGTTGTTTGTTTACCTCTTATACTGAACTCAACTCTCCTACCTTTCTTGTCATGCTAACTCCCCTCCAATCAACATTCTCAGCTGGGTCATTCCTACTATGCAGTACATTTTCATGTGCCCTTCTCTTAATATATTGAATAAAACATTAAACTATTTTTTTTTTTTTTTTTTAAATCATAGTAGTTTATATTTGTAGTAATATCCATTTACAAAATTCACTTCCTTAAAGACTTCATCCTCCAGGAAGTAACATAATTTTGGAGGGAAAACAACAGCACAAGCTTTAGTGAGTATTAACAATGGCCATGTACACACTACAGTTAAATTTGGCTGTCAGTTCACTTTTTAGTGCTTAATCCCTTTCTGTACACACACAGTTCAGTAATTTACTGGAGTGACAACTGCATTCTACAACTGAATTAACTACAACCGAAAAATAGCCGCATTTACAAAAATTATACACAGTGAGTACTAAATTGGCAACCGAACTAAACAATTAGTTGTTAATGACGTATTTAAATGCAAGATGTGTCTCTCTTCTATATGTGTGGAGCAAGAAATTGTTATTTGTGTTACCAGATCTTGTTAGAAAAAAACAGTAAACAAGCTCATAATAAGCCCAGATAAATCCAAACGCTTTATATTGAAAAGACCAAAATATTGCAATCCACACCTGCCCACTTTATTATCCCCATAAACTTGATCTCTTTATGAACCAAACCCAAAGTACAAGCCCAAAGACACTTATAATAAGTGGACATGGCTACACTTCACTGGTGTGCAGCCTTCCAAACAGAAACAAAATATGACGCCTATAGGCGTTTACAGAGCTGTAAACGGTGGTTTAATTAAAATTGCAGAACATAAGTTTTTAGTTGCTGTAATATTACTTTTGTCAAAAAAAGCAGAAACCAAACACTTAAGATGCCAGAACTTTTCAATGGTTAACATGGTGTCAATCATCGCAATTTCAGGAATGAATCGCGTTCCGTACACACGGAACGATAATTTAGGGGATTCACTCCCGTATTTAAATGCGGTCGTCACTTCTAAAACTTTACAGTTTGTATGTGGCCAATGTGATGCATTCTTTGATATTTTGTGAGATTAGTTGTTTTATCAAAAGCATTTACTCCTGTTTGATAAAATCACAGAAATTGGTATGATATCATCATTTTGAAAATATCAAAATTATCTTCAAGTTGAGACCTTCAGTTTTATCCCAACTTTAGCTCTTTATTTATGTCTTGTTAGGAAGTACTGCATAACAGGAATGACTCAACAGAGAGATTTAGAGAAAAGAGAACTGCCATTGTGTCAAAGAGTTCTGCATGTGTGCCCTGACATATGCCTCTCCTGGCACACCGTCAGAGCCGACTGTTTGTGGAACATTATGAGCAGGTGTCCTTATGTATAATTAGTGCTTCCTCCACTCCACACGCAGAGAAGCCTGCAAGTCCTCCCAAGCTGCTATTAAGCACCTTCTTACTGAACATGATATCTATAAAAAAAAACTTTCTGTCTTTTGGAGATAACAATATTATGTACACTAGAAATGGGAATCATGAAGAATTTAAACATTTTATTTTCATACATACATTCCATATATACACTTAATGATTCTATTTACAATTCAAAAGCACACATAAAAATAAATAAATAAAATAAAATCATTATTATTATTATTCCATTTACTATATTTTGTTTATATACAATTTTGTTCAAATGTTTGGTGTCAGTAAGATTTTTTATTCAGTAAGAATCCTATTAAATATATACCACTGTTTCCACAAAAATATTAAGCAGCACAACCATTATGAACTGTAATAATAGGAAGAAATAAGAAAGATTTTGAAGGATAATGTGAGATTGAACTGGAGCAATGGCTGCTTAAAATTCAGTTTTGCATCACAGGAATACATTACTGTTTAAAATAAATTAAAATAGAAAGGCGTTATTTTTGATTGTAATAATATTTCACAATATTACTGTTTTTACTGTATTTTTTTTATCAAATAAATGCAACCTTGGTGTGCATAAAAGACTTTTCTCAAAAACATTAAAAAATCGACCCCAAACTTTTGAACTGTAGTGTATATTATATATACAGTACAGTCCAAAAGTTTGGGACCACTAAGATTTTAAATGTTTTTAAAAGAAGTTTCGTCTGCTCACCAAGGCTACATTTATTTAATTAAAAATACAGTAAAAATAGTAATATTGTGAAATATTATTACAATTTAAAATAACTGTTTTCTATTTGAATATATTTCACAAAGTAATTTATTCCTGTGATGGAAAAGCTGAATTTTCAGCATCGTTACTCCAGTCAGAGTCAGTGTCACATGATCTTTTAGAAATCATTCTAATATGCTGATCTGCTGCTCAAGAAACATTTAATGTGTACAATTGTATAAAATATTTGTGTACAATATTTTTTTTCAGGATTATTTGATGAATAGAAAATTCCAAAGAACAGTTTATCTGAAATCTAATCTTTTGTAACATTATAAATGTCTTTACTGCCACTTTTTGCATCCTTGCTGAATAAAAGTATTCATTTCTTTAATTTCTTTTCAAAAAAATAAAAATAAAAATTCTTACTGACCCCAAACTTTTGAACGGTAGTGCATAATGCTACAGAAGCTTTGTATTTCAGATAAATGTTGTTCTTTTGAACTTTCTATTCATCAAGGAATCCTGAAAAAAAAAGTACACAACTGTTTTCAACATTGAAAATAATCATAAATGTTTATTGAGCAGCAAATCAATCATATTAGAATGATTTCTGAAGGATCATGTGACACTGAGGACTGGAGTAACGATGCTGAAAATTCAGCTTTACATCACAGGAATAAATTACTTTGTCAAATATATTTAAATAGTACACAGTTATTTTAAATTGTAATAATATTTCACAATATTACTGTTTTTTACTGTATTTTTAATTAAATAAATGTAGCCTTGGTGAGCAGACGAAACTTCTTCTTCGAAAATCTTAGTGGTTCCAAACTTTTGGACTGTACTGTATATATTAAAAAAAAGGTAAACAAGAATTACCATTCTTTATTTTTTGTTTCCATTTATTTTCAGAGACGCTGTTAAAAAAAGTTGCTGCCTTCCATTTTTAAGTATCAACTTAGCCAAATAAGTCATTTCAACTTAAATTTTTATTGAACTTATTTTTTACATTGTAGTATGACCAAACATTTTCTGTAACTATGACTTAAATGTGAGTTGTTTTGGTCGGTTTTTTGAACAGACCCATCTCATAGGAGCCATTCTGTTCATTTTTGCATGCAAGATGTACTGATGTGTTGTACTAGCAATTTGTTTTTTTTGTTTTTTTTTTCATTTCATTTCATTAAACTAAAAAATCTTGGTGTTATCTTTGAAGCCACTTTGTCATTCGAGCCTTTTGTACAGAACCCAGTAAAGACCTCATTTTCTCATCTTAGAAATATTGCATGTATTCAGCTTTTGTTGTCCTTTTCTGTTGCTGAAAAATTTATTTATTCTTTTGTTTTCTCACAAATTGATTATTGCAATGCTCTCCTTGTTGGAGTGTCCAAATCCTCTCTTAACAAATTGCAGAATTCAGCAGCTACAATTTTAACTGGGGCTAGGGCTGGCGACCATATAATTCCTGTTTTGAAGATGTTGCACTGGCTCCCTGTGAAATACCGTATAGATTTTAAATCCTAATGCTTACATATAAGGCACTGCATGGTCTCGCTCCACAGTATTTGGCAGATCTTACACGCCAACTCGCAATTTACGATCTTCTCAGCACGGTTCCCAAAACACAGTTACGATCCAGGGGTGACAGGGCCTTTTCAATGTATGCTCCAAAACTGTGGAACTCTCTCCCAACTGACATTAGGGATGCTAATTATTTAGCTTTGCTCAAAACATTCTTTGTCAGGAAAGCTTTTATTTGATTTGTTTTTTATTGTATTGTTTTGTGATTTACAAAAATCATATGGTTTAGCTACTGAAACCAGTTCAGAATAACAACTGATTCTCAGTTTGCAACCATAATGAACACAAATGAAAACAACAGAAAGTGGAAACAGACTAATTTGTCTCATAATTTGTGAAATATATTGAACAAATCTCTGCGATGAGGGCAGTTGAGGCAGTGTTGGATAAAGAGGAGTTAGTCATCAGTGTGATTGTGTTTATGTGCTTGAGAGGACTGCGCCCGATGAAGGATCCCAGCGTGATTACAGCGGGGCATAGTCACGGCTCTCTCTCTCTCTATGACTGAAATCAATGCTGCCAGAGTCACAACAGACTGAGGTCGGTTTGTGCTCAGCCAGGTGTTCTCAGCCATGAAGAGAAGCACCACATTATCCATCTGCTGTTCTTTCTGTGCTTCAGAGACAGTCTCTGGCCTTGGCAAGGTCACAGCTATCGACTCACTTTAAGATATTCTTGATATTACAGAGCTACAGATATCATTGTGGGAGCTCGTAAATAGGTTCAGATACAGTTAAAGAGAAAGATATAAAGAAAGAAAAGAGATTGTTGATTTCTCAGTGTTGTCCCGAGAGATGCCATAGTGGATGTTAGCGAAAACTCTTTGCTTCTCGGGCTGTTTTCTGTTTCAGGTGAACTAATGTCATGGCTTAGCAACAGTTTGAAGAGAATTACACAAGATTTGCATGATTATATAATGTCAGTAATTCAAGTTAATTGCGTCATAATCTGCTTTTGCATTAGTTTGCTTTACTGACATTACAGGTGTGTGAGTGCTGTCAAATTTAATGTGTTTACTTGATAGATTTTTAATTATGTTAGAATGAAGGTGAATGACAGTGAAGTGTAATTTAAATTGATTTGACAATGATGACTGGTATCTCTTCTAGTCGAGCTAATGTGAATAACAATGCCTGATTGAAAGGTAACCCTCATGAGATGGGGCTCCTCCCACCAATTGTGATGTCATTGTGTATGTTTGTATAGGAGGTAAACTGTTACTGATGGAAACAGTCATGTTGATTTGATTTGAAGAGTGCTCATGTCTGCCCCCTTTGCAGCCTCTATTCAGTGTAGTCTCAGCCTCAGACGTCACGCTCACAGACCATTGGTCTTATATATATGGCACACAAAATTGGAAACACTTCAGAAGTTTTGAAGTCGTCATCTGTTTGGTTGATTTCTACAGGATTTGTGTGTGTCGAGTTCTTTAACGGTCCACCTGGAAACAAAGATGCCTTGAGGCCAAACCCCCTCATGGAACTGTGACAATGAGTGCTTATCAGGATCAACTAACCGTTGGATTTTCAAAAGTATTATGGACATAGACTCTTTAAAATAATCCCAAGAGTTTTACACGCTGGTCTGTTATTGTAGGGACATCGACTTTATAATTTTACACCCCTAAACATGGCGCTGAACAAAGCGAACTGTGATTGGTTACTTTACATGTCAGTCAGATGGCCTCTGGGCAGTCCTTATCCAATGAAGTCAGAAGTTCTAGCTATGCAAGACTATATGCAGTGTAGCCTTAAAATATTTAGTCAACCTCTCGTCTCAGAATAAAAGCACATTTCTGAAATATTTGTTAGATGATATTTGCTCTTGTTTAAGTATCTGATTTAATTTCAAACAGTTAAAGTTGTCTTTTTACGCATGCATGAAGAAAAACAGATCAAAAAAAAAAAACTAATTTAAGTAAAATTCACATTCTCAAAAATGCAAAAATACTGAATTAATTCAGAAGCAATTCAGTTTACAGTTCTGATGGTTTAACATTTATTTACATTTATTCATTTATGAAATTATGTTATTTCTGGTCTCATAATATTTTGACGTTTGACATTTAAAAATTGATTGACCGTTTAATGTGAAATCATATTGTTGACATTTCAGTGTTGAAATCTCTGAGCAATGTCAGAGCAAAATGATTACTATTCATGAGCTCATTTTTTTTTTCCACATGGGGACATTGCAACCCATCCATCTTCAGTTTCCCCCCTTTGTAAAACTTGTTCCAGCACCACAGATTGAGCTACGTCCCTTACGCCAGGTTTTGATTACACATCAGGACGCTCTAGCCACATGCTGAGGAGGAGCACAGCAATCCCACCAGCTGTGTCTTCTCTCCTGACCCCTCCATCTCCCACAGTCATTACATCTTTAGCCTGTAACTTCCCTGCACTGATTGCTGTTGTGCTTGTTGTAGTGGGAGAGCGAGATTTTAATTACAGATTACCGCTGTTTAGCATCATGCACAACAGGTAGCGTGTCAGAGAACTGACAGACGGCAACTGTGGACTTTGGATTCTTTAAAAAATCAACATGGGAGGTTTTTGTACTGTGGTTTGTAGACAGCAGAGCGGTGAGGAACTGCATTAGTGACCCACAGAGGTCATGAATGGATGGCTGCTAGTCCACTTTACCATCCCCTAATCAAATAGAGAGCACTGTACTCTTATCCAAGGATAAAATGGCATCAGCAAAAAGCACCCAAGTCTGCTTGAAAAGGTAGTCTGGGGTCTGGTTCATATGAACTCACAATTAGTGCAAAAGCAACCTGGCCTAACTGACGGAAGTGCTACTGATGACATAATTTTTATATTTGTTTATATATAATTTACATGTATATATGTATATTAATATATTAGGGGTGTAACGGTACACGTATACGTTTTGGTACAGGGCCTTTGGTTCTGTGCATTAACCACCAATAATTGCAATAAGCTCTGTTTTTTGTTACTTTCGATAAGAAACAAAGTGTCATCCTTCAAATTCTGTCCACGAAATTTAAACTGAAAATGCCGTTTAGACACGCTTGACAGATCACTGTACAGGTGCCTCAGTTTAACTGGCAGCACGAGCGCGGAGCGCGAGTGAATGCGATCATCTCTTCCTCTTTAATACTAGTTACAGTATAAAAATGAAAGAACATCTGAAGGTATGTTGAAAAGCCATTCAGTGTCCAAAGTTTGTAAGTTCGTTAGAGAAATGAACTCTTTTGCTTAATATATCCACTGTATTAGCCTATATATTCATTATATTTTACTTAACCTTTTAGTGATGTCCTGATTAGGCTATTTAATGAATGTTTAAATAAATCTGTTGTGAATATGACAGCCACTTTGTAGAAATGATTATATTTCAACAACGAATTGGAGTAAAAACATTTAGAAGTTAATGCAAAAACTGCCTTGGGTGCAGCTTACATGTTTGCATACAATTTGTTATTTGAGTGTTGATAATTTTATCTAAAAATAAAAAGCAATTTAATTTAGAAAGCAATTGCAAGCAATTGAAATTAATAGTTTGGGCTCAGTTGTTAACCTTTAATAATATAGTAGCATAATATTCAATTAATGGCTCCCAACATAGTTTAAAGCATTAGCAGAGATATATATATTTTTTTTTTATCCTTAAGAAACTTTTAGTTATAATTTAATTTAATATATTTAAAGACAAAAACACAATTTGTTCAGTAAACCACTGTTTAAAAAAACAAAACAAAAAAGGGTACATTTTAGTACCCAAAAATGAAATTTCTGTCATTAACTCATTTTTTTTTTTTTTTTTTATAAATAAATTAAAAATAAAATTAACGTTAATTTGTGTTTCAATTAATGGAACACAAATTAAGATATTTTTGATGAAATCCGAGAGGTATATGACTTGTCCATAAACAGCAATATAATCAATACGTTCAAGGTCCAGTAAAGACATTTTTAAAACCGTTGACGTGTCTGCAGTGGTTCAACCTTAATATTATGAAGTGACGGGAATACTTTTTGTATTGAAAAATCAAAACAAAAATAACAACTTTACTCAACAATCTCTTATCTTCCCTGTCATTATCCGTATGCAGGTGACGCAGTGAAGGTTTCCGTGTTTACGTCCGAATGCCAGCTCAGCATTGGCCAAAGCTGCACATGTGAGCAGCATGACGCATGTGTGTGATGCTGACACAGGAGCCAGTCAATAATGAGTCGGCGTTCTGACGTAGAACCTGGAAGCGCTGAACGTAAACAACATATGAGAATGACACAGAAGAGAAGCTATTGTTGAATAAAGTCGTTATTTTTGTTTTGTTTTTGTGCACAAAAAGTATTCACATGTATCTACATATAATTAAATATATATATTATGCGTATTTGCCGTGCTGTCCGGGAGAGCTCGGAATTTTGGCCCAAACCCAGAATACTCCCCCCAGTTGTGGTAAAAATTGATAGAACTAGAAGTGAGGAGAGATGCTGATAAACTGTCAAATGGTAAAAAGGTAAGTCTGCTGTATTTATATCTCTTGTCGTTGGTTGAGTTGATTAACTGAATGCTATCCACATGTGCTTATTAGGTTAATTATCTGAACCTGCTCCTCCCAAACTTTGTAAATGAAACCTCATTTCTCATTGCTTCATAACATTAAGGTTGAACAACTGCAGTCACATCGATTGTTTTAACAATGTCTTTAATTCCTTTCTGGACCTTGAAAGCGTTGATTATATTGTATACATATTCTATACATTGGCAAAGCTGTCAATACTAGAAACCAGTAGCACAGGCACTTGCAGACCTCCAGTGATCCAGTAATTTAATTGCTGTCACTGTAAACTGGGCTTGAGACGTCATTAAGTGAAACATCTTAGATAGTTAATGTGAAATTCCAAACATACATTTAAGTTAAATAAAGTCAAGACTTTGGGTGTAATCCATCCGACCTGAAGGGTGATTGATGTAAATTCTTAATGGACCGAGTTCATACGAACTCTTATCAGGAGTGAACAGAATTTGCGGTGTAGAGTTGACTCCTGTTTACCCAAGCTCATCAGTTATTCAGAGCTAATCAGCCTGAGATGCGAGGATCAGCAGGCAGGCAGGGTGACAGCAAGAGAGCGTGCGTGTGTGTTTTCAAGAGATGGGGAGAGAGGGAGAGAGAGAGAGACAGAGAGAGAGAGAGAGAGAGAGGTGTTGCCGTGAGAACAAACCTCCAGTGCATTGTTGCCGGAGCACAAGCCACACCACGTTTCTGTCCATCTCTCTCTCCACTGGACTCCTCTCTCAGTTGTGATTTCACACAAAAGTGCACTATGGACACTCTCCATTTGCTCCAGGTAAAATATGCCAGAATTGTGTTGAATATACAATTTATTTTTTTTATTTTTTTTGTATTGTATTTCAAGTGAGCTATGAAATGCCTTCCTGCTAAGAGAGACGGCTGTAGTGAGTGTGTGAAATGGTTAAATTACTTGGAGGCAAACTCAGAAGTCAGCTCTCTCGTGCCAGGGTTTCATGCATGGCTTCGAGAAGTAGTGAAACACTGTGCGTAATCCTATTGGATGCTGCACAGCACATTTTTCGGAGCTTGTTAAATTTTGTCCGTTTATTTTCTTGTCTCATTAAATTCTCAGATCCATGAGCATAGATTTGGGACAGAATGGGAATGTGTCCCTACCACAGTTAGAACCTACTGAATAATCCTTACCAATATTTCTGATTATTTCTGCTGAAACTTTAAGAATTGCAATTTTTTGGCATATTTTTATTTGTTAAATTAAAGTATTTTATGTATAAATTAATTGAACAGGGACACTGTTTACTGTTACAGTTGTTATTCACTGAAAATCTTTTATTTCTGTCCAGCTCTCAAATCTCATCTATTCTACTAACAATACTGTTTGAAAGTTTGAGGTCATTAATTAATTTAATTTAATTAATTAACATTATTTTTTTTAAGAAATTCATGTTTTTATTCAGAAAGTACACATTAAATTAATTACAAATGGCAGTATATACATTTTTTTTTTTACAAAAGATTTCTGTTTCAAATAAATGCTGTTCTTTTGAACTTTCTATTCATCCAAGTATTCTGAGAAAAAAAAAAAACATGTCATAGTTTCCACAGAAATATTAAGCAGCACAAATGTTTTCAGCATAGATAATAAGATTTTTTTTTCTTGAGCACAATATAGGCATACTATAAAAACAATATAGGCATATTAGAATGATTTCAGAAGGATCATGTGACACTGAAGACACTGAAGTCATGATGCTGAAAATTTATAATACATTTTTTGAATATTTTTTAAGACAGCATAAGAAATCTTACCAACCCCACACTTTTGACAGGTGGTGTAAACTGCACCTTAACATTCAGTTGTGGCAAGTGGAAACATTCACTGTGAACTATGGAAATGAGATGCACAAAGATTCTTTAAAATGATCCTTTTGTGCTTTACAGGAAAAAGCTATTGTTTTTTTAACTTGTGCTTTTTTCAAATCATCAAAAAGTAGCTGCTCCTGACTGTGAAATTAGGTAGAGCAGATTCTGGGTTTTAGCTCCAGATTATGTTAAACGTTTTGTAAACTTCATATTCTAATCGCTGAAGACACAGACACACTTTTGTCAGATGTCTAGAGTCCTTGCCTTATTCAGCCTGAGGGTGGTGCTATAATTTTGATTGACAGGCTTTAAGTACACACGACACACGCATAGAAAGCGATCTAATAATTGCCATAATGTAGTATTTATTGCCTCAGAATGTTGTTTTAGAATATTACGAGTTATGGAGGAATGGAGGAAAAGAAAGTCTTGTCTATTCTCAGAACAAACATAAAACAAAAACAAAGGAACTATATTCTGCATAGGAAGAACAGGCATGCTAACTAGTTACTGACCTGATACAGACTAATATATGCAAGATATGTTAGATAACATGAAAACAAGCCCCAAATCTGCCCAATGGGTCTCAATTAGAGTGTGCTGCAGTTCCATTTTTTACCACAGATTTACATTGGAAAGCTGGGGGACGCTGGAGAGCTGAAGAGGGCTTAGGCACCCGCTGTCCGGCTTAGTATCATTATACATACCTGCCGAAGCCATACGTTATATTTTAATATATCCCACTTACTTTACCACTTAATCTAGAAAATCTGAATATTTTTTTTTTTGCATAATGCTGAGCTCATTTACAATTTATTATTGATTCAGTTTATCTAGGGCAGTTGTGGCCTAATGGTTAGAGAGTCAGACTGGTTACCCAAAGGTTGTGGGTTCAATTCTCAATACCAGCAGAAACCATACTTGGCCTTCACATGTCACTTTACTTTACTTTACTTATAGAAGTCTATGTTTTGTGCACTGCCCCTTACAGACAAGCCACGGTTGTTCTCAAATAGAAGTCTTTTGTTTGGAGGTTTTTATTCAACACACAAGAGACCGAAGAAAAAAAATCTTCATTTGATTTTAAAACATGCCTGTGAATGTTGAAAACCAAGCTATTCTTGGGGTTGCAGTAATAAAGCGTATTTGTTGTCATTTTCCTGTCACATTATGAGCATTCAGGACTTAATTGGAGAAAATGAGTGCATATTTGTAAAAGGTTTATAAAAGGCTTTTGTTTGCTTGGATTTCAAATTATTTGTTTGATTAAAGGATAACAAGCTGGCATAACTTCAGAAGCTGCAATTTATCAAATCCACAAAGGTGCTTGGTTGCTTTCTTGTGTTTATGTGGCAGTGTTCAGATTTTGCTTTCCTGTCTTCATCCTCCTTGGTTCGGTAATCAGAGTATCTATTTCTATCAGGTTGAGCCCAGGAGACCAGCAAGGCTGCCATTGATTCTCACCATTAAACAGCTGTCTTGCCTGCAGCTTGGGATCCTTATTGCTCTCCTTTCCATCTAGTGTTCAGGGTTGTGGAGACTGACTAATGCAGAGGACACTCTGTGTGTGTCTGATTCATGTCTCTCTGACTCTCATTCTAATGATATTTTCATACTAAGTTCAATGTCTCCTTGCTTACTTCATTGTGAGTACTAGCAGCAGCTGTGTACCACTGTAACAAGGCTTCACTGTTTTATTCATGTTTGTGTCACTTTGAATGTACCAAACTTTACGTGCAAAGAACACAGGCACTTGCATCCTGTGGGTGCATTGAAATAGAAGCAGCTGTTAAGCAGAGATGGAAAGCCAAATCTACTGCCACAAAATTGACATGAAATTGAGTCTTTAGGTTTACATGATACAAATCTCTTTTTTTTATGCTGTCAATTGCTCCTGTATTCCTCAGTTATCTGAAGCATATATAAAAATGATCATTATTATTGTTGTTGTTACATTTTGGGGTTGGTAATATTTTGAAATGTTTTAAAGGTCTCTTTTACTCACCAAGTCTGCTTTGATAAAAAATACAGTAAAAACTATATATATATATATACAGCTATGGAAAAAATTAAGAGACCACTCCAAGTTCAGAAATCAATGTTAAGTGGTCTCTTAATTTTTTCCATAGCTGTGTGTATATATATATATATATATACAGGATTCCTTGAAAAGTTTAAAAGAACAGCGTTTATATGAAATAGATTTTTTTGTAACATTATGAATGTATTACTGTCACTTTTGATAAATTTATTGTATCCTTGCTAGTTATGAGCAGTGCTTTGTATGACAGTTTGACCAGAAGCATGAAAACATGCAAATGAAACATTATTAATAGCATTTAATGTCCACAAATTGGACATATTACCTTTATACCAATTGCAAACTGTACCCCAAACCAAATTTTTTATTTATTTTTATTTTTTTAAGTAGACTATGTACACCCGAGTCTAGAAAACCCCTTTCACATCAGCCAAACGATTCACACTCTGACGACAAACAGACTCTGGTCCACCCCAAAATCTCTAGTGTGAAAGCACCCTAAATGTTCCTCTGCTCTTTGTCTTACAGATGGACCCCGTCCAGAAAGCGGTAATCAACCACACATTTGGAGTCTCCATTCCTCCCAAGAAAAAGCTAGTTATTTCTTGCAACATCTGTCAGCTTCGCTTTAATTCAGATGTGAGTACAAAAAACCAACTCTCTGGTTATTCGTGTGTGTTTATATGAGGGTGTGTAAATGTTTGTGTTTGGTTTGTGCATGTGCTGCATCTCCTTCTAGTGTACCCTTTTCTCTTAAATATGGAAAGAGAAGTGATCTTAGCCCATTCCAGCCCCGCTTGTTTAAAAGTGGCTGTTATAGTTCTGTGTTCACTCTGCACGCCGATGGCTGATTAAAACTAGCCCCAGTACAGCCGTTTAGAGTGCAAGTGCCAACGCTCTTCATTAATCATACAAAACAAGGTAAGTGCGCTAATGTATGGTAATTTTATCAGACGTGATGCTGACAGTTCACTCAGCCAGCTTTTAATGAACACTTCTCAGCCATTTTCGACAAGACACATACTGGATCATTTAAATCGTTTCATTAAATCAATTGTTATGTTTGCTGTTTTTCAGTGCTCTATCTCATTCCCTTCTTTTACCTGTGTTGATTGCACCCAAAGCCACTGAGCCCATAATAGGCACTGTATAATTCAGCACAGGTACTAAAATACACCGTTACAATACATTTTTTTAATATTGTTAGTTATATACAAAAAGCCTAAAGTTGATGATAAACGGGGCAACTTTTTGAGCAATGTTGCTTGGGCACTTTCCCTTTGACAAATTTCTATCTGGAGAAATTCAATTCATTTCAGATCGCTCGTGGCCAATTTTTTGAGATCCTCCAATCAGAATGCTAGCAGCTAATCATGTGACTGGCTTGGAGATTTAAAAAATAAATAAATAAAACAAGATGGCGGCCTCTCAGCAGCAGTGGAGCGAAGAAAAGGAGAGTGAGCTTATATCTTTTTATGCTGGTAAGTTGTCATATGTCAACCCAAAACAGGGAATCCAATTTAATGTGTAATTTAACCATTGAACGTTTTCAGTTAAATACTAAAAAAAGACGTTCCCTTTCAGTCGGTCACGTTCGACGTACGTCAGTAGTGACCGACGAATTGGGATATCGCTAGAGAGCCCCTATCAGCTTCGAGAGAACTAAAACAAGCCAATGGAATTGGCGTGCGATATTTGCATAATGCGCACCTCCCCTAACAGGTGGATATAAAAAGGGGGGCAGATGCAATCGCACTCTGTCTTTCGCTTCGGAGCCTACCTGGTGTCCTGCGGCTGTTTGAACTTCAAGCCTCTGAAGAAGTTTCGGCGCTTGTGTTGGTGTGACGACGCCTGCAGCGAGGTCGCGAGTTGGAGTGAGCCGGGTGGAAACATCCAATGTTTTCCCAGCGTTCCGCTGTAATTCCACTGGTTGGTCTGCGATTTGGTCTGGTTCCTCCTGTGTTTTTCTAAACACGTCGTGACGCTCCCTGTGTGTCTCGACACAAAAGAGCTGAAGTTTCCCCTTCTAAAAGAGCTTCACAGACAGACACTGCGTCTTTTTCAAGATGTCATTCTGTCTGTGCGTTTCTGGAGGCGGTCGTTTCCTATCCTCTCTGACGGCCACGATCACTTTCTCTCATGTCTGCTTAGCGTGCTGAGACTGTGTTTGTGGGTGGTCATATTTTCTTATGGAAATATGGCCACGTCGGCGCGTTGTTTGCTCGCCTTTCTCGTAAGGGCTTGAGCGCTCAGCGCGCCGTGTGCCGTCGAATTGCCGGCTGACAGCGCGCAACCCTGCGCGCTGTCTGGCGCTCTAGATGCACGGTCGAGACTCGGCTGCCTTTAATGAGGTTAATTTTTCTGAATCAGAAAAGTGCTACTTTGGTTAATAAGCCTGGGTGACCAGAGGATCACAGTGGGGCAATACCCGCCGACTCATTCTCCGTGGGCCCCCCACTCCTCTAGTGCATCGCAAACATGTTGTGACTATGTTCGTGGGTGGATCATGTTTAGATACATGGCCACGTCGGTGCCCAGGGTGCCGTGTGTCGTCCAGTTGGGCGGCCACGTTCACTGTCCAACATGGCTGGTAGCTTCTGCATGTGTTGCTGGTCCTCCTTAAAATAAATATGGAGGACCTAACATCTTAGTCAGGGCTCCAGCAGAGGATCAGATGTCGACTGCTACATTGGAGAGAGTATTGTTGGGCTCTGAACATGAAGATGAGGCTGAGCGTCCCACGGTTGTGGCGTGCTCATGCTGAATCGGATTCAGACTTGGCAACCATGCTTTCCCGGGCCCCTGGGGGTGTCGTGCGACGCGTACTCGCCTTGCCGCGCCCCCTGGCTTAGCCCGGATGTGCATGAAAAAACTTGGCAGTTTGTGGCCTTTTTTGGCATTAATATGGAACGCCAAGAGGGTCATAATCTGCACTACAAGTTTTTTCTCTCACTACCCCCTAGGGTGGGGTGGCAGTGCTACGGGCACACCACCTCTGCCCTGCATGAGTCTTGGCCCCTGGCAAGTCTGCAGTAGGTCAAAGCACTCATTGCATGTGGGTAGTTCTGAGTCGGGGTTGAGCTACGCAGGATGCAAATCAAAGCGCAGGCCCCTGGCCAGACAATGTCCACCATGGTGGTCCAGAAACACCCCTGGCGAGTCTTGCTGGGATGTGCCGTCGTCAAAGTGTGCTTTCTCGATGCGCTCATCTCACAAACTGGCCTTGAACCCAGCCCGCTCAACCCGCAGTCACCTGACTAGCGGGAGACGGTCCTGGAGATATGGCGACCTGGAGCTGACGTAAACGGTTCTTTCTCCCCGGAGGAGGGCCGGGTGGAGAATTGGTCTGTTCCGCCGCTGGCTCTCCGGAGTCCAGCGGTACCCACTAAGAACTGTTTTCCGATCCTCTACGTCCCAAGAGTGTGGCTGGCGATGTGCAGCGCCCCGCGTTGCTACTCCCAGCCCCCTCTCACCTCGCCAGCAGAGTCTGATCACACTCTGGGCCGCTACCACGCCGCCCGAGTCGGGTCCCCGTACTCTGGTTCGCTGCCCCACCCCCGGTACGTCTGTGGTGCGTTTGGTTCTGCTGGCTCGGTGTCTAGAGGCCTGGTTAGTGCCCCCAGCCCGTTCCGCTGGCTCATGCGTACTATCAGACTTGGCTATGCGATTCATTTCGCCCGGTGTCCTCCGGCGTCCAGGGGTGTCCACTCCACTTAGGTGTCGTTGGACATTGCACCTGTTCTCCGAGTGGAGATTGCTGTCCTCCTGGCGAGGGATACAATCGAGCCGGTCCCTCCAGCCGAATTGAAGTCAGGTTCAGCCCTACTTCATTGTACCCTAAAGGGCGGTGGGCTATGGCCAATCCTGGATCTGCGCGTCTTGAACCGGTACCTTCAGGCTGCCGTTTAAGGTGCTCATGCAGAAGCGCATTTTCGAGTGCGTCCGTCCCGGGGTTTGGTTTGCAGCATTCGACCTGAAGGATGCATACTTTCATGTCTCGATTCTGCGCTCGGGTCGAGCATGTCAGTACAAACTCCTACCCTTCGGGCTGGCCCTGTCGCTCCACGCCTTACACGGTTGCGGAGGTGGCCATTGTTCCCCTCAAGGAACAGGGCGTTCGCATTCTCGACTGCCTCGACGACTGGTTGTTCCTGGCCAGCTCGCGAAGCAGTTGTGCGTACACAGGGAGATGGTTTAGCTCACCTCAGCCTGTTGGGTCTTTGGGTCAGCTGGGACAAGAGTAAACTCGCCCCCGGGCAGAGGATCTCTTTTCTCAGTCTTGAGCTAGACTTGGTCGCCTGGATTGTGCGCCTCTCTGAGGAGCGCGTCCAGTCGGTGTTGAACTGCCTGAGTTCGCTCAAGCGCAGGATGGCGGCCCCACTGAAAGACTTCAGAGGCTCCTGGGGCATGTGGCATCTGCAGCCGCGTTTCGCCGCTCAGGTTGCTCCATATGAGGCCGCTCAACACCGGCTCCGCGACTGGGTCCCGAGATGGCCATGGCAGCGCAGCACGCTCAGTGTCCTCGTGACACGGCGCTGCCGCCCTACCCTCATCCGGTGGTCGGACCCTTTGTTCCTGCGGGCGGGAGTACCCCTTGGACGCTGTGGTCCACACAGATGCCTCTACCACCGGATGGGGGGCCATGTACAACGGGCATGCGGTTCGGGTCTTGGACGGGGCCTCGACTGCATTGGCATATCAATTGCCTCGAGTTGCTAGCAGTATGTCTTGCACTGGGCCGCTTCAAGGAGCTGCTGTCAGACAAGCATGTACTGGTCCGCTCGGACAAGCACGGCGGCCATTGCGTACATCAACCATCAGGCTGGTCTACGCTCCCGTCGCATATCGCAACTCGCCTGCCATCTCTTGCTATGGAGTCAGAAGCATCTGAGGTCGCTTCAGGCCACTCATGTCCCAGGTGTGCTTAACCGTGCAGCCTACGAGCTCTTACGGCAGCCTCCACTTGCGGGCAAGTGGCGGCTCCATCCCCAGGCGGTCCAGCTGATCTGGCACTACTTCGGCGAGGCCCAGGTAGTCCTGTTGCCTCCCCAGGAACTGCCCTCGGCCAGTGGTTTTCCCTGACCGGCGAGTCGCTCGGCACGGATACCCTGGCACTCAGCTGGCCCCGGGGCCTACGCAATATGCGTTTTCCCCCAGTGAGCCTTCTCGCACAGCTCCTGTGCTAGGTCAGGGAGGATGAGGAGCAGGTCTTGTTAGTGGCTCCATATTGGTCACTCGGACCCGGGTTTCGGACCTAATGCTCCTCACGACAGCCCCTCCTTGGCCGATTCCTCTGAGGAAGGACCTCCTGACTCAGAGATGGGGCTTCCTATGGCACCCGCGTCCCGACCTGTGGAACCTCCACGTGTGGTCCCTGGACGGGATGCGGAGGTTCTGGGTGATCTCCCGCAGGCGGTCGTAGACACCATCACTTCCGCTAGAGCTCCTTCACGAGGAGCCTCTATGCGTTGAAGTCGAACCTATTCGTTGAATGGTGCTCCTCTCGCAAGACGAGAGGACCCCCGATCATGCTCGGTCAGATCTGTGCTTTCCTTCCTGCAAGAGGGCTTGGAGCGAAGGCTGTCTCCCTCCACCCTCAAGGTGTATGTTACCGCTTCGCTGCACATCTCCATGCAGTTGATGGCAAGCCCTGGGGAAACACGGTCTGACCATCAGGTTCCTGAGGGGGGCGAGGGGACTGATTCCTCCTTGCCCACCCTCCTTACCCTCTAGGGATCTCACCTTAGTTCTTAGCTAACTTCGGCGTCATCCCTTGAGCCTTTGCAATTAATCGAGGTAAAAGTACTGTCTCTTAGACCGTCCTCCTGGTTGCATTGGCCTCATGTTAAGAGGGTAGGGGACCTGCATGCATTTTCGGTCGACGAATCGTGCCTGGAATTTGGGCCTGGGGATTCTCACGTCTTCCTGAGACCCCGGCCTGGATATGTGCCCAAGGTTCCTACCACTCCCTTCAGAGATCAGGTAGTGAACCTGCAAGCGCTGCCTTCGGAGGAGGCAGACCCAGCCCTAGCTTCGCTCTTTCCAGTTCACGCCCTGCGTGTTTACGTGGATAGAACTTGAAGCTTAGGACCTCAGATCAGCTCTTTGTCTGTTACGGAGACCAGCAGAAGGGAAAGGCTGTCTCCAAGCAGAGGATGGCCCACTGGTTAGTGGATGCCATCGCCCTGGCTTATGTTCCCAGGGCGTGCCTTGCCCGTTCGGGTTGAGAGCCCACTCCACCTGAGTGGCCTCTTCCTGGGCGCTGGCTCATGGCGCCTCGCTGACAGATTGTAGAGCTGTGGGCTGGGCGACACCCAACACGTTTGCTAGGGTTTTTAGCTTACGTGTAAGCTGGTTCTTCCCGTGTACTCGCTTCCACCAGCCGGTAGACGCGTTGAACCTGTGCTCGTGTCGGCTTGCAATGCCACTCCCGCCCCCTGGGCAGGATATGTGCATCTGTTGACTCCAGTCGTGTTCCCCGTTCGGTGAACCCTGTCGAGTTCCTCCACCTCCACCTTCGGCTCGGGCATTGCGGAGTGTCTGATGCCAGACCAACATCCATCTTCGATGTTGTCTGTTGGTTGGGTTCCATATGTTGCAATCCCTCTACGTGAGTGATTCCATATGTGTATTGTCCACGGTTACTCCCTACGGTGAGCCCGTGTCTTTCCCTTAGCAGAGCTTCTGTTTTCTCCTGTCAGATGAGTCTCCCCCTACTCAGGTGGAGCCATCCCAGGGACTCATATGCGTTCTGCCCTGCGGGCCAGTCCATATGTTTTCCATGTAAATTCCTTCCCCTCTGGGTAGGTAGTGGTTCCGCAGCGTTCCTTACGGGTTCGCTTCCCCAGTGTAGTCTAGTTTACTTAGTGGGTATATCGGAACAGCAGTAGACTTCCCGGCGTAAGCTCGCCCCTTCTCCGTCCCCTTGGTGCGACGGGCGGCTAGAGCCTGCGCTGGGCACTGGAAGGGGTTTCGTAACTGTGGCGTTTTAGTTGGGATCCCAATTCGTCGGTCACTACTGACGTACGTCGAACGTGACCGACTGAAAGGGAACGTCTCGGTTACGTATGTAACCCTCGTTCCCTGAAGGAGGGAACGGAGACGTACGTCCCGTCGCCACAGTTTCTGTACCCTCGCTGCAGTGCGGACACCGGTTGTCTCCTCAGCGAAAAACAGAGTGCGATTGCATCTGCCCCCCTTTTTATATCCACCTGTTAGGGGAGGTGCGCATTATGCAAATATCGCACGCCAATTCCATTGGCTTGTTTTAGTTCTCTCGAAGCTGATAGGGGCTCTCTAGCGATATCCCAATTCGTCGGTCACTACTGACGTACGTCTCCGTTCCCTCCTTCAGGGAACGAGGGTTACATACGTAACCGAGACGTTTTGTTTAACATCTGTAGTGGCATAGTCTGTAGGGCGTATGGCACATGAAAGTTCGAATCTGCCTTTTGCCAAACTCGCTCTTCTGCCTTTTCCCATCACAAATCAGATCGGAAAGGCATTTATATTTAATAAAAATGAAGAAAATATTTGAAATGATGAAGTAAAGTGCCTAACAAGTATTTAATAATAAAGTATTTATTGGGTTGGCAATAGATTTGATCCTCTCTGATTAGTTGCTGCCAGCTGTCTGTTGCCCTAATTAGTTGCCCTGTGTCTCACCAGGTTGCCCATTGATGGCAACATTGTCCAGCAAAATTGCTCAAAAAGTTGCCCCATGTATCATCACCTTAAGGGTTTACATAGGGTTGGGAATCAAGAGTCTTTCTTATTCAGAAACGATTCATTTTATTAAAATGCTGGAATGAATGAAAATGAAAATCCTAATTAGGGGCCAAGCACCGAAGGTGCTTAGGCACCTATTGTTATTGTTGGCGTTCCGTACGCTTATTATTATTCTTCTTCTTCTTCCGCTCTTGAAGTCTATGGCAGCCCATAGAACCGCTTGCGGGAAAGTTGTGAAATTTGGCACACAGTTAGAGGACAGAATGACCTTTGTCCATAGCAAATTTGGAGTCTCTAACTCAATCCCTCTAGCGCCACCAGCTGTCCAAATTTGCACTTATGTTTATGCTAATAACTTTTGAACCATAAGGGCTAGAAACAAAATTCTTTTTTCCTATGATTCCTTGGGTCAAGACGAATCGATTGCATCATATGACGTCATTTTCCGTCATGAAAATTTTTCCGCCATTTTGAATTTTCTGAAAAACCTACTTTTTCGAACTCCTCCTAGGCCGTTAGTCCGATTTTCATGAAAATTAAACCAGATCATCTTCAGACCATGGTGACAAAAAGTTATGGAATTCAAGTCGATTGCTCAAACCGTTTTCGAAAAACACACGAACGAATTGTACGTAGCGCTTGCGAAAATAGAAGTAAGGCTGTATCTCTGCAACACTTTATCATATTCAGACCAAACTTGATACATGTCTTCACAAGCATGACCTGAGGCACCATGCAGTGTTTCGGCTCAGCGCCACCTACTGGTGCGGAGATATGAAAAATGGATATTTTTGCTTATAACTTCTGATGGGTTTGTCCAAAAATCATAAATTTGGTCTTGTTGGATTCGGGGTATCATGCCGAGTCAAATGATATCCAATTTTCCCATATCGGACATTTTGGCCGTCGGCTATTTTGAATTTCGTGCTAAAATGCTGTATTTTACGAACGCATTAGCGTATCGTTACGAAACTCGGTATGGGTCCCCAGCACAATACCCTGAAGGAGCCTGAGAAGTTTCAGCACTGCGCCACCTTGTGGTCAAAAGTTATAACAAAATTTACAGAAATGCTAATAACTTTTGAGTATATTAACCGATTGTAATGAAACTGTTTTCAGTAGATTCCTTGGGTCATGCTGAGAACATAGATATCAAACTTTCCATAGTCAGCTGAACTTCCTGTCCGCTGTATTGTTTTTCTTTAAAAACCTACTTTTTCGAACTCCTCCTAGACCGTTGCTCCGATTTTCACCAAAATTGAACCGTATCATCTTCAGACCATGCTGACAAAAAGTTATGGATTTCAAGTCGATAAGTCAAACCGTTTTCGCATACCAGAGCAACGAATTTGAGGCATGATGCAAAAATGACTCTTGAAGCTGTATCTCTGCTATGCTTTATCATATTCAGACCAAACTTGGTATGTGTCATCACAAGCATGACCTGAGGCATCATACAATGTTTCAGCACAGCGCCACCTACTGGAGTGGAGATATGAAAAATGGCTGTTTTTGCTTATAACTTCTGATGAGTTTGACCAAAATTCACAAATTTGGTATGGTTCATCAGGACAATGCCCTGAAGGAGCCTGAGAAGTTTCGGACCAGCACCACCTTGTGGTCAAAAGTTATAACAAAATTTACAAAAATGCTAATAACTTTTGTCTATATTAACCAATTGTAATGAAACTGGTCTCAGTAGATTCCTTGGGTCATGCTGAGAACAAAGATATCAAATTTGCCATAGTCAGCTGAAATTCCTGTCCGCCATATTGTTTTACTTTAAAAACCTACTTTTTCGAACTCCTCCTAGACCGTTGCTCCGATTTTCACCAAAATTGAACCGTATCATCTTCAGACCATGCCGACAAAAAGTTATGGATTTCAAGTTGATAAGTCAAACCGTTTTCGTATACCAGAGCAAAACATTTGAGATATGATGCAAAAATGACTCTTGAAGCTGTATCTCTGCAATGCTTTATCATATTCAGACCAAACTTGGTACGTGTCATCACAAGCATGACCTGAGGCATCATACAGTGTTTCGGCGCAGCGCCACCTACTGGAGTGGAGATATGAATAATGGCTATTTTTGCTTATAACTTCTGATGGGTTTGACCAAAATTCATAAATTTGGTATGGGTCATCAGGACAATGCCCTGAAGGAGCCTGAGAAGTTTCGGACCAGCGCCACCTTGTGGTCAAAAGTTATAACAAAATTGACAAAAATGCTAATAACTTTTTTTTCTAATTGCTCACTGCTGCTGTTGGTCTGATGCTCCCAGCCATGTTGGCTGGCTTCTTCTGCCGTTTTTGTGCTTGGCCCCGTAATTGCTGCTTGCAGCTATATTTACTTTCATGATGTTGTGTCTCCGATTCCAATTCAGTTCCTTAATTTTAATTAAAGTACCATATAGAATTCAGAATTTCAATTTGGAATTGAATGCAAGTAAATTAACTGATGAATTGAAATTCAAAAGAATTCATAAAACTAATTGACTAGAGTTTTAAGTTGAATGTTTGCTTGACAAAGCCTTGTTGACAAGTATAAAACGTCTTAAAGTTTGAAGCTTTATTGACCTTACTGAGAGAATTTCAATTTATATCATTCCAGTTCAACTCCCTGTGGGTCATGACATTTTCAATTCAAATTCACACTAATGAATTTTAAAAGTCAGCCAATGCTCTTCATTCAGAATTTTGCACAACCCTGGCTGTGAGCTTTCAGTATATTGAATATTTTGAAAGAGAAAGATTCTGCGGAAGACAATTAATTGACAACACATCTTTATTTTGCATTGCCATCACTGTTACACACTGTAGTAACATTGTAGTCCATTTCATGAATGAAAATTTCTATGAAGGACTCTTTTGAACATATTATTTCTGATTACACAAGACTCACAATTCAGTCTTAAACTACTTAAAGGTCACCAAAAATGAAAATTGTCATAATTTGCTCACAAAAAAAAAGAAAAATATAAAAACACACAACAGTTAGTTCTGGTCTTTGAATCTGATTGGCTGAGAGACAATCAGCACCAAGCGATATTCCACCAGTATCAGTGCTGTTTACAATTTGTATCACTCTATTTTGTATATACTGTAGCAGTATTACTGTTTTTACTGTATTTATAATCCAAAAATTTGGTGTGATTAAAAAGCTGTTTATTAATATAGTCATGGCCTTATGGTTAGAGAGAGTCAGACTGGTAATCCAAAGGTTGCAGTTTTTATTCTCAATACCGGCAGGAAATTACTGAGATGCCTTGACTGAGGTGTCACCTAACCCTCAATCGCTTTGGTATATCACTTAGCTGCTAGTAGAGTTGTCAAAAGTACAGACTTTGGTACCTAGTCGGTATTGACATTTTAAAAATGTGATGCTTTGTGCGCTGTCGAGCGTATTCGTAAACACGTCTGTTCGACCCTTGTGTTCACAGATATGTCTGTGATTGCCTTCGGTCTTCAACACTGTAAACACATGTTGTAAAAAGTCATCATTGAACACAGATACACTCGGGAGTGATTGAAAGCAGGCGTCTATCGCGGATCAGTCCTCTGACATACGCCTGTTTTCAAACGCTCCCACTTTCAAATTCAAACACTTCTGTGTGCTTTGAAACGCTGCCGTGCATTGATCATTGTAGCCAATCACAGACATATCCGATGAGCACGTCAACACAATTGCCAATCAGAAATGTTTAAGAATCCGCTCAACAACGCTCAAAGCGTCACATTTTTAAAATTAAAATGTCAGTACTTTTGACAACTCTAGCTGCTAGTTATGTTTTCCCTTACAGTTTGTAATCTGTAGTAATAGATTTTCATGCATAATGTCCAAAATAAAATGTGGCATTGTTTACTCACTGGCAGAGCTGTAGAATCCCAGAGGTTGCACTAAACGGTACAGTTGTATTTACGAGTGTGCACACAGGTGTGGGGTTTTGCACAGAGTTGGCTGGCAGAGGCTTGTGTTGTGTTGTTCTCTATGGGAGAGGGGTAATTACTTACTGTACTGCCATGTTGTTCCACTCTGTCTTGGCATTGATTAAGCCATTTAATTTAAGATGAATGGCACAGGGTGGCAATAAGCCCTGGCTGACGGAGAGCTCCCATTGCGAGCGGTAATTGAGAAAAGGTTTCTCTCAGAGTGGAAAACAGACGCAGGAGCACCATTGTGCATCTGTTTTGTCTCCTCCAGGTCTTTTTCATCTTTATCATGACAAACAGGCAGGAATGCAGCACAGGAACCCGGGGAACCCCTTTGGACTTCTGAGCAAAGGCAGACATGGTCCTGTTGTCTCAGTGGGGTGGCCGCTGGGTGTCCCAGCTATCCTGTTGTTCCCTCCTGCGGTGCATAATTGCTTGATTGCTATCGAGTTTGAAACCCTCGTTTTCCAACACAGCCTATGTATCTGAATTGAAGCGACTGCTAGAGATTAACTTGTCTTGGCTTCCTGTTATCATCTTCCCCCCTCTCTCTCTCTCTCTCTCTCTCTCTCTCTCTCATGTTCCAAACAAGCACAATAAACGCAGAAAGTGAAATGACTGCCCTCCTTGCGATAATTTAAAACAGTTTCCTCTCACATTCGCCCATTTGAACAATGCTTTTAAGATTAAACAGCGTATCTGAGCTAGCGTGGGGCGAGCAGAAGTGTCAACGGATGTTCCCCAGACTGCCAAGCTCTTTGATGCTAATTCTGGGTGCATGTGTTGCCACGTTGTGGTCTCCATCGATAGAGCTGTCTCTCCTGCTCTCCCTACTCCCTGGAGATGCTCATCTGCAGGCCCAGTCCAAAGCACATCTTGCTTAAGTGGAAGTGATGCTCTGGTTGGCGTGTCAGAACGAATCAGCCCGTGTCCCGCGTTTACCTTCGTTCTCCGCAGGCCTGAAGATGCTGTGTTTGTCAAGCACTGTGCTGTTACCATTTCGTGTTCCAGGGCACAGGGCAAAATGGCTCGTATTGGTCTCGCAGCTTGCTCATGTTGATTAGCCTTCACCCTCGGAAACTACCAACTTAATCCTTGACTTTATTAAAGCTCAAACGCCTTTTCATTTTGCCACAGTCCTGAGATGTAATTTAATCCCATACTTTAGCGCACGCTTTGGACTCACTGTGTCATCCAATCCTGTTGCCAGAGGGGAAAAAACATTGTGCAACTAAAGGTTGAACACATCCCTGGCCAAACTCGAATGAAGTTTTGCGGGAAGCAGTAGTTCCACTCAGTGCGTTTCTTTCCATAATTAGTCCTTAATAAGTATGCCGCTGTGAAGTTTCTTATGGGCATTTCAGTAAAAACACCATAAACAGATGAAATAAAAAGGGTGTGATATTCCTCTCTTCTTGTACTGTAAAATATTCCCATAGTAGCATGAAATAACAATGATATTCAGATTCATTCAGATCAGTAGTTTTCAAAAAAATGCTGTCTGGTGACTTGTTTTTTTGTTTTGTTTTTTCAACAGAATGCATATTTATGTAATTCTGTACACCATTTCTATCATAGTATGTCTTTATATTTAGTTGTACATTTCTGCTAGCATTTATTTTTTACATATGAATGCATGTTATGAAAAAAAATTGCTAGGAAATTCTAGATGGTTGCCAGGTTGTTGCTATGTGGCTAATTGGTATTTGCCAGTCTTTCATTTTTCAATTAAATGTAAATTTAATGGGGGACTATGCTCTTTTATACAAGATGTAATTTAAGTCCCAGGTGTCCCCATAATGTATCTGTGAAGTTTCAGCTTAAAATACATCACAGATCATTTATTTATACCATGTTATAAAGACCCATTTCTGAGTGCAAGCAAAAACATTTAAATGCACATGACCTGCTGCTCCCTGCCCCCTTTCCATGATCACAGCTCCTGCCAGTGTTGCCAAGTCCGCGGTTTTCCTGTGGAATCGGGCTACTTTAACACTGTTGCCGCGAGTTGTTTTTCATGTCCGTGGGTTGAAGCGACATGAACATATTTAGCCAATTGAATGCGATTTTTACCAGGATGTAAAAATCCCCTGATAAAAATGAGCAATGTGACATCACTGTGTAAAGGTGAATTTTGCATAATAAGTCCCCTTTAAAAGAATCACAAAACATTTACACCATCATTCAAAAGTTTAGGGTCATTTAAAGAAAAAAAATCATACTTTTATTCAGCAAATTCATCAGAACTTATTCATCAAAGAATCTTGGAATTAAAATGTATTACCGTTTCCACAAAGAATATTACGAAGCATGACTGCCAGCTTTGCCATCACAGTAATTACATTTCTAAATATATTAAAATATAAAACAGTTCTTTTAAATTGTAATAATTTCACTTTTCACTGTAGTTTTGATTTAATAAACGCAGCCCTAATGAGCAGAAGATATTTTTAAACAGTCGTGTAACTGCTATCACACTAAGCATTTGACTTGCTAGTAGCGTCACCAATGCTGTTGGGCTAATGTGTACAAATGGACACACTGATCACATGCAGTACATGTTCCCTGAATCACTATAGATTAGTTCTAATTAATGGTTTAGATCAAAGTGTGTAAAAGCCAAAACTTAAATGGCATTTATGTCCATTATGAAACTCTGCCAGGCATATAATTACGGTCTTTAACAATTCAAATACGCCACGCAATTTACTGACCCCGTGCGACATTATAATGCCTCTTAAAATAACCTTACAATTAATGTGTTCTGCATTATATTTTATGTTCTTTCCACAAACTAAACATGCTCCCATTTTCTGTAGAATGCAACTTTTTTAATGCCGTAATTACACTTCAGGCAAAGCCTACAGGCAGCTGACAGTTCTATAAACTGTTTTTGGTTTGATATGGCTTTTTATTTCATATTTTTTTCTCAGAAATCTTGGCCCTCAGTTTAGCTGTTAAAATAAATTTTTGCAGATGTGGCCTGAATAAACTCTGGGATTGTGGGAAAATCACAGCTGAATTTCTAAGCTTTTCACTCCACTGGCTTTTTCAAATACATAACTGTTTTTACTATAACTTTTTCCACCCGTCGGCTTTGTCTTTTGTCTGCTACATTACATTGTCTGTTTTTTTTTTTGTTTGTTTTTTTTCCCCTTTGCCTTCATAAGGTGTTTTGTTATGAAGGTTAAAACAGCCGTGCTGTGTTCTTTTGAAGGCTGCATTAAAGAAATGAGAATAATGGCTGGAGTACGCTCTTAGGTTTCCCTTATCTTCTGTAAATGAGCTGTTTTATCTCCATTTGCGCTCAGCGTAACAGAGAAGCCTTGGCCATTTCATTTGATGTTACCTGATCTAAAGGTGTGTGTCCTGCTGTGATGTGACATTAGGTGAAGTGGAGGCTTCCCTCCAGAGACCTACAGCCCTTATGTGAGAACAAGCCAATAAGGCAGATAACCAGCACATCTCATTAAAGCTTTATAGTCTCTTATACATGCTGTGTCATTACAGCCGTCACACCCCCGCAACACGTGTCTCTGTTGAACTATTGTGTCGCTGCTTGACTAACATTACCCAGCAGCATAAGCAGAGCTTGGTTTCAAATTTCAACACAACTTAGATCCAATTTACACCTAATATTAAGATGGTGGACAGTGCTAATTCTATCTATCTATCTATCTATCTATCTATCTATCTATCTATCTATCTATCTATCTATCTATCTATCTATCTATCTATCTATCTATCATCTAATTTCTTAAGCAATAGTTTCAACACACTAACGTTCAAAAGTTTGGGATCAGTTATTATTTTAGTTATTTGTTTTTACTTTAATTCAACAAGAATACATTACATTGATTAAAAGTAACCAAAACATATTAAGCAGCACAACCGTTTTCAACATTGATGATAATAAGAAATGTTTTTGAGCAGTAAATCAGCATATTAGAATGATTTCTGAAGGATCATGTGATGGAGACTGGAGTAATGATGCTGAAAATTCAGTTTTGCCTCACAGGAAAAGAATGTATTCTCAAATATATTTGTATCATATCTAAGGCATCAGATTGCCTGCCAGATTTTAGGGTTTCTCCACCTTCAAAACCTCAATTTAAACCGTGCTAACAGTTGTACACGGTGATATTTCTCGGATGACTACTTGTGATCAGATCACTGAGACAGATCTTAATACCTGGTGTGTACGGGCCTTACATGTGAGGAGATAAGAAAAAAGCTGGAAATAGGAATGTTTCACTACTTTGAGATCTGCAGCAGTTCTTGTGAACTTTATGTGCAGGTCAGAGAATCGAGAATCAGTTCCATTGTTCTATTTAGTTGTTAACGGTTCTTGACCATCTGCATTCTACTTCTGACTTCTGAGTTAAAAAAAACAGGGCTGAATTCAATTCAATTTACATTTATTAGTATAGCTCTTTTCACAGTACATCATTTCAAAGCAGCTTTACAGAAAATGTATGTTTATACATTACATTTTAGACTAATTTGGACTCTGTCCAAATAATGTCCATATGTCCAGAAATGTACAGTTCAAAGATAAAGTTAGCTAACATAATTTATTCATTTAGGCAGAAACAATGATCTCATTAAAGCAGTTATTACAAGTTTTGATCATAATGATTACAATATATATTAAAAAAAAATGGCAGTTGTGTATGTTGATTGTTGATTGCCAAAAAAGTATCTTTTTTTTTTTTAAGTTTTAAGTTTTATAGTTATAAGGATGGGTGTACTAAAAGAATCGATAATGGAATCGTTGAGGAGCAGAAATCAAGTCCTTGCAATTCCAATCTTTATTTAAGAGCTAATTATTGTGTCTTTTTACAGTAGTTATTTGGAAGATGGATTACCAGAGGGAGTTCAGATCAAGGTATGCTGTGCTGAAAGACTAATCTGGAGCTTTAAATAGGAATTAAAAATGTTTTTAAAAATGTAGATTTATTATAGACTCGACAAAAAAGCACTTTTATCTGTGCTATGAGATTAAAAAAATGTAGTCTGGAAACTGGCTAATAATCAGACCTTAACATTTGGCATGTTTTTTTCATCAAATTAAGGTTGTTATTGTGCTTAAAAATTGTTTTAAAGGCTGAAGTGAGGGGTGAGGGAAAAGAGTAGGTCATAATTGCTGTATGACTTCATGCATTGAGGGAGTTTGTGAGCAGATGTTTTTGTGGCAGGGACCTATGGCCTCAAAAACAAAAGAAGCTGGCACTAATAACGCTTGTATTGCATAATTGGCTAAATCATTTGAGACTGTCATTGCATTTGTTGCATGCACAACTACAAGCACACACGTTTAAAGATGGAGTGTGTCATTTATGTGTCTTTAGCAGCACCAAACCAAGAATATCAGATATAATGACTGTTTCCAGACAGGTTTTCTGAACCCTCCACCCATCTGCAGTTGTTTGGGAAAAAACAGGTAGTCCTGCTACAAGAGGAGCTGTGTTTAAAAAGTGTTGCAGATGGCTCGCTTATAGCCACTTCTGCAACTAGGACTTCCTAGAAGAAAACACTTTATAGTGGGATCAGGGGATAAAATAAATAAATAAATTAATAAATAAATAAATAAATAAAAAATGAAAGAAAATTCATTTCTGACAGTGATGCCCCATCTAAGGCCAGTCTGTGTATTGCATCAGCCAGGCCTATGAAAAAGTCAAAGCATGTGCATGAGAAAATAGACTCCCTAAAAGATCAACTGTGTACTCTCATACAACAAGCTGTTACAATGTGTAGGTGTGTATGTCTTTGACAGGTTTCTTGTACAGTACATGAGCGCTGAACGGGAGGATACAGAGACAGCTGTAGGGTAATGCACTGATATTGCTGGCAGCTCCTATTTGCAAATATCAGCAGAAAGGCTTACTGGTGCTTATTGCCTATGCAAGCCTTTTTATGTTTGCTCGTACGTGTCCTGCTCTTGTTGCAAAGACATTTTTGCAACACAGCTTTTAATAAAGCGTGTATGTGTCTGACTGTTCGCTGAAGAATGTCATATACGCTTAATGGGCCTCGTTCATGATACACAAACTGAATGAATTTCTGAGTAAAATGTTTGTAAAAGTGTAAAAGTGCAGCATTGTGGCAGTTCATTAGCACAAGCAGAATGAATTTGTATATAAATCGTTCTGCAAACCATTCTCGCATCAATTGAGGATTAATTTCGATAATCTGTGTACACTACTGTTCAAGTTTAGGGTCATTAAAATTTTTCTTTTATTCAGCAAGGATGCATTTGTATTTGTAAACGTATTGTTGTTTCCACAGGAATATGAAGCAGCACAAAGGTTTTCGGCATAGATTATAATAAGAAAAGTTTCTTGAGCACAAAATCAGAATATTATTATTTCTGAAGGATCATGTGACACTGACAATTCAGCTTTACTATCACAAGAATAAATTACATTTTCAAATATACTCAAGTATAAGAAAAATATTCATTGTCAGAACATTTCACAATATTACTGATATACTATATATTTGATTAAATGTTGTGATCATAAGAGCTTTGGTGATCATAAGAGACAAAAAAATCTTACTGACCCCAAACTTTTGAATGGTAGACTAAATTGAAGGGCTGTTTGATTCCAGAATTTCTTTCCAATTCCAATTCCAGATTTTTTAAATCAGTGGAGCTAATTTCAAAGTTGCAGTTCTAAAATAATTTACTCGTTTCTTAGAGAGGTAAAATGAGAACTTAAAATAAACAGTGAAATATATACTTATGATACACTTATGATTGATATGGCTTTTAAGATATTGTTTAGCTTCTGTGCTTTTAAAATCTGGAATTTTAAAATTATTGGTGACTTTCTTCTGTGGAACACAAAAAAAAGATAATTTGAAAAATGCCTCAGTGTTTTGTTTTTGTTTTTTTCATACAGTTCCAAACAGTTATAGTTATAATGAGTCCAATGTTGTTTGGACCCCAACATTCTTCAAAATATCCTTTGTGTTTTGCAGAAGAAAGAAATATGCGTACAGGTTTGGAACAACATGAGGGTGAGTAAATGATGACAAAACTTTAATTTCTGGGTGAACTATCCCTTTAATGTTCAGAAAATGTAAACAGGTTTGAAAGCCCGTTCTTTGTTTAGAGAAATTTGTGCTGCTCGTGTTCCACGAATGAGGCCCTGTGATTGCTAGAACTAAGCTGAAAGACACTTGATGTTATAAAGACTTCAATTATGGTCTGGTTGTGAATGTTTTTGTAAATATTGAAATGGGCTCACACTTAGCTTGGGAGAAAGTCAATTTATAAATGTCAAGTGCACTTAATCCAGGTCACAAGATCTGCTAACATTTGCACAGTGCAGAGAAGACAAAACGCCCCAGGTCGTCACATCATTCTCCCCTGTCACTGTCTGCAGCAGTGTCCTGTGTGTCATTATGACTCTCATGCCTGTCACTTGAACAAGCAATCTGTGCTGTTGGTGCGATGGATGTTGCGCACCTCATTTTCGCTTGGTCTGTCTCTGTCTTTCTTCTCTCTTATCATATTTCATGTTTTTTCAGCTCTGACTCAGATGGTTCAACACACATTCACAAGATCACAAGTGAACGGCAGCCATTTTGTCTTTATGACAGAAAAACAAAAGAACTTTGACCTTTCTTTAATCCCAGCACCTTTACAACATGGTGTTAGCCGCATGCTTTGTAATAGATATTCTTTTGTCTGTCTGTTTGTGTGTTTGTTTTGATCAAATGTATATATGTATTAACTAGCAAAGTTAATATGTTTCTTTCAATAGAGGCACATCCAATACTGTTCTGAAACCACTGAACTTACAAAACTCGTCCCTATATTCATGTCCCCCACATACAGGTTCAATGAAGGTTCACACTGAGAGTGATTTATTTATTTATTTATTATTTATTTATTTATTTATTTTTAATTAATATGTTTATCTATGTTTATATATATATATATATATATATATATATATATATATATATATATATATATATATATATATATATATTATTATACAGTCAAACCAAAAATTAATCAGACATTTTTTATATATTTTTACTAGTACGTGCAGGACACTATAGTTCATTTATGTAATTGAGGATAGCAAAATATACCCAAAAATTCTTCATAATGAACTATAGTGTCCTGCACGTACTAGTAAAAATATATCAAAAATGTCTGATTAATTTTTGGTTTGACTGTATAATATATATATATATATATATATATATATATATATATATATATATATATAAGACCACCAGCTCTTGTTGGGAACAGTCTCTGTCAGTGTGAATGGCCTAATGATTTAAATGTAATGCTGTTGCTTATATCTCATTACGGAGGGACAATAATGAATACAACAAAGCAGTGACTTGTCATTCCATTCCTGTAATTGCTATTTCAACACCATGAAAACTGCAAACTGCAGGCTTCCTCTTTGAATAATCTGCAGGAAAAACATCCGTGAGCGGTGCTGTCTGGCTTCTCCCCGCACTGCCAGAAATCCCTTAAACTTTCAGTTAGTGAATGTGACAGAGTATCAGCATTTGGAGAGAAAATCCATCTGCAGGTCTTTTGGGACTTTGTCACGTTTGATGTCATAAAAATGAAAAATTGAGCTCCTAATTCTTAGCAGTCAGATATTCAAAGGGATCCTAATCCCTCATAAGCACTTTCTCTCTCACTCACTCCCTTTCGTTCTATTTAAGTGTGAAGTAGTCATTTTCCCTTTAAATCTTCACTTTGAGCAAATACAGATACGAGTAAACTCTCCATTAGCGGCCTCAGTGAGTGCCAGCTATCGATGCCCATTTAGTGTTCTCCATTGAGAATCAATTCCCTCTAAACACACTATGTCCAGCTCTTTCTTAGCCTCTGGAAAATTTGGTCATCCCGATCTCATCCTTACCTTGATTGGAACAGTGCCTGCTATTGAAAGCATGTTTGAAATGAATGTGTGTGTGTGATTGCAGTCCATGATGGTAGATGCTATAGTTGTAAGAAATGAGCCTGATTGGATGGTTCATTTGTTCTCCTTTGTAGAGCCAAGCTGAGGCCCACTACAAAGGCAGTAAACATGCCAAGAAGCTCAAATCACAGGAGTCCACGAAAAATAAGCAGAAAAGTGCAGCCGCCCAGGACAGCGGCCCTAAGACAATCACCACCACCACCACCACTTCCTCCTGCACTGCAGTCACTGCCAGCTGCTCTGAACAACCAGGTTAATAGCTCCTTTTGTACTTGCTCCACATCACCTGTCCCATCCTCTTTCTCCTATCCTTCCCTCTCCATGTGTGTTTACTTCTATGCTTTTCTTCCCGCCGCTCTAACCCCGAACCCTCGCCGCTGTTTACACTCCATGTGCTTGTGTGTGCTGCACGTAAAAGCATCTAGACCACTTTAGGGTGACCAAGGGCATCCGTCAAGCTCAAAAACGTGCTGCTTGTTCATGTGCCGAGGTAAGGAGCAGCCCTGCTGCGGCAGTAATCAGCCATATGCTTTATCATGCTAACAGCAGATCATTTTTCCTGCAGCTCTGTTTGCTTGTTTCATCATTACCTGCATATTAAGTTTCCTGCACATGATCTTTTTGTCTCTTTTTGTGTTGCGTTTAAATGTTTAATTATGGAAAACACATACAGAATTCGAACAGGCGGTAGGATGCGTGCTGGGATGCTGTTATTTTCCTTTTTTTTTTTTTTCTTCTTCCTCCCTGGCCTTTGATTTGACTGAATTAGATTTGTGTTACATTTCAAAGAACATAATCATCTGATCTTTGCTTCACGCTGTGACCCACTCAATTTCAGGCCCTTGTGTCTGATTAAGAATCAAGACTGGGATGTACCAAGACGCATGCCCTACGGGGTGCAAATCCGAGCCAGTGCATACTTTCCGAATTCGCTCGTTCTCTAGCTACAGACTCTGAGACAGATTTGGGTGCGCCTCATTTATTAGGCAGTGGTGGTCCTCATTGATATGCAGTGTCTTTGTACAAATCAGGCCAAATGAATGTCAGCCTGATTCACAGATGGCTTATGGGTCCTCGCTGTCATGCCGTCGTATTAGCGTGGTGTTGAGCTCGGACCGAGACTCGGGAGGGGGGCTGCTGTTGCCGTCTCTCCCCGAACCCTGGCAACACACAATGCAGTCAGATTTAGTTTACATGGGAAAACTTCAAGCACTAAATCATTAAAATTGCTAGCTCCAGTGCTTTACGTAAGAGTCTGCTTTATGTAATTTTTCAGAACTCCGTGTGTTGGATTATTCTGGGATGTGTGCGCACGGTAATTGCTCTGTTTTTTTTTCTTCTTCTTTTTTTTTTAAGATCCAAAAAATGTTCCACACTCACTGAGTTTTTCAGAAAGGATATAGCAAGGTCGTTTCAACATTGTGGTCACTGTTTGGTCTGCATCTAAACAACAAGTGCCAATTGTTATCACTGTGGCTCTGTGCCAAAACCTAGGGAACTGCCTATGTATGCTGTATTTTAAGGCATCATAGACACACTTTTGTTTCAAAGGATAGATTGCTTCTTTTAGCCAAATTCTAAGTTGGAAGTATTCAAAAGTTTGGGGTCAGTAAGATTTTTTTTTAAAGAAATTAAAGGTGCAATAGGTGATTCTCTACAGAAACATATTTTGTTATACTGCTTCAAAGTCTTCTCATATCCTGATAACAATCGCTATGTTAAATGGTCTTAATGTATTTTTATTATTATATATACTGTCTGTGGAAGGCGTAGGACCCTAAAATGTTCATCCAATCTTTATATTCGGTCCGGATGAAATAATATGATACACAGTTTATACAACACCTCGACGAAAGAGCACTGCAAAACAAACAGCAGCCACCTTTTACAGTTCCTAATCAAAACAAGGTGCTTATGCTGTGTTCACACCATAACTACTGTAATTAAGAGATGGCAGCCCGTAACGTTCTAACTGGAGTTGTTTAGGTCCTCAGACTCGGAATTATGCATTTCCATGTCAACAGTGTCAACACCGAAATGAATCTGCAGCAGTCAGAGACGAGCTTTCTGAGTTGTTTACATTCATTATTATTGTAATGTTATGTGCTTTCAGACATGAGTAGTTTAACGCCGTCTCTTGTGACGCTTTGCCGAGAGCAGCTATACGTGTGTGTGTTCGTGTGTTTTGGAGGAGCCGGGGCTTTCAACTGTGATTTGCAGGGAGGGTGGGATTGGATGCTTACAATACTAGCAGGCTAACGTTAGCATTTTCCAGATCACCTACTGCACCTTTAATACTTTTACTTTTCAGCAAGATGCATTAAAATGATCAAAATGCTGTTCTTTTAAACTTTCTATTCATCAAAGAATCCTGTAAAAATGTACAGTATCACAGTTTCCACATAAACATTAAAGGGTTAGTTCACCCAAAAATGAAAATTATGTCATTAATGACTCACCCTCATGTCATTGCAAACCCGTAAGACCTCCGTTCATCTTCAGAACACAGTTTAAGATATTTTAGATTTAGTCCGAGAGCTTTCAGTCCGTCAATTGAAAATGTATGTGCAGTATACTGTCCATGTCCAGAAAGGTAATAAAAACATCATCAAAGTAGTCCATGTGACATCAGTGGGTTAGTTAGAAGTTTTTGAATCATCTTATATAGATTTTGGTCCAAAAATAATAAATAAAATGTGACTTTATTCAGCATTGTATTCTCTTCAGGAATCCTTTCCATTGAATTGATTCCACTGAACTGATTCCATTGAATCCTTTCATCTGTCGGCGTTGGTAATGCACTTTTACGTTGTTGTTTTTGGCGATTAGGACAACCGCGACATGCACACTTACGCACCATTTTAAAAAATAGCTTGAATACAGCGCGCGTCTTCCTCAGACTGTAAACGAAACTCTGGCGCACCAGTTAGCACTGGAGGGACAGAAAGCTCTTGGACTAAATCTAAAATATCTTAAACTGTGTTCTGAAGATGAACGGAGGTCTTACGGGTTTGGAACGACATGAGGGTGAGTCATTAATGACATAATTTTCATTTCTGGGTGAACTAACCCTTTAAGCTACTGTTTTCAACAGTTATGTTAGAAATGCTTCTTGAACACCAAATCATCATATCAGAATTATTTCTGAAGGATCTTGTGACACTGAAGACTGGAGTAATGATGCTGAAAGTTCAGCTTTGCCATCGCGTGAATAAATTATATTTTACTATATATATATTAAAAAGGATAATTATTTTTAAATTGTAATAATATTTTGCAATATTACTGATTTACTGTAATTTTTTTTACCGAAAATAAATGCAGCCTTGCCGACCCCAAACTTTGCAACTATAGTGTTGTTTCCATCCTTCATAAAGTAGGCAATCCCATAATGCACTGCATTGCAAATATATTTTATATTATATTTTCAAAGTACATGTTTTTATTAGTTTATGCATTCCCTGGGAATCAAACCCTTTACCTTGGCACCACTTTCTGCTGTTTGAGCTACAGTAGAACTTTATTATAAATATTCTTATAACTCATTCAATACCAAAAACTTTGATCAATACCAAAAAGTTTACTTTAATAAAAAATGACCTAATATTTGAGTGTGCTGCATGTTTTATGCTTATTAAAGTATCACACTGTTAACTTGGCAACAACTGTAAATTGAGTTTCTGTGTGCTTTTGATTTTTTTACTGCCTATGCTGCGCATTTTTAAATTAGCAGCTGCTTATGTAGACAGCTTACTAGGTTTTCATACAGAGCCTATGATTTCTGTTAGTTTTGAAAAGTTTTCCAAATAGTTGTACTTTATCTCTGATCCGTTTTCTTATTTGGTTACAATATGTTCCTTATGACTCACCACATATAATAGTGAGAACAAAAACAAAGAGGCATATGTTTCCACATCTACCTACCACGCTTTGGAAGATTTGAAATATAAACTGAAACAGAGAGAGAAAAAAAAATGCAAAAGAGCAGAAGTTCCATCCTAGAGGTTCAGGTTAGTGTCAGCGGGTGTAATGTCACTGTATAGGGGAACATTAGACTGTTCTGGCTGCTTTGAGTCCTCGGGAGAAAAAAAAAAGGACGAGCAGAAAGTGACATTCATATAAACCAGCAGAATATTCCCTCAGAAGCCTGGTAGAGAGTGGGTGGAGAGTACAGGCATCCGACATCAAGGCTTCTAGGGCCTCCTGAAGCATGTAATGCTATGACAAGGGCGCAAGTGTGGTGAGCGATCCAGGGGTCACGTCCTATCACATTACAGCACGCGGGACCCGAACAGTCACTGGTGATAGAAGCCTGACCCTACCCAGTGCTGTTGTAACCACACTCTAAAAAATGCTGGGTTAAAAACAACCCAAGTTGGGTTGAAAATGGACAAACCCAAAGATTGGGTTGTTTTAACCCAATTATTGTTTAAAAATAACTATGTGGCTGGCTTAAAATGATTTATGAGAGGCAACAATAATAATCAAAAGGTAAACATTTATTAATAAGCAATTTAATAAACGTTTATTGTTTATTCATTAAACTTTTAAATAAATATTCATTTATCAAACATATTAATAAATATTAATTTCCAACATATTTTGGGTTCATTTTAAGCAAGCAATACAGTCATTTTTAAACAACAGTTGAGTTAAATAAAACTACCCAGCAGGTTGGGCAAACATTTAACCCAACCGCTGGGTTTGTCCATTTTCAACCCAACGTGGGTTGTTTTTAACCCAGCATTTTTTAGACTGCAGTACTAGGTATAATCTGGTTATGTAATCAGATTCCATACGTCCATATTCCATAAAGATGACATACTTATAATTAGATTACGTTTCATTTTAAAATACTCATAATCAAAGAAAATCAAAGTAATCAAAATAATTTTTTATTGATTAAATAATATCATATTATTCACAAAATGACAGTAAATTATTCATAATTTATAGATTCTCTGATGTCAGTTAATGGTCACATTACATGCAGCAAAACAAATATTTGTTTGTATTTGTTATGATATTAATTATTAGTATTATCACAAACCCCCAGTAGTTCCTTCATAAACCCCAGTTTGGGGTTCTTCATGTTGTTGTTAAAAATTTAATTTTTTTTCTTTATAATTTTATATATTTTCAGTTTTTGTATACATTTTTATATTATTTTCTAGTAATCCTATTCAGATCTATATGATTAACAGTTTAGGTCAAAAGTAATCTAAAGGTAATCACAAAGTAGTCAAAATGCATTACCTAAAATATGTAATCTAATAGATTATGTTATTAACTACAATTTTTGTCGTGGAATTTGTAATCAGTAACGGACTACAAGTTTTGACATAGAAACTAGAGAGCTTGCCTGCAGCAAAGACCTTATATCAAACCCTAACAAACAAAATAGAGGGAAAAAACAGACAGGAAGGAGTTGAAAAATGTGGCAGCACATAATACAACATGCTGAGCCCTTCACCACTAACTGTCAAATTTGCTCTGTCCTTGTTTCTTTCTCTCTCTCTCTTATGTTCCCAGTGAAGAGTGCAGAGCCGTTGGCTGCGCACAAAATCCCTGCCTCCCCGCAAGCCTTTGTGCCAGCTCCCGCTGCGCCCGCGGTGGCATTAGTGCCCAGCCCTTGCAAGACGGCACCCGCGCATGCCAGCCCGCCCACCGAGCCGACAGGGCACGTGGCAGCCCTGAAGAACACCTCCAAACCAGCAGCGGTGCCAACGGTCCCGTCAGAGCCCAGCGTGGAGTCTGAGGAGGAGAAAGCCAAGAAGCTCCTGTACTGTTCGCTGTGTAAAGTGGCTGTCAACTCCCTCTCACAGCTGGAGGCGCACAATACAGGTGTGGCGAACATCTGCATCGCAATGTCTTTCCCACGGCTTTCTCGCCGTTATACGTTCTTCTTTATCATAAATGTTTCATGAAGTGACCCTCTGAGGCTTGGGAGTGTGGAAATGTACGTGCAGTTAAAACATAAATCAAAACCAGCGAAGCAATGTGAGGCTCATCATTGATAATGTATGAAGAACTGGAAAATGTAGACGGGTTTCCCACAGTCATGGAAAACCTGGACATATTGCGGAATTTTAAAAAAGCTGATTTCTAAGCCTGGAAAAGTCATTGGGACTAATCAAATATTAAAAAGTCATGGACATTTATGTAGTCGATATGTTTTTTTGTTTTTTTTTCTAGTTATGCTCAGCCTTAAAATATTTAATCTGCAAGAAATTGCTTTTTTATGCTTGGAAAACATTATCCAGACGCACTATAGAAGAATTTCTTCAGATCTGAAGACTGCAATCAGACTAGGGCGGTTGATATAGCTACAAAAATATCTTGGTATTTTTCAGCCTTTTGATAATATTCAGTATATAAACTACCATTAAAAAGTTTACTCCAGTCTTCAGTGTCACATGATCTTTCAGAAATCATTTTAATATGCTTATTTGCTGCTCAAGAAACATTTCTTATTATAAGTGCTGAAAACATTTGAAGATTTGTGGAAACTGATGTTTTTTTGTTTTGTTTTGTTTTTCTGGATTCTTTGATGAATAGACAGTTCAAAAGAACAGCATTTATATAAAATATAATGTTTAGTTTTTACTGTAACATTTGATTAGTTTAATTTATAGAATAAAAGTTTTAATTTATTATTATTAATTTCTTAAAAAAAATCTTACTGATCCAAAATTTTTAATAATTTTGAATTGATTTACTTAAAGAGAGTTTGAACTGATTCATGAAAATGAAAAAGAAAAAAAAAACTGTATTTATTTTCCCTTTTTTGCATCTAACATTTCAATCAGAGACTGTCTGATTGAACATTCTCATACTTGTTCATACATTTTCATACTTCTCATACTACACACAAGTCGTGAGACAAGGGCCTCACAAAATTAGTCTAGTGAGTCTTTAGGAAACTTAATGGCCAAAAACAATACACATACTGTGTTGCTTAAAGGCACAATATGTCATTTTTCGCCACTAGAGGTCGCTTATTCAAAACGCTTATTCAAGTCGTAGCTTGATGACGCCTTATTTTCGCAGAATCAAGGGAAGTGTTGTCTTCACGTCTACAGCCAGTGGAAAAGAATCCCACGGGACTCAGGAAAAAATCATATTTATGGATGAGCTAATGTATTAAAGATTCATTAACATTACTGTAGCATGAAGCACGGTGTGGCTGAAAGCCGTTGGAGCGTAACGAGGCCGCTGGAGCAGTTGCTAATGCTAATGAGAGACAAGTGCGACAGACAGCTCAAGAGCAGCAGAACTTTTATTATGCCACAGACCACTTCCGCTTCTTCCGGTCATGCATATGTGGGGTAACACAGCGCTGTTTTATCATGTTAAATACATTTGTGTGTTGAAAGTTGTTATAATGCTACTCTGCGTTCACTTGGTGGCTGCTATGAGACACTGCACTAAGCTAGTGTCTTTACTGTAAAAAAGATTTACTGTAAAAAAATATACAGTAAATCAGTAATACTGCAAAATATTATTACAATTTAAAATAATTGTGATATTAGGCATGGTAAAACATGGTACTCGCGTAAAATCAAGAAAACGAGATTTAAACAATAAGACTTACTGTGTTCAGCTATAGAACAGTGATTAGTTTTCTGTCAGTGAATGTGTCCATCCAAACAGCTGCTCACCTGTCTAATAGAACATAATATATTAAAGCGTCTTTGGTGTTTCCATGGTTCCTAAAAAATTTAACCGGAAATCGAGGGTAATGCGGATACAATGTCATTGATAGGTGACGCACATACGAGGTCCGTGTCCTGGTTAAAATTGCTTATTTAAACATTCTTAGAAAGATTTGGGATAATGTAAGTACACAAGTCAACAAAACATACAACATTGTTCTAGTGATTTTGAGATCCTTTAATCCAAAAATCTTACATATTGTGCCTTCAATAAAATCACTGTGTAGTAGATTCCACAACCTTAGGCTGTAAAAATAAACTGCTAAATTCAAACTCTTGTCTGACTTAATTGAAATATTCAGTCTTAGAAATTGTGCTAAGTTATATCAATGCAGCCAAAAGTCTGAATAAACAGATTTGTTTCTTTTTTTCCCCCCGTTAAGCCAGAGAAAACATTCTACATTGTCTGTTTCATCAGGTTCGAAGCACAAAACCATGCTGGAGGCACGAAATGGAGCTGGTCCCATTAAAGCCTACCCCAGACCCGGGTCCAAACTCAAAGTTCAGGCCACACAACTCAACAAAGGCTCAGGCTTACAGAACAAGACGTTTCATTGTGAAATCTGTGATGTTCACGTCAACTCAGAAATCCAGCTTAAACAGGTATTCAGTTCAGTTTCAGTGTAAGAGGATGTATTCTTGTTAGCATGTGTCTTTGGTTGCATTTGGCATGATCCTTATTTATGCAGTTTACAACAAAACGTAACGTGTGCAGTGATGAATAATGAAAGCTCTATGAATAGTAATGGGATTCTGTGGCTTGATCTTGCCAAATTTGCATGTGGACAAAATGAAGTTGTACTTCCTCTTATGATGTTTTGATAGTTCGGTTCAGTGTTATGTTTGGTCACAAATGTGTATCACTTGCATAACAACGTTAATTAAGTCCGTTTTCTTCCCAGCATATCTCCAGTAGGCGGCACAAGGACAGAGTGGCAGGGAAACCCACCAAACCCAAATACAGCCCTTACAACAAGCAGCAGCGGAGCTCCAGCTCTCTGGCAGTAATACATTATTTATGCTCTTTATAATCAAGCGCTTTCATCAAGTGTTACTCAAGTATCAGTGCTGTGAGGAGTTTGTTCCACACTTTCTAGGCTGACAAATGCCTCTTTTGGGATGCTAATGCATCATAAGGGCTTAATGCTCACTTGTCATTTTTCAAATGATATGCAAAATATGCTTGAAACAACTTTCTGTTTATAGTACAGTTGGCCCTTTACTAAGCTCCACTGCCCTGGGTTACTGTTGCTAGCTCAGACGAGCTTTACAGAGTGTCACATAAGAATGAATTACTTTTTTATGTTCTGTTAACAATATTTGAGGATCATTTCTGTAAATCCCATTAGAAAGTATCCAAATGCACAGATCCTCTATAGACTTGCATTAGAAAATAATTAATATTTTAATAATTACTAATAACAACAAAATGAATAATTATATTGTTATTTGTTATTATTATTGAATAGTAAAAATTTTGTATTTTATTTTTTATTATTTTTACTATTATTATTATTGTAAGCATTAAAATATTTTAAATCATTATTATTAGCAGTAATATTTATAACAAAAATAATAATACTTTATAAAAAAATATTAATTTATTACATATTATTATTATTATTATTATTATTATTAAATTATTGTTGTATTTTTTTGTCATCATCATCAATAAAGTATTATTATTATCATTAATAGTAATAATTATAATAAAAATAATTATTATTATTTGTAAAGAATTAAACTAATACAGTATTGTTTTTATTATTATTACTATTACCAGTAAAGCATTAAATATTTTAAATTATTATTATTATTATTATCAGTTATAATTATAACGATAAAAATAATATCATCATTATTATTGTTATTTGTAAAGTGTTACATATTATTATTATTAATAATAATAACAACACTTTCAGTAATTCTTCTTTTATATTGTTATTATTATTATAAAGTATTAAGCATAATAATAATATTGTTGTATCATAAACATCAATAAAGTATTATTATTAATAATAATAGTAATAATTCTAATAATAAAATAATAATAATAATAATAATAGTAAAATATTACACTAATTATTATTATTGCTGCTGCTACTAACACCACCACCAGTAAAGCATTAAAATATCTTAAATAATTATTTTTAGTAATAATTATAATAACAAAAATATTATTATTATTATTAGTAGTAGTAGTAGTAGTAAAGTGTTAAATATTAATATTAATAATAATAATAATAATAATAACACCTTCAATAATTCTTCTTTTTATAATATTATTATCATCATTACCGGTAAAGCATTAAAATATATTTTAAATTATTATTATTATTGTATTAGTAATAATTATAACAACAATAATTTATTAATAATAATAATAATAATAACAATATTAATGTTATTATTATTATTATTAAATAATAATTATTTGTAAAGTATTGAACTAATGAAGTATTATTATTATTATTATTATTATTATAATTATTATTATTATCATCATCATATGCATTCCCTCAGTCTGATTGGTGAACTGGAAGATGTTTTAGTGCTTATAGTTGACTATTTTTAAAGGGTTAGTTCACCCAAAAATGAAAATTCTGTCATTTATTACTCACCCTAATGCCGCTCCACACCCGTAAGACCTTCGTTAATCTTCAGAACACAAATTAAGATATTTTAGTTGAAATCCGATGGCTCAGTGAGGCCTCCATAGCCAGCAATGACATTTCCTCTCTCAAGATCCATTAATGTACTAAAAACATATTTAAATCAGTTCATGTGAGTACAGTGGTTCAATATTAATATTATAAAGCGATGAGAATATTTTTGGTGCGCCAAAAAAACAAAATAACGACTTATATAGTGATGGCCGATTTCAAAACACTGCTTCAGGAAGCTTCGGAGCATAAATGAATCAGTGTATCGAATCATGATTCAGATTGCGAGTCAAACTGCCAACGGCTAAAATCACATGACTTTGGCGCTTCGACAGATTCGACACACTGATTCATTATGCTTCAAAGCTTCCTGAAGCAGTGTTTTGAAATCGGCCATCACTAAATAAGTCGTTATTTAGTTTTTTTTTGGTGCACCAAAAATATTCTTGTCGCTTTATAATATTGAACCCCTGTACTCACATTAACTGATTTAAATATGCTTTTACTACCTTTTTAGCAGACTATATATTTAATTACATCACAGGCTTTTTAGGTTAAATAATCCCACTAGGCCATATAATCAATGTCCTTTGGATTAATTGTGGAGTCCTAATTTCTTTATTGACATTGACACTGTCCTTTGTCCTTCCTCAAAGTGATTCAGTGTTCAATTTTTTCTTTTTCCTCCAGGCCAAACTCGCCCTGCAGAAGGACTTGGCGAAGCCCATTTCACCAGCTTTCCTCCACACACCCTTCGCCCCCACCACAGTCCCGTCCATCTCCCTCCACCCTCGTCCCAACACCTCCATCTTTCAGACGGCCTCACTTCCGCACTCGTTTCTCCGCGCCGCTCCGGGACCGATCCGACATACCGCGGGCTCCATCCTATTTGCGCCTTACTGAGCAAGCGCCCAAGTCGAAGCGGACGTTTCTCGGACTATGCCACACTGCGGCTGCGTGCCGAAGTTCAGCGGTGTATTTATTGAAACTTTATCCTCAACCGTCCTCACCATCGCAAAACCCAGGAAGGATCTGCCGTCTTAGTGAGGACTTTTGCATTTAAAAACACTAAAAATAAACAAGAAAAGTGTTGAACTGCTTCCTGAAAGACTTGAATTATCATGGTCTTCCTTTTCAACTCAACCAACCCCGGACAAGCACATGTCTCGCAACGCTGTCAGAAACAATCCCAAATCTTACCGTAGGACAGTACGTGTTCAGTTGACGGCTTGATGTTGTCAGGGAGCCTGTGATGCAGTTTTTGGCCTGTGTGCTGTCTTGTATCGTGTAGTCAATAAGCTCAATCACCAGTTCCACTCTTATCCTTTTATCTGACAGCAAACGCAGCATTTCTCTTTTCCACATGTGTTCGGGTTCCTCTTTTTGTCATAGAAGTAGATTCAACCTGTTTTCATCATGAAACAAACTCTCTTTTGTGTAATAGGACAACCGTGGGCCTTTCATCTCTCTGTGATATCCTTATTTGTCACGAGACTGTACTTCGTCTGCAGCTCTCTGATGATGCAATAATGTATAGATCATTAATAATATTGATATTCTCCATTGTGTATTTAATGTTTACCTTCCAGGTTGCAATACTAGTTGTATTTTATGAGCTGGAGGAGAACTAGGTACGTTATTTGGTACATTTATTTTTAGAGATCGAGAGAAAACAGTTTCCATTCACTGAGAATTCTTTATTTGGCTGTGGAATTTCATAGTCCATAGTATATATGTATGTATGAGAGACTGTACATAAAGATACTACATTTTCAATAAAATAATATATTTAAATGATTTCTTCATTAATTTATACTGTATATTTCTTTTTATGAATCATTATTAAATGTTTAGTGAAGCATACTATAATATGAATCAATAACACATGAATTATTTTATTTATTTTCAGGTATTTTTTTAATTACACTGTTTCTACTGTACATTTCTCTTGAGTTCATTCATTTGTGCAGGAGATTTGTTTGCTAAATTTCATTAAATCCTTCAGTTCAGTGTTGTGTAATTTGATTATTAGTTTTTTTTTTCATAGTCTCTAGTCTTTTTTATGTTCATTCATCTCTGATGAATGACTCATTCAAATCTTGTTTGCTAATATAAACAACATGATCATATCTCAGTTCTGTTTGCTCAGTATGATTAATGGGTCTACAAGTAATGAATTTAACTTCATTGACTACATGATTTAAATATATATATATATATATATATATATATATATATATATATATATATATATATATATATATATATATACAATTATATTCATTTATCAATAATTTAATCTGTCAATGTGGGCCTTTAATATTATGGGCTTCAAAAGTGGGAAACCACTAGTGAAAATGCTTCTGTTTTGCGTATTTATTAATAATTTTTCATCACAAATTATTTTATTGTCAAAATTTCAGTGCAAAAATTGTCCATGAACAGGAGTATTGTATGCACTGTTGGGGAAAGTTACTTTTAAAATTAATGCATTACAATATTGCTTTACTCCCTAAAAAAAAGTAACTAATTGCGTTACTTGGTTACTTTTTATGAAAAGTAATGCATTACATTACTTTTGCGTTACTTTTCACAATACATATTGTTTCAAAGCAGCTTCACAGTGACAATAGGTAAATTCTTATTGAGCTAAAGTTGGTTTTTGATTGAATCTCTTCCATTGTAAAAATTAATTATTACTTTAGGGGCCGCTTAAATGACACCTTTCCTACTGAAAACCGAATACCTTTAATGCATTCTTGCCGTTCATTTGCGTGTTTAGTCTATAGGTTTGCGTGTTTGAGTGTGTATGTGTGCAGAAGCTTGGTCTTTTTTTAAAAGGTGATATTCGCCAAATTACTTTACTGGTCCGCAAAATACAGAAAAATTAGTTGTGTGATCTATGTGAACTGGAATATTTTTGATAACGTTTTATCTATACATAGGGAAAGGAAAGGGAAGGAGGCCTTTGTAGGGGATAGATTAGTTGAAACGTCAGGGCTGCTTTATCATCATGCCTAGATGCAGGTCCTTCATCTCATCTGGATACGGCCTGGATCTGGCAGGCTGCGGCAAACCTTGGAATAAACCGAAAGAGACTAATATTAGCGTAGACGCCATGCTTCTTATGATGTAGTGAGTACATCAGGTGTTATGGGAAGAGTTCCCGGTTCCTGCTGACCTAATATATGCAGCCTAACATTTTACATGATTTCAATTATAGAAGTAGATAATGGTTTATGTGTATGCGAGTTTAAATAGATGTGTTTTTAGCCTAGACTTAAACTTACAGAGTGTGTCTGCTTCCTGAACAGTGATAGGAAGACTGTTCCAAAGTTTAGGTGCTAAATAGGAGAAGGATCTACCGACTGCGGTTGGTTTTGATATTCTAGGTATTATCAACTGGCGTGAGTTCTGAGATTGCAATAGACGTGAAGGACTATAATGCATTAAGAGCTCGCTCAGGTACTGGGAAGCTAAACCATTTAGTGCTTTGTAAGTAAGTAGCAAGATTTTAAAATCTATACTATGTTTAATAGAGAGCCAATGCAGTGCTGACAGAACTGGGCTAATATGGTCATACTTCCTGTTTCTAGAAAGAACTCTAGCCGTTTTGGATCAGCTGTAGTTTTTTTTTTAACAGGTGAGCAGAATAACCCAGTAGAGCGTTACAGTAATCTAGCCTTGAGGTCATGAACGCATGAACTAACTGTTCTGCATTTGTCATTGAGAGCATATGCTGTAGTTTAGATCTGCAAAGGATGCAGAATGTGCTGCGCTGGCCTTCAGATACAAAGGGATTTGCGCTACATTGGCCAGATCAAAACTTTTAGGGGGAGTTCTGTATGTCTAGTCATCTTATGCCCCGTTTCTATTGGCCGCGCATGTAATCGTCACAGAGCACAGCGGCGAAAGTTGAACTATTTTGAACTTTGAGCGCAGTGGTGCTGTTGTCGTTTCCTGTGTGAAAAGGCCTTCAGGCTGAAGGAAATGCATATTTACACCCGTACAGTAGAGGGCGCAGCTCAAACAAACCTTTCAGCTGTGCTGCCATTCGGGATTAAAGAAGAATAGGATACATGAGAAGAAAGTTCAAAATTCTTATTTCTAAATCTAACCTAAAGTAATTTTTGATAATTAGTATTAGTAGAATTAGATCACTGAAGGTCAGCAGCAAAGACACTGGTTAATAAAGTGAGATTAAATACATAAAGTATATTTGTGTAATTTAATACTGTCAATTAATACAGGTTTGTGTAAAATTCCGAGATTGCATTCCACTGTTTTTATTGATTTTGAGGAATACTGAATGTTTTTTGTGCAAGTGAGATGAGTAAATGCATGTTCACATTAGTCTAGAACTAGAGTACCCATCATGTTCACACAGCGCACGCAACATATCTGCACTTTATTTCTCTCAACATGGGGACAGAGCTGTCAGTCAGTAAATGTGAAAAATGTGTATGTCTTAATATTTTAATAAGCCTCACTTGTTTGATTATAGAGAAGTATTCTAAATATTTTTTCCTAAATTATATATTTTTTAGTATCTTATATTATTATTTAAAAAGATTATTTCTCCGTTTAAATGAAAAACATCCCAATCAAAGTGGTTTCAGACTTTTGCACTCCACTGTACATACACTCACCGGCCACTTTATTAGGTACACTGGATTGGACCCACTTTTGCCTTCAGAACTGCCTTAATTCTTCATGCCACAGGTTCAGCAAGGTGCTGGAAACATTCCTCAGAGATTTTGGTCCATACTGACATGAGAGCATCACACAGTTGCTGCAGATTTGTCGGCTGCCCATCCATGATGAGAATCTCTCATCCCACCACATCCAAAAGCTGCTCTATTGGATTGAGATCTGTAGAGGCTGGTTGAGTCTAGTGAACTCATTGCCATGTTCAGGAAACTAGTTTGAGATTATTTGAACTTCGTGACATGATGCATTATCCTGCTGGAAGAAGCCATCAGAAGATACTAGCACACTGTGGTCATAAAGAGATGGACATGATTAGTAACAATACTCAGGTAGGCTGTGGCGTTTAAACGATGCTCTTGGTACTCCTGGGATTGGTACTAAGAGGCCCAAAGTGTGCCAAGAAAACATCTGCCACACCATTACACCACCACCAGCACCCTGAACCATTGATATAAGACAGGATGGATCCATGCTTTCATGTATTTTACGCCAAATTCTGACCCTACCATCTGAATGTTGCAGCAGAAATTGAGACTCATCAGACCAGGCAACATTTTTCCAATTGTTTGTCCAATTTTGGTGATTTTTTTCCTGTTCTTAGCTGACAGGAGTGACACCTGGTGTGATCTTCTGCTGCTGTAGACCATCTGCTTCAATGTTCGATGTGTTGTGTATTCAGAGATGCTCTTCTGTCGTAACAAATGGTTATTTAAGTTAATATATCGAGTTACTTTTGCCTTTCTATCTGCTCCAACCAGTCTGGCCATTCTCCTCTGACCTCTGGCATCAACAAGGCATTTTCACCAACAGAACTGCACTTACTGGACTCACTTTACTGGAACATTCTCTGTAAACCCTAGAGATGGTTGTGTGTGAAAATTCCAGTAGGTCAGCAGTTTCTGAAATACTCAGACCGTCTTGGCTCCAATAATCATGCCACATTCAAAGTCACTTAAATCACCTTTGCATTCATAAGCAGTTGAACAGGTGAACCTAATAAAGTGGCTGGTGAGTGTGTGATTATATTTGTGTAGTAAATGCTAAGAACAATGTGTCATCACTATTTATTTGTTTTGGCATTTTGATTCACCACCTCACTATTTCTACCATATTGTGACTTCATTTGTCATGATAATTTGCCTGTGATTATGTATGCAATGACAACTGCAATAAGACACAGATCAGGATGTCTCACTAGTGATTGTTGATATAATGAGACTGCCCTTCACCTCTGCTTTTCATTAGGATTGTGATAGTAATACTGGCTGACAGATGTCCAGCTCTCAGTGAGAGCAGCTTAGAGACGCTGAATCCTTTCTGACATACTCCCTTCAAAACACCCAGATGAGTCAATCAAAATGACCGGTTCACTGGGTACAGAACACCCCACTGACCTATTGAAATGTCACCCCCGGCATTAATAAAATGAAGGTGGTAAATTCCGTGTACAGAAGGCTACTTTTAGAGAGGTAAGTTGTAGCTTATATTTCGGGATGGCTAAAAGAAAACCAGTCTCAGTTGACCAGGGTATGAATGTCACCGAAAATGCATTTCAATAGTATATTCCTCTCTTTTATCTAACATCTGATATGTTTCATTATATTCTGTTCTAGTAGGCATATTTGATATAAGATCAGTGCCACAGCAGACTGTGTAGTGACCTGTAGCTTTCAGATTTCAGAATAAAAAAATAAATAAAAAATTAGCTCTGAAGACCAGGAACTTGATGAATATTTGCCGCACATTTCAAGTGCAGCAAATGAGGCCCAAACGGAGAAAAATTATGCAATTTGGTGTAGAAACTGATATTTATTTGGCCAAAAAGATGAAATTCTGCTTGTAATGTAAATCAATAAAAGTATAACAGACTAAAATGCATATAAGTATCAGTTATCACTCTACATCTCCAAATAATGTTTTAGTTAGATGATATTTAAAGTTTTATGTTCAAAGCTCTGCAGTTTTTATTTTGGGGCAAAACATATAACGCAAAACAATATAATTAAGATATAAATGTTCAAATAAACGTTCCTCAAAAGCCTGGTGTATCACATTTGATACTTACTTTTTAACATTATTTTTCTAAAAAAATATGTATGGATAATCAAGTTGTTACATAACGTGATGTGTAGAAACTCTCATGACAAGGAATACTACTAGAAGGCAGACTTTAATAACAAAATACTCCAGGAGCCAGGAGAAACACGGGAGAAAACCTCATTACAATCAAACAAGACACACCTGAACTGAAACTCAAATCAATCAGTTACTATGACAACTAAAGAGTGGCGGGAAAAATGAACAAAGGAAGACATGTGACTAATGAAAATAAACTTTAAACATTTACAAATAAACCAAACATGTGACATTACTCGGGGTAAGGCGTATCGTCACGCCACAAACTAGGGTGGGAGATTGGGAGAGTGGGCACCATGGAGGCTGACTAGGAGAGTCTTTAGCAGGACAGGAAGCCTCCAGGTCAGTGCCGGCAGCTCAGGAGTCCTAGGAGGATGCGCCTTCGTGGCCTTCTCCTGGACCCCAGGCTCAGCCACGGGCATATAGCCCCCCACCAAAATTTTCTTAGGGGGAGCTAGGCATTTGTAGGCCAGGAGGGATTCTAGAGCAGACTCTGGAGAACTTCCTGGAGCAGACTCAGGAGCTGGAGCAGACACCAGAGCGGACTCAGGGGCTGGAGCATGGTGGCCATTTTGGCTGAGGGCTCAGGCGCAGCGGCCATGATGGGACGAGACTCTGGAATGGCAGCCATAAAGGGACGAAACTCTGGATCGGAGATTTCACACATAGGAACGGGTCTGAGAACATTGCTTGCGGGAAGCATTGTGACCATTGGCATTGACAATGCTTTATTGATTGGAGTGGGAATTTCTCTCACCACTCCGATGGTGAAGCCTCTGTCGAACAGGACCTACCTCATGAAGGTCATCGCCAGCCAAGTCCATATTTATCTCTGCCATCATAGATTCTGGGATTACTGTGACCATTGTAATTGGCAGTGACTTGAGATCCATATTTCAGTACAGTTTGGTTCTTCTGTTACATAACGTGGTGTGTAGAAATTCTCACAACGAGGTAGAAGGCAGACTTTAATAAGAAAACACTCAGGAACCAGGAGAAACACAGGAAAAAACAAACTTTAAACATGTAAAAATAAACCAAACATGTGACACAAGTTAACCTAAGTTGCTCCAGTCCAGTAAGTGTTCACCTTAAAATATTACTTACAATGTAACAGCTATTCTCATGTTTACTTTTACAAACCCGATTCCAAAAAAGTTGGGACACTGTACAAATTGTGAATAAAAAAGGAATGCAATAATTTGCAAATCTCATAAACTTATATTTTATTCACAATAGAATATAGATAACATATCAAATGTTGAAAGTGAGACATTTTGAAATGTCATGCCAAATATTGGCTCATTTTGGATTTCATGAGAGCTACACATTCCAAAAAAGTTGTGACAGGTAGTAATAAGAGGCCGGAAAAGTTAAATGTACATATAAGGAACAGCTGGAGGACCAATTTGCAACTTATTAGGTCAGTTGGCAACATGATTTGGTATAAAAAGAGCTCTCAGAGTGGCAGTGTCTCTCAGAAGTCAAGATGGGCAGAGGATCACCAATTCCCCCAATGCTGCGGTGAAAAATAGTGGAGCAATATCAGAAAGGAGTTTCTCAGAGAAAAATTGCAAAGAGTTTGAAGTTATCATCATATACAGTGCATAATATCATCCAAAGATTCAGAAACAATCTCTGTGCGTAAGGGTCAAGGCCGGAAAAACATACTGGATGCCCGTGATCTTCGGGCCCTTAGACGGCACTGCATCACATACAGGAATGCTACTGTAATGGAAATCACAACATGGGCTCAGGAATACTTCCAGAAAACATTGTCGGTGAACACAATCCACCGTGCCATTCGCCGTTGCCGGCTAAAACTCTATAGGTTAAAAAAGAAGCCATATCTAAACATGATACAGAAGCGCAGGCGTATTCTCGGGGCCAAGGCTCATTTAAAATGAACTGTGGCAAAGTGGAAAACTGTTCTGTGGTCAGACGAATCCAAATTTGAAGTTCTTTTTGGAAAACTGGGACGCCATGTAATCCGGACTAAAGAGGACAAGGACAACCCAAGTTGTTATCAGCGCTCAGTTCAGAAACCTGCATGTCTGATGGTATGGGGTTGCATGAGTGCGTGTGGCATGGGCAGCTTACACATCTGGAAAGGCACCATCAATGCTGAAAGGTATATCCAAGTTCTAGAACAACATATGCTCCCATCCAGACGTCGTCTCTTTCAGGGAAGACCTTGCAATTTCCAACATGACAATGTCAGACCACATACTGTATCAATTACAACATCATGGCTAAGTAGAAGAAGGATGCGGGTACTGAAATGGCCAGCCTGCAGTCCAGATCTTTCACCCATAGAAAACATTTGGCGCATCATAAAGAGGAAGATGTGACAAAGAAGACCTAAGACAGTTGAGCAACTAGAAGCCTGTATTAGACAAGAATGGGACAACATTCCTATTCTTAAACGTGAACTACTTGTCTCCTCAGTCCCCAGACGTTTGCAGACTGTTCTAAAAAGAAGAGGGGATGCCACACAGTGGTAAACATGGCCTTGTCCCAACTTTTTTGAGATGTGTTGATGCCATGAAATTTAAAATCAACTTATTTTTCCCTTAAAATGATACATTTTCTCAGTTTAAACATTTGATATGTCATCTATGTTGTATTCTGAATAAAATATTGAAATTTGAAACTTCCACATCATTGCATTCTGTTTTTATTCACAATTTATACAGTGTCCCAACTTCTTTGGAATCGGGTTTGTACTAAAAATCAGTAAAGATTTCACAGAAAAAAAGTTGACCTGAAGGGGGATGTTTTTAAAATTATACTAAACCTTTAACTTGCTAAAAAAGCATAAACTATCAGAGGATTTATCTTATTGATAATTTAGAGGCCTTAGAAATTTGTTCATCAAAAATGATTCATTTAGTTTTATAATGAACATAATTGTTCGCACATCAAATTTTTCTTTCAGTTTATTCTATTTGACACAAACACACACCGAAAACAAATATTCCTACATAAAAACCAGAGAATCAATTCTAGAGTCTAACTATTGTAATAAAAAAGGTAATTTCTGTCATTGCTATTGACTTTGTCAGACTGACAGTAATTTATTTGGGTTTATTACTGTATGCTGTAATTTCGATGCCCAAGAAAGTGCACAAATGAATCCCAATAGCAAAGGAGAGTCCTTTTGAGAAGAATGGGCTCTATGTGGAGTGGGTGATTGGTAGGCTCAATAGCTTGTTGTCTTTTTTTGAAGGTTTTTCATATTATTTTTTCCTGTAGGCAGAAAGGTACTGTGACTGCTGATCCGAAAAGAGGGTTTGATGAAAGGATTGAAGATTTTCCAGATGTTTCATCCACAAAAACAATCTATAGGCCTCCATCCAAAAACCTATTTGCTTGTTAGATTATATGTTAAACAATGTACATGATATTCTGCATTGACTCATACAGCACTTTTGATGCAGTAGCCAGATCAGTTAAAGTGCCCCAATTATTGGTGCCATTTGCTCATTTTCGAAGTACTCAGAGAGCATTTTGCGTCAGTCGTTGAGTCCAGGTTGAGCTGATATAGTGAGTCATTTTGGTAAACAAGATTATGAAAGTGTAGGATAGACTGTTCTAGATGCTTAACATACATCGTTCTTGTGTCTATGTATAGGTTCTGTAATCGGTGTAAAAAAAGAACAGGAATTATTGTCAGAGGATATGACTACAGCGTCCTGTTCACTCCAGCCTTATCCGAAAATACATAAAGAGCTGCTGGCAGTGAACTAATGAAATATAATACGTGACCACTAATGCAGGCTGACTGTAAATCCTCCTGATGGACAGTGGGGGGATATTTGATCGGCTAGTGTATGTCCAGCTCATGTTTTGCTCTCTTGTGTATGAACTGGACAGAGACAAGTACTGTATAAATCAGCTGTAGAGATCATTACTTGGAGACAACATTGTGCCTTGGGGACTAAATAAGTGGAGCTTTGTCACTCAGCTCAAATGAAAGGGCGGCTAATCCTCAATGTTTGCTCAGCATTTCAATAAGAACTGAAATCACTTTCCATCTGGGAAAGAATTACTCGCCATCTCCTGTGGCCCTCTCTGACATACAATGTTATTGCACAATCAGGTTGTGCATATAGGAGTTTATTAATTGCTTTTAAATATCTTTTTTTCTTAAAATGTTTCTCTTAAAATTCTTTAAATGACAAAACACAAATGAGTCAATTGTTGACATACAAAAAGCATACAGAATGAAGCTCCAAACCATAGGTTCGGGAAGAGCCTAAACATTTACACGTCTTGTCAAATATTATTATGAGCATAGCAGTCACTGTGCCATCCCAGCAACAATTCTTCCAGCATCACTTCTCCTTCCCAATCTCCTTCTCTATTTCTCTTATTCTTCCTCTGTGCAGTGCTGTCAAGCCGAGCCTCGGGTTCGAGTCTCCTTTGAGGGCAGTAAGCCAAGCTCGTTTACCATTAATGTTAAGACTGAATGGGCTGCAAAGTAAAGTAATAAACAGTATTTAGTTAAACAGTAATTATTATATAGTTATTTATTATAATATATGTATACAACAGTTCTTTCTGGTTCTCAAATCTGATTGGCTGATACCCGTGCAATATTTTAGTGATAACAGCACTCTTAGCTTTTCACCGTTTGTATCACTCCGCCTCAAGCGACTGTCATGGCGGCTGATCAAATCCACCGTATTTTTTACGAATACTATACTTGTTGTACCACAAACAGTAGTTTTAAGAGTTTTTTAGGCGAGAATGTAGTTTAAACCTGAAGACCTGAAATATGTGACTCATATTTAATCATGGCGCATATTGTACAATTTGTTTAAACCTTTTCAGAGATGCGAGCTCCAGGCCTTCAGCAGCCGTTCAGTGCTCGTGTACCCGCCGAGAACAGCTTCATCTCAGCCAGTGCTTTGGGGATTTGCCGCTGTCTCTTATTGTGGTTAAAATATCCAAAAAACACTAGAACAATGTTATGTATTTTGTAGACTTGTGTACTTGAGCAACTTGTGTACTTTGGATGGATACATTTATCATTCACAGTTTGAAACACATGAGAATACTGGAGTCTTTTTCTCAGGAAAAGCATCTGAGAAACTTTAATCTCATTGCTTACTAGGAGAAAAAAGAGGTATTAAAGATATTTTGTTTGTGATTATTAATATAGGGGTAAACAACTGCTCCTTAGCTCGTTTTACAATTCCTCTCTGCCCATAAGCGCACAGCCTACACAACTTGAAATTGCTTGTATTCAGCTCTTCTCTGAAAAGCACTCTTGAAATCTTTGTGTGCCGACATGTTAACTAACTCAAGTACACTGACTGTAAGGCTGTTAGTGTAAATCAAGCTCACTGTCACCTGCAATAAGACAATTTAACATTTTCACAAGGGCTCTTTACTAATAAACATCATTCAACTCCTCTTCAGATCACAGAAATGTGCAGCAATAAAGCATATAAGATGTATATAAGTGTTAAGAAAATATATTTTGTGGGTAGACGTTACATTTTATAATGTTTATTTTATGTAGGCTACAAACCAGCCAGTATTCCAGTTCTATTGACCATGCTGAGTTAATGTACAATCCCAATAAATCAAAGACTGTCATCTCATGTGGAAAAACAAAAAATGACTGCATTGGCTTCTCACAATAGCTTTAATGTAATTCATTTCACTTTTTAAGACTGATCAATGCCATTTTTCTTCCTAAAATGACCTATAATCCAGAGCTAACCTACAAAATTACATTGAATTTCCCAACAGGCCATCTATTTACAAGGATGAATTGATTCCATTCAGATTTGTTTCTTCCCATTTATTTTGTAAATTAGATTTGTAAGGTAAATTGGAATCTCATGAGACCTGTAAACTGCAGAAACCTTTTCTGTAATCATGAGATTTTACATGCTACATTTAGGCCTATAGATAGGCTTGTTGTAAACAAATGATTTTCATCTGCAGTTCTGCATACAAGATGAATTTTGAGTCTCGTCAAGTCAGTTCACTTGGTGACCATTTCTGTAACGACCAGGAAGCGATTTTCCACACCACTTAGCAACAAACTACTTAAATGGGGAAATAAAACATGATTAAATAAAACGCTACGACGTATGGTAGGCTACACTACTACAACAATGTCTCTATAAAAAATGCGATTGGCATTTTAAACTGTATGAGGCGAGACTTGCAGTTATCTAACAAAATGGGTTTGGCGTTTTAAACTTATTTCTCACAACACAGTCTCCGTCTCTTTTAAATGTTTTAACGCAAGAGCGCGCGAATGGACATTGCACTCTCGCACCCCTAATATAATGAATTAATTAATTAGGTTACATATTAGCCTGTTAATTGACAACTCACTGAAAATACTAAAATTTGCTTCTGATATATGGTGATGACCGAGCAGCATAAATGTCATTTAAAGTCGCCAGACCTTCCTCACAGAATGAGGCTCAAGCGCGCCCTCTGTTGACTCGATTTAGCTTGCTGTTACTTAGGTAGTTTCAAACTTCTTTCAACCTTTACTGACAAACTTACAATACTGTCTACACAACAGAGAGACAGACAGACAGACAGATTAGTGGATGTGTGAAGTTTGTTCACACAGGTTACTCATCCATAGGTTGTTCATCACATTAACTATAAACATTAAACATAACTTTGATTCCCAGAAAGTGTCACAATACATTTTGTTTTCACTTTGAACAGGCCTATACTGTTTTCTCGTTTCAAAAGTAAATGGGAAGTTCTTTTTATGAAATATTTTGCAAAAGTACTGACACATCATCCACCCAAAAGAGGTGAAAAGAGATCCAGTTTAGCAGATGCCTGAGGAAAACAGGAACAGCACTAATAGTGGATGGACACGCTGTCCTTGCAATGTGAGTTCCAGTAGAAACCCCTGTGTGGGGAACACAGATGCACTGCCATTCTGCTCTTGTCAAACTGTCCCCAGGGGTGACAGGCAGTAATTACATATCAGCACAATTACTGCACACTGGCATGAGAACAATACGCTGAGCTGGTCGTATCTTTGCATCTGCTCATTACCGCAGAAAGCTCATTGTGTAATCCAGCGGCAACTGTCTCACTATGGTGACTGCATACAGTTTCCTCCTCCAGTCCATTCAGCCCAACAGTTTTATTTGACCAACAACTATATCTGGCCAAATGATTTAAATTCTGGGTTCATAAGCAGCATTACAACCTTTTCAAATCGTAACAAAATTTCTAAAGAGCTATTTAGTCTTAAAAAGCTTCCCATTAAATCTGGGAGTCAAGCCCAAAAAAGAATCGATTCTTCCACTACATTGGAGTCAATTCTACTCAGGAGATTCGACTGTGTTTTTTGTTTGATTTGTGTTCAGCAGAACACGGCCTAAAATCTACTTTTTGCCAACGGACGGTGACTTAAGAAAATTATAAATTTATAAATATTTTTTACCAGCAATGAAAAATTGTTTAATTCTTATTAAAGTTACAAAAGTTGTTCAGTTAACATTAGAGCAATGAGTGATTGTTATTTGTCTTTTGTTGTTTAATTAAGATTAAAAACAGCAGGAATATTAGGCTGCTGTCACTTTAAGAGCTAATGCACGGATCCAGTATACTGTTACACGTGTTTTTTATTTCTCAACTTTTTATGTTTAGTTAAGACATAACTGAATAAGGATACTTGTCAAGATGAGCATTTCAACATAATTTAGTTTGAATATGTCTGTTCAAGTGCAAGAAGATGTGAAAGAGAGCTCACTTCAGTATTCGTGTATTGAGACACAGATTCTGGGCATGAGTTTTGGCCCAAACTTTTGGGTAATGAGTTGAGTTCCCTTTTGCATCTTCTTGAGCTTGAATATTTAAATTGGAAGGATTAAACTTTCATGACGATGGAGCACTGCCCCGTCAATTGTCCCGAGCATGGTTCACGTTCGTTCATGGTCATGTTCTAAAAAATTTTGCATTGTAAGAATTCATAAAAATGTTAGCGGCCGAATGGCGATTGACACAATTTCATATACTCTCCAACACCGAGTGTTTGCATTTACTTGCATTTGGTGCTTGGTGAATGTTAATTTTAGGCCCTGGGACAACTTGAGGGTGAGTAAATGATGACAGAATTTTCATTTTTGGGTGAACCGTCCCTTTAACATATGTATAATGGCTTGAAAATGCATTTTTGACAACAGTTTAAATAATGAAATGTTGAAACTGATAAGAAACATGCTATTTTAGGTGACTTGCGCAACTATAGCTCAGTTTTGAAGCACATCTTCATAATTTATCTTTTTGTTTTAATGGTTTTTTTTTTCTTTCTGTTTTTATTATTTTGCACTGAAGTGCGAAGACAAGTTAATTTTTAAAAAATATATTTGGACATAATGCAATATTTATTTACTTTCGGCCAATAGCCCTCAATCAAAAGTGATCTTTGGCCCTTTGTAGTGAAAAGTTTTGGAATCTCCACATTAAAGCAATCCACACTCAATGTACTCTACAAGGACTATATAGAGTAGACAAAGCATGAAATTATTCATCACTGACTCAAGTGACAACCCAGAACAGCACTAGAAATAGCTTCTGGTATAATGACTCAATGGGCAAACAGAGACATCTAGTGGCATCTTTTTATGCCTTTTTTTTTTCAGATAATTAGGCTACTCTGAGCTAATATTATTATTACCATAGCAACTGAATCTATCTATGCTCTTCTATTTTTGGAACCCATACAACATAAGACAGGCCTACTTATCTTAATTTCCCTTTCGTGCATCTTAAAGGGAATTTACATGATTAAATTATATATATTTGTTAGCTCCATTGAATTATATGTTTATTAAAACAATGCCAGTGACACAGTAGTATTCTATGCAAATTAGCACATTTCCCAAATTCACCACAATATGTATGTAGTTTACAAATGCCTATTATATTACTGTTTACAATCCACAACATCATGTTTTCATTTTGAGCTAAAATTGTTGAAAATGACATATCTTTATAATAGCATTCAGCAGAGGGATTTTCGACTGTTTGTCATAGTTCCTTTAAGTGGTTGTCACATGTGATAGTAAGTTTATACTATTCATTTACATTTAATAGCAGACGATTTTATCTAACTTACAAATGAGGAGAGCAATAGAAGCAATCAAACCAACAATAGGAAACAATATGCAAGTGCTGTGACTAGTTCCAGTTAGTTACACGTAGTAATATATAATATATATATATATATATATATATATATATATATATATATATATATATATATATATATATATATATATATATATATATATATATCCAATGGTAACACAAAGCAAAATGTTCACTTGCTGCCTAATATATCCAACCCACTAACAGGTGCCATGATGAAGAGATAATCAGTTATTCACTTCACCTGTCAGTGCTCATTATGTTATGTAAAAAATAAATCCATGAAATAACAGAAAAAGTAGTGGCAGCTCATTACCCTGCCATTATCCAATAATTTTACGGACATTTCCGTATATATATATATATATATATATATATATATATATATATATATATATATATATATATATATATATCACCCACGTCCTACGTGCCCCATTCTGCACGGGTCTCTAACCTGGGTCTCCGGCATGGGAGTCAGTCGCTCTAACAAGGGGGCTAAAGGCTGCAACCTCTGTCAGTTGCTAGAGCATCTCTTAAGATCAGAGGAGTCAGGTTTACTCGCACAGCAACTAATAGCTGGCCTCCATTACATATATATGAGTGTGTGTATGTATATATGTATATATCTGTAAAAATAGCGCACAATGTGTTGTATTCATTTAACAGAATTTCCCGTATTTTTTTTACAGGTGTTTTAGCTGAATTTAGAATTTTGCACTTCATTACATTGTGTTTTAGGGTTAATGGAAATGTCCGTAAAATTACTGGATAATGGCAGGGTAATGAGCTGCAACTACTTTTTCTGTTATTTCAAGGATTTATTTTTTACATAACATAATGAGCACTGACAGGTGAAGTGAATAACTCTGATTATCTCTTCATCATGGCACCTGTTAGTGGGTTGGATATATTAGGCAGCAAGTGAACATTTTTGTTTGTGGATGGCCAGGTACGTGTGCCTCGCTTACCTGGAGAACACATGGCACCAGGATGCACTATGGGAAGAAGGCAAGCCAGCGGAGGCAGTGTGACGCTTTGGGCAAAGTTCTGCTGGGAAACCTTGGGTCCTCCCAACCATGTGGATGTTACTCTGAAATGTACCACCTACCTAAGAACTGTTGCAGACCATGTACACCCTTTCATGGAAATGGTAACACAAAGCAAAAATGGTTCAGGAATGGTTTGAGGAGCACAGAAACGAGGTTGAGGTGTTGACTTGGCCTCCGAAATCCCCAGATCTCAATCCAATCGAGCATCTGTGGGATGTGCTGAACAAACAAGTCCGATCCATGGAGGCTCCACCTCACACCTTACAGGACTTAAAGGATCTGCTGCTAACATCTTGGTGCAGATACCACAGCACACCTTCAGGGGTCTAGTGGAGTCCATGCCTCGACGGGTCAGGGCTGTTTTGGCAGCAAAAGAGGGACCAACACAATATTAGGAAGGTGGTCATAATGTTATGCCTGAGTGTGTGTGTGTGTGTGTAAACTATATATAAAATAGTAAATGTTAGTATCAATGGGTTAAGTGTTGACAAAAAAATGATGCGTTTTCAGCCGTTTCTTGAAAATGGCTAAAGACTCAGCTCGGGTTGAGATAGAAGATAGAGGGTAATGAACAGCATGTGATAGTGATTGTCAATGAACTTTGAGACTGACAGTGGTCAGCAAAGTTTTAATGTTATTTATTAATATTCAAAGTAAATAATGCAGAACCATTCAAGTTAGCTTGAATGTACAGCGTCTGTGTGGAGTGGCAGAATCAATTTTTCTTTGTTTAGAAACATAGTGATGCACTTTTGTTTAAACTTTGAGTTAAGCAGAAATAAAACAAAATATTACATACAAATAAAACTAAATTTACTTGTAGGCCTGTATAAGCACTTTATACTGCATACATGTTATGCAAATAGGAAAGACTGGGACTTTTCCAGTGAGGTTTATTTTAAAAGTCAATACATTTCATATTTCAAAATAGACCCCTGTAGTAGGCCTATTGAAAAAATATTAAATGTTCACTGTTATTAGCTACCAATGGAAAAAAAAGCGAAATTCTTTGAACACATGTTGACCTAACTTACATGTAGGAAATTCCTCTTATGCAGTACCTCTGAAACTAACGTAACATTTTAAGTAACATTTAATTTAAAGATATTTCTATAGGCTACATAAATATAGAAATGTAGCTTCAGAAATATAGTCCACTCAATGTTAGACACGTTATTATGTAGGCTGTTATTCACCGTCTGATACAATATTTTGTAACTGTCAACTGATTCTTAAAAATGTTTAGTTTGAAACATTTTGATTAGAGAAAGGAAAAAAAGACCTTGGATTTATTTTAATTTCATAAATCACCTTTCTATTCACCTTTATGTTCAGTTGATGTTCTGACGATTTTTGCATGGTCCATTTGATATCAGAGTTCCTCTCAATCCATCCACAAATATCAGATATCATTATTTGAATGATGCACTGTGTGTTTAAAGAAGCGCTAGACCCCGCCCACTACAGTAAGAGACACGCCCTGCGTCACCATGTGGGAGGAGTCATGTGAGCAGGACCAGCCCCTTTCTAACAAAACACAACGCCGAGCGTCTTCTCAGTATCAAAGGCGATTATCAATAACATAGATCGATTCCTGGGCTCAAAACGGAGAAAGGTAATTTTTCTTTTTATAGTAATCCCTTAGTGTGATTAAAAATGCAGTGACTTTGTGAGCGAAAGCACATGGATCATGCATTCGCGTCTTTAGCAGTGCTAACAATCACAGCATTATTATCGACGTTCATCTAAGGTAAGTTAGTCAGGGACCGTCCTTATATTCAACCCTGAAATACACCACATACATGTTAGTCATACATTAACCTCCATAGAATGAAATATAGGTCAATGCATGCTGTTGTGCGGCTCGCGCGTGCCAGTAGCCATGCACGCTGCCAGAAAATATGGTTCATGTAAAATGAATGCCAAACTGCATTTCGATGTGTTTTCACGTGGCACCCAGCTTCATGCGTTGTTGTGAGTAGTGGCGATTGTTTTACTGCGCAGATGACCTATAATCATAATATTATGTAGGCCATATAGGTGGATCCCCGTCTTTGTCTCGCGCCTGAGCAGCAGCAGAGCACGAGCGAGTCATTCCTGCAACTCTCAGCCAGCTGTTGGTTTGATTCCAGACACTGATTCCCAGGACTGGCCAACTGTTGTCCTTATGTGGCCAGAAATGACTCTCAAAGACCACAGTTTCAATCTTAATTCTTAAATTTCCTAAGTTTATGTGTTTATAGAGCTGCACAGTGAATCTCATGAGTCCTGACAAGAACATGCCCAAGTCCTTTTTCACTACTTGATCAAAGGAAATGAAAACAACAGTTATGTTTTTCTTAAAGAAAATAATCCAAAAAGTAATCCAAAAGCAGTCTCACATTCATTAGTATACATCATGGTGGTGTTTGTTGTTCTGCCTTTCATTTATTCTGCAAAGCATAGCATCACAGTATTGGCTGTACTGTAATGAGAATCCAATGAATGTGAATTTTGATGGAAAAATATGCAATTTGTCATCAAAATGTTACAATTGACAAATATCTAAACATATGTCCAAAAATCAAAATCAAAAGAATACTGTTAGGACCATTTCATTGCGTTGACATTTTTATGACAACTTGCTTAAAGGGTTGGTTCACCCAAAAATGAAAAAAAATGACGTTCTACATCCGTAAGACCTTCGTTCATCTTTGGAACACAAATTAAGATATTTTTGATAAAATCCGATGGCTCAGTGAGGCCTGCATTAACAGCAAGATAATTAACACTTTCAATGGCCAGAAAGCTACTAAAGACATATTTAAAACAGTTCATGTGACTACAGTGGTTCAACCTTCAATGTTATGAAGCGACGAGAATACTTTTGTGCGACAAAAAAATAAAATAACAACTTTATTCAACAATATCTAGTGATGGACGATTTCAAAACACTGCTTCATGAAGCTTCGAAGCTTTACAAATCTTTTGTATCGAATCAGTGGTTCGGAGCGTGTATCAAACTGCCAAAGTCACGCGAACCAATGAAATTTCGAAACGTTTCAAAACACTTATGATGTAACGAAGCCTCGTTTACTGAAATCACGTGACTTTGGCACTTTCTTTGCATTGAGTCTCATTTAAATACATAATGTTGTTGTATTAACTTTAGTTTAAATATCTAAATAGATGGAAGTTTTGAAGCCATTTACTGTAAATAAAAAAAAAATACTTGAGACTGAGAGTTTGGTGATGCAATGAGAATTCGGGGGAAGATCATGAAAATACTAGCACAATGCAAAAATTGCTAATGGTCCTAAAATGAGTCATTTTTTGTTTCTTTTGATTTCTGGGTTGATTGTAATTGTTGGTTATTCTTTTAGTAACTCAATTCATTCTTTGTAAATGCAAAATATGCCACTCCTTACATACTGAAGCTGAAATTGGTTTTGAAATCAGTTTTGCATATACAATGACAATGCAGAATGATTATTATGTCCTAGAACTCCTACCATTTGCACAAACATTGGCAGAAATTTGCATTGGGATGGGCCAGTGGGTTGCATGGTAAATCATTGTGCAGCAGTGTAATACTTCTGAAGGTCCAAAAGCCATATTTTATTTTGCAAGCACTCATTCCTGGCTTGCAGACTATCAGCAAACTGTGTAATCACTGCTGAGCTGTCCTTTTCTAAATGATGTTGCGCTTTTCTGTGCATCAGCTTATGTTAAGATCAGTTTGCCTAGCTGTGCCTCCTTTTGCAATCCTCCCTAAATCCATTATTGCAGTTGAGTAAGTTTTTGATAATCTTTTCTTGGGGGGGCATTTAATTTTTATGATTTATAGTTGGGGTAATGCCAATAGAGTGTTGCTGTTTGATTATTGGATGCTTACGTGACCACTTCCATTCTCGGTAGTTTATGAGGAGGTCTTTACCACTCTGATTAATTCTGATGTATTCAGATTGGTTGAACTGTAAGCTGGATGCCAAAAAAGGTCTTAAAGCAGATTTTGTTCCTTTACTCTCTCTCCCTGTAACTCTTCCACATGTCCTGTTTTTCCTCTTTCTCCTCCTCCTCTGCTCACTTTGCTCCTCTTATGTATCTTTCTGCATCTTTGCAGAACATGGACCAGGAGGGAATCGCATGAGATGGAATGTACTTGATGTGCTGCATCACTGTTGAAGGTGAGTGAGACTGTCAGCTTTTCGAAATCTAGATCAGCCTGCATTCAGATCACTATGTAATTGAAGCACACTGTGAACATTCTAGTGTTGCCTAATTATAATGATTTAACCTACTTTTCGGCTTGTTTTGCCAGTTTGTTCTTTTTTGTACCGTTCTGGTATTTCTGGCATGGTGAAATCTTGCTTCTGGCGAGGGTTTTGTTGGAAGCCCTTCTTGTTTAACATTGTGCTTGTGTGGTTATCATAAAAACAGGAATGCGTTGTATGACTTGGCATTAAAGGAATAGTTCACTGGCTGTCAACTTCTGAAGTCAAATCGTAGCTTTTTGCATGAAGCACAGACTAGAATATAAAGGGAAAGTTCAGCCAAAAATAAACTCTTTACTCACCCTCATGTTGTTTCAATCCAGTATGACTTTCTTTCTTTTGTAGAACATCATAGAACATATTTTGGGAAATGTCTCAGTTTTTGGTTACCAACATTCTTAAGAATATCAGCTTTTGTGTTCCACAGAAGAAAGTCATACAGGTTTGGAACAACACAAGGGTGAATAAATGACCTGTCATGGCAGGTTTGACATTCTGTGTCAAACTTTGGTTTGTTTCTCATGCAAAGCTGTATTTTATGATTCTTTTATGGTGTTTTTGGTTCTTTTTGGAGCTTGACGGCATTATTTTTGGGTAAACCATTCCTTAACCTCTTTCCTGTAAATTAGTGTTTCATTTAAAATATATCAAAGAACTGCTCTCTATCTTATTTCTGTTGAAGTAGTCATCGGTTTTATATTCACTCTATGCCTATGGGACATTCGAGGCTATAATCATGAAAATGCATAGTCATTATTTCATAGTCATTTCATCCCCTTGGAATTATAAGGTTCTATTTGCATTCTGAGCAGTTTTGAGAGATTGAGCTTCAAAGATTTTGCATTCCACATTGCAAAAATTATATGGGGGAACAAGTTTCTTTCATACATGAAAATGACAGAGACCCTTAATGTATTCTTTACTGTACAATATCAAAATCCTCTCAAATCTGTAAATGGGGATTTTTGGAATGGGTCAAATGCAGCTAGAACCTTGTAATTCTAAAGAAAAAATCACTTTTCACTTGGAATTATGAGGTTTTATCTTGCAAATAGGGTTGTAACGATATACCGGTATGACGATATATCACGGTATGAACACGTACGATTATCATATCGTGTACATTTGCTTATTTTCGGTATTGTAAAAAAAATAATAATAATAAGACGCAGAATTTCACTTGCGCATAGACAACAACTTTCCACTTCACTACACTCTAAACTTGCTCCACACCCACACATACAGCAGACAATGTCAGAGACAGAAGTTGCTATCTCTAATCTCTATGCCCCGTTGAAAAATAAGTTACAATTTGCATTATGGGAATACTTTAGATATAGAAAAACAAACGCGGGGCTGTCCTCGAGTGTATATCCAAAAACAATGCGGGCGCAAAGTAGGCCTACCTGCAAAAGGAGGAAACGCATCGAACATGTTCACCTATATTCGAGAACACCATCCGTGTAGATGCATGTATGTTCCGTTTATAACTTAGGTCGTATGATGTGATGGAGAGGGAATCCCGGAATCCAGTCATGAAAATGGAATGTACAGTTACAGTATAACGCAGCGATGTCAGGTAAAAACGCGCGATTTGTTGGACTGATGAATAAAACATACTATAAATCAAATGGCCTAGGCGGGCTCTGTGAATATTAAAGCGCAAAAAGACGGCTGTATAAATATATCTGTTTGTTTTGCGTGTCTGCCTGTGTGAATGAGCTGCGCTGTTTCCTGTACTACATACTAAAGTATGCGCGACGCTCTTATTGTTTTTTCAGTGTTTGAAGTTTCGTCATCCGAGGACATGAACACACACATATCCAAGGTTGCTCTGAGATAGCGCTTAATGACCATTTCATCATTTTATTTGAGAAAAACCATTGTCAAATACACTGAAACTCAAAGCTCTGCACTACATCCCGTCAAAATAAAAGACCGCTTTTTAACTCGAAACTGAAATTTATTATAATTGTTAAATAGAATTTACTTCTCAAAATAATAATAAAAAAGTTAATTTAATTTACATAATTTTTGATAATATTTGTATTAAAAAATAAAAGCCAGAAGAATGAAGTCAAAGCAGACTTTCTGAATTTTAATTATTAATAAAAGATCTTCTAATCCATAATAATTTATTAAATGTATTTGATTGTTTTTGATTATTGAAATCTGAATAAAGAAAACAAACATTTTAATTAATTTATTGGTCATTTTAATTGATGGTATAAATAATAATTGATTGTTTAATACCGTACCGTGATACGTGAAACCGTGATATTTACTCAGACGGTTATCATACCGTGGAAATCTCATACCGTTACAACCCTACTTGCAAAACATTAATTGAAGCAAGAATTTTCAAGAAACTTTTACTTAAACTTTACAGTTTACTTATTTGTTTTAAAACATAAAATTAGTGCAGTAACAATGTTGACATGCATGAGAAAGTTACATTTAATGCTTTCTATGACATTTATTTCATATTTTAGAATTTTTTTTTTTTTTCCTTGTTCAAGTTAAGCATAAAAGGCAGTGCTAAATATTTTGTCGAGTACGAATATTAAATTTAGGTAGGAATATGGTGGGTTATTTAACACATTATTGCAGGAACCATGTAATTGTTGTAAGGCTTAATAATGTAAAATTTTAGACATTTTAAACCGAAAAGAAAACCGACAATGCTTCAGCAAAGGTGTTTAACAAAGTTAAATAAACATTGAAAATGTTTCACTGACTATATATAATTAAGAATATTTCACATTTAAAATATTTAAATGATTTAAACTATGCAAACATTTTTACCAATAATGTAAAATTTTACATTTCATCTTACTTAATATAGTTTATACACTTTAATCCAGTATGCCATAGCGTAGAGCTTTATAGCTACATACAGCTCAATACATGTACACAGGATGGATCAAGGTTAAAACACATAACATTCCCTCGTATGACAATGATGTGACTGGAATAATGCAAATAGACTACAAAACCTGAACCTTAATAGCACTGCTGGCTAGCGTGGTGTCTAACTGAAAATAACTCCTCTGCAATAGCTACAGCAAAACAAAAAAAGACTGAAATTTGGGCTGCTGTCATTGACAAGATCGTAAATAAAATAGTTGATCATGAGGTTTCTAATAAACATTGTGTTGCGTGGAATTGTTTAGTCTTCGCTGATTTAGTTTTCTGCTCTCTCTTCCACTGTCACGGAGCAGTCCGGTGACTTGACAAAGTGTGTGTATTCAAAGTGCTGATTGGCTCACAGATGGAACCTTATATAACCAAGTTAGAGTTCGACTTTGTAGATAGAACCTTTTTGTTTTCTAAAAAAAGTCCCAAAATGTATCCAACTTAAAAGAAACATCAAATAATGTAAATAAGTTGTCACAGAATAAGAATATGTGAATAACTCAATTTTGACAATGTCAGATAGAACCTTATAATTCCAAGGGGACTATTTGCTATATCCCTAGATGATTCTTGTATGAATCAATAATTAATTCATAATGTGTTATCTAACAAGTTGTTCTTCAATTTTTTGCAGCTGTGTAAGTAGACAATAGACTTGTTCCAGGATGGAGGCCTCCATCATACTGCCTGTGCTGAAGAAGAAGCTGGCTTTTCTGTCAGGTAAAGACTAGTAACATATTAAGATTTATAAAACTGTTAGTTCCTGTCCTTGATTCTGATGGGTCAGTAGCTGTGTTTTATTCACGATAAAACAGGGCTATGACCGCTTCACCCAACGTTTGTGTGTCACTACACAACACCCTTAGCAACCACTCTTAGTAACATAAACTGTTTGTTCTCAATTGATATTGTTCATTGAAGCTTGCTGTATTATGTAGAAGAGTTTTGTGAGAAAGTGATCGAGTGAGCGATTCAGATTTAGCATTTTCCTTCAGGTCAGTTCTATGTTCATAATAAAAAATCTGTTTAAATGTCCACTGCAATATCTTGTCCTTTTAACAGTTAAGGGGTTTTCCCGTGACTGACGGCGCTAGTCAAAGCATTTGTCAGTTGTTTCTTGTTCTGTGTTCACAACAATTCAGTCTTTTCAATGTAAAAGTTTTCTATACTGACTAACACACTCATAATATAAGTAATGTATATTGTAATGTAATGTAATGTAATGTAATTTCTGTTGCTGTTCACGGTCAGGGACTATTTTTTTCCGGCGGAAAGAAGGCTGTTAATGATTTTACTTCATGAAAGTTGCAACATATTTTTCATATTTTAATATTTGCATTGTGTGGTAACTGTTTAATAAAAGCAAGGTACTCGAGGCTAGTGCTGTATCGTGAATAAGTCACAGCTGAAGGGGTTGCAGGCTAACATTGTCCTCCGGCCGTGACTTATTCACGATACGGCACAGCCTCTCGTACCTTATTGCTTACTTAAAATATTTGAATTAATTGAATGTAAAACAACTTAACAAATATTTTAGAGTAGCTTGGCCAAAAATAAGTTGAGTATCTCAATATTACAGCAATGCATTTGCTGCAGGCTTCTCTCCTCTCTACTCTAGGATGTGATGTGAATACTTTATTTGTGCTTCATGATTAGATGTGACTATAGCACTGAGCCAGAAATAAGCTGCTATCCAATAAAACGGACAGTGCCAAGTGATTATTTGAAACCTTTCGCTTGCTTTCTTGTTTGCTTTGATGGATGTGAAAGATTGTGTCTCAGACAGCATCATCTTCATCTCAATATAATGTAGTCAGAGATCATTATATGATCTGTTATTACTTTCTGCTTCAACTCGGTGAACCTGAACACTGTATTGTAGAATGATATATTAGGTTTTTGCTTTTCAAATTTTCTTTAGTGAGTGTTAGTGCAAGGCATTTTGTTGAGGCAAATAATTGGTATTTTTATTTTTATTTTATTAGTTATTTACTACTTCTTGATGCAAGCTGGACTCATCTGTGCAAGCAATGCCACGTATGAATAGTTGCTTGTCCTTTAGCTTATGAGAGGCCATCCTTATGTCCACATATTATTTTTAAATCCCTTCCAGAACTCAGTATATCAGAGTATGGGGCTCTTTTGTCCCATGTCATACATTGAAGGTTGTATGCATGCCTCCTGCTTCTGACACTTTCATGTTAACAAGAACATTGGCAAAATGGGGTCATACACTGAGGTGTTCTCTGATGAATTGATATTTCTATCATTTTGTAGAAATGCACTGTGCCTCAACATTATTTTGTATCAAGGTCTTTGCACAAAAATTGGATAATGAAAGCTTCTAGGAAAGGCATTACTGAAACGTCTGATGCCTGGCCTTGAAACTGCGCATGTTCCCATGCAGTAGTCTGTGAATTAATTACAGTTTGCAATGTCACAAGGCTCTACTCCTCCAAAAGGCTTTTTGTATAACCTCAGTACTGTTTTTTTTTTTTTTTTTTATTCTTTTTTTTTTATGTCTTTTACTTGAAGCCTCACATTCTTACACTGTTTTTCCATTCCTTCATCATATTTCACTCTGTGCGGCCGGATTTTCTGCATATTTCCTGACTCGGCCCGTTTGGTTTTCCAGGAGGCAAGGACAGGCGCAGTGGTTTGATTCTGACCATCCCACTATGTACCGAACAGACCAGCATGGAGGAGCTCAGCGCCACTCTGGATTACCTACTGAGTATTCCTAGGTAAAAACACAGATTAACTTTAAGAGAGGTTTCCAAAGCTGTCACTCTGTTGCAAAGGCTGTACATCAAGCACATGTCAAAAGTATTCAGAGCAGAAATGGAACATTAATCTGATAATTGTAATTATAATGCACACTGTTACAGTATTCACACATGGAATAGAAAGTGGCCATAATTCATGGTCAGTCTGTGGTTAGAAGCTGAAAAATACTTTTATTGATTTCTCCAGACTTTTAAAGGTCTTTTAGGCTCCAAGGCTCTGGAAAGATTTTGCTGTATGTTTCTGTTAGTTTGTCCATTTTTATATTTGTGTAGGCTGTTACAGTATAAAGGTTTAACAAAAATTATTAAACTGATAGATATGATTCTGACTGGATGAGCCATGTTCAAAACCGCTAGATAACGATGTACAATTTGTATGCATTGTTGCTGAACAGTTGCAAAGTATGTTACTTGACAGAATAATTTGTATTCCAATTAGGGCTGGGCGATATTTCGTCAGTAAAGCCGGTTCCCTGATTACCGCGAAATCGCCATCACCTGCTTTCAAATGGAGCGGCATTTAATAGACAGAGCCGTAGATCACTGACAAGCTACGCAATATCGCGTTCATTATCGAAGATGAATCGCCTCAGATAATGAACGCGCTATTGCGCGGCTTGTCAGTGAACTACGGCTCTATTAAATGCCGCTCCATTTGAAAGCAGGTGATGGCGATTTAGCGGTAATCAGGGAACCGGCTTTACTGACGAAATGCGCGTGACAATCGCCCAGCCCTAATTCCAATCCATTATTAGGATTGATTATTTATTGAACATTGGTGTCTTATCACATTGCTCTTGCTGTAGTTTGATAAAATGAGATCAGATTGCTTGTCGCTGCAAATTGTGAATGCCTCTATACATTAAATATTTTTGTTTTAACTAGGGATGCACCAGTATTTATATTCAATCTGGGGCTGTTAAATTTACGATTAAGTGTAGACATCAAAGCATTATAATGTACAGTATAAAAGATGGGTAATTTGCTAAAAAATATTAATTTAAAGGCAGAATATGTGTATTTTTGCCGCTAGAGGTCGCCTATTTAAAACAAAGGTGTAGCTTGATGACGCCAAGATTGAGCGTGGAATCATGGAAGATGTCATCTTCACCTAACAGCCAGGGGAAAGAATCCGACAGGACTCGGGTGGAAATCAAGTTAATGGATGAGATTATTAACGTTGCTGTAGAATGAAGCAGAGCAGGGCGAGTGCTGTGGGAGCTGGACAAGGCTGCTGGAGCAATTGCTAATGAGAGACGAGCACGACACAAGGCTCGAGAGCAGTGGAACTTGTATTATGCCACAGGCACCGCTTCTGTTTCATTTGGTCAAGCATATGTGGGGTAACGCAGCTCTGTTTATCATATTAGATACATTTGAGTGTGTTGAAAATGTTATAGCGTGTGTTCGCTCGGCGGCTGCTATGAGACACTTGTTGCTCACTGCAGTAAGAGCTAGATCATTATTAGAATATCATATTAATATAATCAAGAAAATGAGATTCAAACAATAAGACTAAACTTGTTGAGCTATATAACAATGATTAGTTTTCTGTCTGTAAATATATCCAAAAAGTTGTTCCCTTTTTTTCTAATAAAACATATATTAGACAAGGGAACAGAAACATATTAAAGCTTTTGGTGTTTCCATGGTTTCCATGGGAAATCGAGGGTAATGCAGGTATGATGTCATTGATAGGCGATGCACAGACACAGTCCGTGTCCTGGTTAAAATTGCTTATTTTTCTTGATTTAAACATTGGAAATATCTGGGATAATGTAAGTACACAAGACAACAAAATATATAACACTAGTGGTTCTAGTGGTTTTTGAATATTTTAAAGGGTTAGTTCACCCAAAAATGAAAATTCTGTCATTTATTACTAACCCCCATGCCGTTCCACACCCGTAAGACCTTCGTTCATCTTCGGACCACAAATTAAGATATTTTAGTTGAAATCCGATGGCTCCGTGAGGCCTCCATAGGGAGCAATGACATTTCCTCTCTCAAGATCCATTAATGTACTAAAAACATATTTAAATCAGTTCATGTGAGTACAGTGGTTCAATATTAATATTATAAAGCGACGAATATTTTTGGCGCGCCAAAAAAAAAAAAGAAATAAATAATGACTTATTTAGTGATCGTCGATATCAAAACACTGCTTCATGAAGAATCGGAGCATAATAAATCAGTGTATCGGATCATGATTCAGATTGCGTGTCAAACTGCCAACGGCTGAAATCACATGACTTTGGCGCTCCGAACAGCAGATTCGATACACTGATTCATTTATGCTCCGAAGCTTTCTGAAGCATTGTTTTGAAATCGGCCATCACTATATAAGTCGTTATTTAGTTTTTTTTTGGCGCTTCAAAAATATTCTCGTTGCTGTATAATATTAACATTGAACCACTGTACTCACATGAACTGATTTAAATATGTTTTTAGTACCTTTATGGATCTTGAGAGAGGGAATGTCATTGCTCCCTATGGAGGCCTCACGGAAAATATCTTAATTTGTGTTCCGAAGATTAACGAAGGTCTTACAGGTGTGGAACGGCATGAGGGTAAGTAATAATTGACAATTTTCATTTTTGGGTGAACTAACCCTTTAAATTAAAAAATCTTACATATTGTGCCTTTAACAGTGTAATTGATGTTTTTAAACATGTAATGTAAGTGAGAACACTCATTTGCTATGGTAAAAATCAAGATCTTACAATAAAACTCCCAGTCTTTTGTGGTTTATTGCTTTAATCTGAGTCTAAATGAAAGAGATAATCATACCCTGAGCTGCTGCGGTCAATTGAGTTTTGAATAATGTTAAAGTCTGCCAGTCGAGCCTCACATGACCACTGGCAGTAAGACCATCACTTGTTCTGTAGTCTCTTTTATTTTTCAACGCTTTCATAGTGACCTTCTCCAAATTACTTTTCTGCTGACATTTTTAGAGGCTTTTTATAGGGTGAGTTGGCTGTTCTTTTTCCCCAAAGAATGAAAAGAAATGTTTTTTTGTTTTACAAACCAAAATAGTAAGTGTATTATTGAATACATGTTTCTTGGAATCTGTGAGTCATTTTAGCTCACACAAACATTTGCAGCTCATTTTAAAATGCCACCACAGAACAAACAAATTAGTTTGTTTAACGACACAGCCACAGAGGAGTCATGTAATTGATTCATTGTATCCAACTGTACTGACAACATGTATTGGCCTATCATTTGTGTTATGCAACCGAATAAATGTCATGTTTTTCTGTTATTTCTGCAGCGAGAAGTGCAAAGCGCGAGGTTTCACCGTCATCGTTGATGGCAGGAAGTCTCAGTGGAATATTGTGAAGACTGTTGTTCTGATGCTGCAGGTAGGATAAGAGACTTTTGTTTTATTTGCCCATTTTTGGGTTTTGTTCAGTTTGGCAGAAAGCAACGAAAGAAACATAATGTGAAACACATGTCTGCTCTTGTTTTTTTTTTTTTACATCTGGTGCTTGCTTTTTCACTAATGAACCTATTAACATTTGTGGTGATTATTTAATGAGTGCTTAACTCCCCTCTAATACAGCTCCTTTCTTAAGGAATATCTGTAAATAATGAGATTTCAATGCTGTTATCAGAAGCCCATGCTGCTCATGTGTTGGCAGACTTCCCTGGTTTTGTAGAGCGTGTTGTTGGAAATTATTCACTTTGAGTTTTGTTGAACTGAATGGATGCTTGTTATTTTCCCCTCATAATAGCGGCACTGAATTGCTGCTGTAAGCTCAACTCAGAGTCAGGCTGCTAGTTATTTTTCTTATTCTTCGTTACATTATAGTCCTAAAATGCAAGTCCGTTCACTCTGTGGCCATCTTGGCAATCTCTGGACAGCTATTTTCTAGGCAATAACAATAAAATTTGACACAAGTGGCATCATAAATTGTGCTAAAACATTTTTCAGGCTTTACTAGCTAAGACATGTGTTTTGAAGGAAAAACAGGTGGTTGGCTCTTTTTCTTGGGATGTCCTTGTATTGAGTGTTGCAACTTATTTTCTATGAGTAGTCTCCTTTATACTGAATCTAAGTCAGAATTTCTGACCCCTAAACTTACAACTTTGGCATTTGTTTTGAGAAATTGGGTGTATGATGTTGCACAAAACGTGATTGAAATGTAGCTGTGCCATCACAAATATAATGCATTTTCAAAAATATTTAATAAATATACAGCCTTGGTGAGCAAAAGAGACTTCTTTCAAAAACATTAAAAAAAAGTTACCAAACTCCAAACTTTTGAACGGTAGTGTTTTACAGATCAGTTGTTAGAAGGCCCCTATTGACATTTTTGCCCTTGCAATTTTGTTTCCTTATAAATACACTGTCTTCTGCGCTCCAGGCAACGACATGCCTTCATGTTTGCAAGTAGAAGATTGAGTAAAACTAGATTTCCTGAAGGAAATAGCAGCTTAAAGGCAGCATAAAAATAGTGTTAGCTTCAGGCTTGATATGAATCGTTTTGTTGCATTCCTTATTTGTAAGTCGCTTTTGTATTTGTTACAGATATTTTTGAAGAACAACAATGTTTGATAAAAATCAATACCCTATTACATCTGACTTTGAATGGAACACAACATATGGATTGTTATTTATAAATTGCAATATTGTTTTGTCAAAGAGAACTCTTGAGGTATAGAATATATTAATTATCAAAGCCTCACCCTGTTCTTTGCTTGACGTGTCCTCTGGATGACCTGCAGTTTTCAGTTAAGAGGGAGTGCTTTGTACATTTACGGTGTGCAGATAACTTAACTTAATTTCAGCAGCTTTAAAGATGGGATTTAAAAATAGTATCAAGTACAGCCTTTTCTCTATTTGAGCACTTTTGGAGGTATGACAGGAGTTTGTTCTGAAATCAAACTGTCCTTCAGACCAGTAGGTACAATAACATTGATCAGCCAATTTTGAATGGTTGATTTGGTGATTAAGTAAACAAAAAGATTTATGTTACCCCTGTCCCCTTTATATCTGTATAACATTCCATCCATCACTATTTGTCAATAAAAAGAGTAATCTTATTTGTGAATGTAAGTGGTGTGTGTAGCTAAGCTATGTTTTTGGAGCTGGATTTTGAACTTGGGTGTTTTTCCTCTAGAATGTGATCCCAGCTGAGGTCTCTCTTGTGTGTGTGGTGAAACCTGACGAATTCTGGGATAAAAAAGTGACCCATTTCTGCTTCTGGAAGGAGAAGGACAGGCTTGGCTTTGAGGTAAGTGTACTAGAGATTTATTGTTTTAGTGGACAAAGAGCTATATTTTGACATATGTTTGACATTAGGGATGGGCAGAAGTACACAAGTTACTTGGAAGTGATCGCAGTAATCAAACATGAGTATTTGTGTTTTTCATTTTGTAATTGGTTGCAGTGGCATATTGGGAGTGATCTTGTGATCTGATTGGTTAAGGTTAGGACTGCAAAGGTACAAACACTGTTGAGTCAGTTTTATTTGTATATTGACTTGCGCAATACTGTTCAAAGCAGCTTGACCGGAAATGGTTCCTTTAAAAAAAGGACTACTTTGGTGTTTGTGACATAGTTTAGTTGTCATAACGAGTGAGAAAGGTTGAAATGGAGCACGCTAAATCTTGAACCTCCGGGGAATTGCGTGTTTTAAAAAGTAGGGTCATGCAGTGATGTGCTGCTAGTCAGCTTGAGATTCTTTCCATCTAAACTGATTATCCCCCAGTTTCACAGACGAGGCCTAAGCTAGTCTTAGACTAAAATGCATGTTTAAGCTGTTTCAACTGAAGGCATCTTGTACTGACATCATAAAATATGTCAGTGCCGTTGTTTTGTCTCAAGATGCACACCAGTGTTGTTTTTTTCTAGGGTACGTTTATAAAAGATACTTAAATGCCCTATTTGATTTAAGGCTTAATCCTGGCTTAGTCTAAGCCCTGTCTGTGAAATTGGGCCATTATCTCTTAAGCCTAGTAGTAAATGTGTTATGAGCAGTAGTATAAACTAGGGCTGGGCGATATGGCTGAAAACTGTATCACAATATCAGTGTTTCATATTGGTCGATATCGATAATTATTGATATTTTTTATGACCCATTTAAAATAAGGACCAGGAGAAAAATATATTACATTTAAACATTTTTATTTTAAGCTTAACCTTCCTCTGATCATAATCCCCTCAGTTAAGACAGAAATGTCAACAACCATGGAAAACTCAAATAATTAAAATTTAAGCATAGGTCTAAAGTAGGGTGACCACCCGTCCCGCATTTTGCGGGACAGTCCCGAAATTAGGAGCTTTGTCCTGCAAGACTTTAGTGTCCCGCATTTCATTTATGTCTTTTATTTTTTTTTTCATCCCTGAAATTACAATACCACAGTAAGAAATATAATACAAACTTTGAGCATTTAAAAATCTGTTTGTGCAGCCGTCATATTCTAGCTGTGAAAATAACCAACCAGCGCAATCATAGAGAGAGGTTTTCCCTCTGATGACATCTGAGTGGACATCGCAAAGAGCAGGCCTCATCAAAGTCGGTAAACACAACTACACCAGCAAGGATTTCATCTTCCATACTGGATAAGAACCTCAAGAGCTGTTCAAAGCTGCCCAAATCGATGATTTAAAGCATGTAATCATCCGTCCTGATGTTAAATATTTCCAACGAACAGCGGCGATCAAGCGCCACAGACGGAAATGGTCGAGCACCTTCAGAAAAACGAGATATTCTCTTTGTTTTAACTAATACAAAATTGCGGAATTCAGACACGACTTTCTTCTCGCGTTAATATTTAATTTAATGCGGGTTCTATGGCGTTATTATATTGAAAAATGTCGAGCGCATTAAATGCGCGAGCAATCTCTCCACTCACAGGCGGATTCCCTTGCACAAAACTGGACGCGCACGCTCCCGCTCAGATATCACATCTGCACGCTTAAACTTTTTTCCTCCTGCATGTGTAGCCGTGAATCTAGAATTGTATTCTCTCCAGGATTTAATGTTACCATAAGCGCAAACATTAATCGGCACATATGCAAAGTTTGCCAACAAATGTAAATCAATATTTACATAGTGTAATAGTTGTAAATTTATCTGTCTCATTTGTCCTGCAAAATCACCTGCAACAGATCAATAGTCAGGTGGTCACCCTAGTCTAAAGTCACAATGAACACTTTTCCTCTTTTATTTACAATTTCCTGCCTACAATGGCTGCCATGACTGTAGAGTATGTGTGTGTCTACATCATCAGTTTCTGAGCTTTTCTCTGCATTATTTATAACAATGAACTCTTTTAATCCAATCGCTGCACTGTATTATGCATGAGATCTCATTACAGCGGAGAATTCAAACATCACAAAAGACCGTTTCAGTGCTGTTCGTTCACCTCTGCCTCTTCAACTTTGTGTTCTGACACGTGTTATAAGTGTGTGTTTCCACAATACAGTAACACAAAAGTGTTGTTTGCATGTTCCTCATGATGCGGTCAGAGATGGAGTTTGACTACCAACACATATTAAATATTGTTAGTCATATTTTCCATGTAACAACACAGCACACATGAGAGTGGTTTCTGTGCAGAGCGCTGTGATGTTTAACAATGCTTGCCACGTGGATCATAGTTCATATCCGCACCGGAGAAAGCATGTGTGAGGTTTTTATGGACCTATTACATGTACTCTCCTGCTCCAAACATGAACCAGCACCTTGTATACGCACATCTTTCATCACGTCTTCTTCAAATGAAATATATATGTGCAAATAATGACAGTGATTATGAACATGACACATTATTCTGACACACAGAAGACGATGATGTAGACTGATAATTCTTCCCAATTCTTCAGTATTTTTTTTAACTGATTTAGTCAACAGCTTTTGTGTTCAACCTAAATGTTTAGAAAGGTTCCACTGCAAGTGTTTTTCATACATCAGACCACAGCGTCATCATTGTACTCTTGATATAGCTAGACATAATACAATCACACACAACAGTGTATTTAATTAGGCACACCCGAGGGATCTCATGCGTGTAAGTAGGTAATTTCCCGCATTTGCTGTGAATAATGAAACCTCATATACAGTGGTCTGGGGCTTCACTGTAAGTCAGTGTTTTTGTTATTGACACTAATGCAACGGCTTCATTTGTCAGGGCACAAAGGGCTGTGCTATGAGTGAAATAAAGTTTTCAGGGCTGTTTTAGTGATTTAAAGGACATTGCACACACCTGGGCTTAATCATTCTGGGACACTGACATGAAGTTCTTTCTTTGCTTTCAATGTTTTTACTTGGCCAATGATATTTAAACTTCACTTAAAGCAGGGTTGTACGCTCAGATTTCTTTTTAGGAGCACTTTTAAAATATAGGAGCACGAGCACAGTCAAATTTAGGAGTACGATAAACGAAAGTACTTCGAAAAACGGTAGTCTGAGAAGGGTCTGCTGTCATTATACAGTACGAGAGCGGCCTCTAGAGGCAAAATAGAAACTTTCACTGATGCCTCACGGTGTTTGTTTTGACATGTGAGATGTGATGGAGGGTGTGTCTGAAGCTTGATGCTGACTCCACTGTCATAGTGACAACAGCCAATCATATTATTTCTAGCCTACTTGAATGCTATGCTATGCTAGCTGTCTCTGCCACCTCCTTCTAGTATTGGTCCCTCCGGTATGAGTCCCGGTACGTATAGAAAGGCTGATCGCAAAGAACCGGGCGATAAGCTTTTCCTCCATTTTGATGTTCCTCTATTTTCCGGTGTTGCATGACTGCAGTTGGCTAGCGTCTGCGCTAGGGTATTTTCATAAGGCATTATGATTGGTTGAGGACTGCGTAGATGCTTGAAAAGTTGAAAATTTTTCAACTTCGGCCGCAAGAAACTCCTGCGACGCGACACAACGGAACCCACAATTCACCCAAGTAACGCCGATGCCATGTGTGAATGCACCGTAAGTGTTTTAAATCGCTATACAAGAGAATATTTCATATGGGTTGGTCTGGATTCGTCACTTTCATGAATCTCTCCATTTCGTCATCTCTACTGTAATATCACAAATTAGAGCAGATTGCAGTGTTTCCTTGTAATTGGGCCATGAAGAAAATGGGTGAAATTGGCAGGTGGTTGTTTGCATTGAAAGGGCAGCCCTCTGGCATTCACTTTAGGAGCATGAAATGGGGCTATATGTGAATTTAACCGTAACATGATCGTGCAGATGTGCACTACAGTATGCAATCATGCTGTATGTGTGCTGATGAAGCCTGGCCTCGAACCGCATACTCATTTGTCTGGCTGTCTTGCTTCATGCCCTCTCTGGGCATTAACCAATAACGCCATGTTGCCTGGCAACCATCACATGGATCCAGCCAAGAGCCGAATGACGTGTTTAGAAGGACAGTCAAACCACTGTCTCCTAAATGGAAACCTCTGTATGTGTATGTTTGTTGGGGTCATTGTGTTGTTTGTCCTGTGATCTGGGCCAGCAGGCCCCTCTAGCTGCCTACAACTACCAGATGGCACAGTTTTGGCTGAATGGAGGTCAGTATATCAGCATTCGGAAGTGTGGAGGCTTGAACACGGAGACCAGTGAAAACAGTCATTACCATACTCTTGACCTACTTGAAGATCCATACTTGAATGGGGGTTTTGTATCTGCGGCCGATCGCTGAGGTGCACGAGGACCTTGCGTTCTGCATTAATCATTCTGCCCAAGAACCTCTTCATCACAGATGCTTGGCCAGGCATAAGTGAGCATATGGGAAGGAAAAAACCCGGAGGCCTTATTAAATAAGTGGATCCTCTTTCACTGCCACTTAGGGTGCATAGGACCGTCTGTTACACGACTGCACATTTTTATGCTTATTATTGCTGATTTTTCTTTCCTTTATGGACTTTAAGTGAATGTACAAAATATGCTGATGAGATAAGCTTTCCTTCAGATCAAAGAGAGTTAATAATAATATAATAATTATAAAGAGATCTATAATAATACCTAGAATAAGCTATTTCTTAGCATTTCATTTATATTTTTGTACATGGATTTATATGTTGCTTGCATAAAAGAGCATGAACCATGCTAACCAGCAAAATCTTGACCAATTGAGTGATTTATTGGCCAGGTCTGTTAATTGTCTAATGTTTTTTTGGTTAAAAATGATCCAAAATCAATTATTGAGCAAGTACATGACCAGCCAGTGTTCTAAACTATCCTTACCTTAGTCTGATTCACAACCGTAAGCTTATAATTTTTTATAATAAAATTGGTACTGGTGGGTTTCCGCGGGAAATTCGAGCATGCAGTCGTTGGTCTTTGCGTCATTATATCACGTCTAATTACATGACGGAATCCCAGCTAGTAGGCTATATGGGATGTGAGGATCCTGCAGGTGACGGATCATTTATAGCCTTTTCTCACAGCAGCTGCAATAATTAAACTTATCATTTTGATGGCGGATTGTAATCCAGAAAGGTCCAAATGACAATCATTGGTGACAACTGGAGATTCACCCGCAGTGAAAAGACTTCGGACTGCGGAGTGGCTACAGAAATTGAAATCTACAATTAACACTAATACACACTAAATACACATAGTCACGCAATGCTGATGTTGTCAACATTAAAAGTTTGAGAACAAAGTATAATAATAATAATAATAATAATAATTTGCATGGCTTGATGTGACCCGAGCTAAGTGATCGTTAGATTTAATCACCATTGGCGGCACAATTTATTATGCTTTTTTTTTCTCAGTTGGTCAGAACAAAAGTGGCAGATTTGTTTCTTACTTGTTCAGATGACATTTTCTGGTTAAAATTCTTATTTTGGTCATACTTCCAAGATGTAGAATCTGTGATTCTGAAGTACAGTATCCACACCGATGTGGTGACTGACAGCAAACATTAGATTCATCTGCGCTGAGGAGCCGTGCCGATGCACAACCCACGTTAAGATGATAATTCCGCAAATAACTGCAATTGCAGGTTTCAAACAGAGATGGTGACAAAGAGGCAAAACTTAGTGTATTGACAGCAATGGACTGTTGAACATGTTATACAAATATAAAAAGTAAAAAGTTTTACTTATATTTACGATTTGTTCAAAGTCATTTTAAATCCAGTTTTTTGTGTTGTTTTTTTGTCCATTTTTATTCACTAGTTTACAAATGGACACGTTTTCTGTTCTGTGCACCAGAACATTTTTTAAAAAAAAATTTTACATTTTGTTTAAATACTTGTAGGGTAACCAGAATGCAATCTGCTTTGAGGGGACTGTATTGACCAGAGAGCTTTAGCAGACGCTGGGTTTAATCTCCTCCGGCTAACCTTGCAGATGTGAGGGCACAGCTGGCACACGTCCAAGCTGTTGCGTTCCTGCTTCAGCACCAGGCCTGTGTTCAGGGTCACGGGAGGATTTCAAAGAGCACACATTACTTTGATTAAATGGATTTCACATTAAAAGTTTGGTGAGCAGATGGTTTTGAAAAGAGTTGTTCACCCTAAAATTAAAATTCTGTCATTTATTTACCTGCATGTCATTCCAGACGTGTATGTTTTTGTTTGTAGTGTCCATCACTGTTTATAGTGACCACAGATATCAAGCTGAAAAGGCTTGCTTTGTGTGATGGCAGATCATCATTCACAGAATTTCCTCTGCTGTAGCTCTTAATATCATTCTCCACACTATGTCCAGTTACTATGTATGCAAGAATCAATCATGTCAATGTGAACCTGAGAATAGAAACATGAGATTTGAGAGCTGTAGTGTAGGGGAAGATTATTAGTAAATAGCTTAAATTTCAGATGTTTTTTTTTTTTTTCAAATCCAGATTTTATCCAGATGGGGTTTCAAAAGTCTGTACAGCAAAAAACACATGAATTCTAATTCAAACATCTGATTCAAACCTCATATTGAGGTGGTTTGAAATGCGATTCCAACCTCCATTTTTCCTGCATCCATTTTGAAAACCTCATCACATACGTACATGGGTACGCCTACATTGTTACCAAAGCAACCCATTGAGGTAGGTTGGGTATGTCTGGACACCCAAATCTTATTTGATCACTTGTTATTAATAGTACAGACAGTCTGCCTGGAAAGATCTGATTTGAGAAGAAATCCATTTTGCCTGCAGTCTGAACATAACCAAATAGAAATAATATTGACTGTTTTTCAGTGTCCTTCTCTGGCTCTTTCTTTTCTTTTCTCTCTTACTTTCAGTTTTTTGTTTCATGGAATAAAAACCGCATGCATATTTGGAATGACATGAGATGTGACAGCGTTATTTTGAGTCAACTTTTCCTTTCAAGGCTTCTGAGGAAGGTGTTGTGTTTGTTCTTTAGTTTTCTGTCTTTTTGTTTCTCTGCATGCCTTCCATCTCTGAATTTGCAAAGATATCATGACAGAAGGAGATAAGACAAAATCCAGTTCAAAAGCTTTTATGCTCAAACTGCATTTTACTATCTACCACAGAAACGGTCCAAAACAAGGCTTTTCAGATGCAAGAACATCCGTTAGAGAGAGTTTGTGAAACTGACATGAAACAAACCTCGCTGTGGCTCATCTTTTAGGCTTTTTTTTTTTCTCCTCAAATTGTCCCAGGCAGACAGCCACGCAGCGGAGGCAAACGCCTCTGACATCCTGTGAGTAATGTACCCTAGATATTATGAATCCAAAATATTTTTCCTCATCTGCTCTCTGGTGACACTGGCTGGAACTCTGTTTGCAGCAAGGCCTTGTCCCTCTGTCCTGTGTGTTGACTCAGCTGAACATATTTGTAAAGACAGCTGTGCTGTCTCTCTTCCTGTCCACACACCAAAGTGCAGCAGGGAGGGGTCTCATTTTTGAGACGGCATACTTTTGAAAGCACAGACATAGTAATGATAAACATTTACACATAAAGTATACTATAAATCAACGTGTGTGTATAATGTCACAGTAGTTTTTTACGCTGCTTGGCAGCTGTAAACAGGTGTGTTTGCATTAACGACCAGCCGATTGTACATATATTCCACTTATTACTTGGCTACATAACAATGAAGTGAATAAATAGACATGAAATATTGATTTGAGCTGAAATAATTTGATTATCTGAGAAGAAAGAAACCGCTGAGTAGTGCGAGGAACAGTCTCCAACAGTTTTATTTTGTCTAAGGAAAATAGTTTGTCATTATACAGCATTTATTTATGTAATGGTAGTGGTAGTGGTAGTAGTGGTAGTAACGACAAGGATGTCTCTGTTTTGGTGCTTTTTACCAAAAATAAGTAGTGTTCTTAGGCAAAACTTGAGATAAAATGTTCAAATCTTCATTACAATAATCATTATTAAATATTTGGCAGTTTAAACCCTTTTTATCATTGATTTTCTCAAAGATGACACTATATAAAAATCGTCACCCTGTTTTCTTATTTAAAAAGAGAGTTTTGGGTAATGAGTGTGCCTGACATTAAGTGACTGTTTGTGATTGTGGCCCGGCGGAAGGGCTGCTTCACCTGCAGAGTTTGTCCTATATGCCTTCAAATGTCAAATAAATTATTCATAGATATTAACCTTGCATGACATTTCTGCTGTAGAAGGTCTTCGGTGATTACAGATTATGCTACATTACACACACAGATGCCTGTTTAATTGGTAACATTAATAAATGGTGCACTTTCCCCTCTGTTACAACAAATAATAGTCACATGGCTGGGTTTTATTTTCTTGTCTTTTACATTCATAGCACAGATGGTGAAAAGCACAGCTTTGGTCCTCAGTCCTACTTCAGAGTTATTTTTCTCTGTTTCAGGTGATTCTGGTGTCTGCCAATAAACTCACACGCTACATCGAGCCGTGCCAACTTACAGATGAATTTGGTGGGAGTCTGGTTTACGATCATTTGGACTGGGTCAACAAACGATTGGTGAGAACCAATTTCCTCTCGTTTTGAATCTACTTGACAATAGTGGGTGTTTAGTTGAAACTAGTGTTATTTTAGGATTGTAGTATTTAGTAACATTTCAAATTATTAATTCATTATTTTATGTACTTTTTAAATATTTCTATTTAGCTTGTTTTCCATCTAACTTGTATTTTTTTTACTTCGGTTTTATATCAATTAACAAAAACGGTTAATAGTTTGTTAAACGATAACAATACTGGTTGAAACTGATCCTTGTTAGCTGCTTTGGTGCAAATACAGAAATATTGAGATGGATATTGAATATCATCAACAGGCAGAAAAATAATTTTGGTGTGTAGCTACATCAATATATCGGTATGCTGTTTTTAACTGCAGGTCTTATTTGCCATTTATCCCTTGTTTAGGTCTTTGAAAAATTCACAAAGGAATCCACATCCCTTCTGGATGAACTTACCGTCATCAATGAAAATGAGAAAGGAAGCCAGGCAGAGAAGGACAGGTATTTTATATATCATTATCACCAGGCATGAGCTCCTAATTATGGCTGCCATTTCACTGTTTTTCTCTTAGCTATTAGCAGTTCTTAAAGGTGTACTTAAAATGATTTTAAAGCCACCGAACAATTAATGAGTTTATTTCATTAAATGGGCATAATTTTATAGAAAACATCCACAACATATTGTTATAATCATAGGTCTTCAGAGAGCAACATCCTGCCTTCATTTGACCCCGAAACTGTCCTTCAGACTGGTGAGTGTCGATCTGTGCTATCTGTGATCATCATATGCATGAAGGCATTGCTTTGAAATTGCAAAACTGCCTTTAGATGTTTCTGAAATATTTTGGGTCCATTTGAAAACTAGTTAAAAAAGCAGAGTTTGGTTTGGGAATTTTGACTGCTATGCTATAATCTAGCATGTGATGTCAATGGTGAAGCTGTTTTTCCAGCTGGCCTGTGACTCCATTCAGTTTTATTGGTGGGGTAGAGCTAGGAACTCTGCTTTAGTGCTGTTATTACACCGTTTTGTATTTGAAGCTAAAGCTGGTTTGTATAGTCAATTTTATAAAATATATTCAACTATATAACAAAACATTCAACTTGCATGGTTTCAAAGTAGAATTGAAATGCAATTAAATTCATGTTTCTGCTGTAGTCTTTATGTAGTTTTTTTTTTTATATAGTTTTTATTAATGCTTTTTATATTTCTGTATGAAGTAAACATGCTTAATTTAATTTCATTATGAATTCATTTAATTTACATTGTTACTTAACAAAAAATAACTTTTTTTTTTTGTTTTATTTGTTTTTTACAGAATTATATTATATTGATCTTGCATCTGCACTATCTTTCCTGTAATTCTGCTTCACATTTGAAATAAGTAAAACCAAAAATACTGTCAAATGAATATGAATCACTGAAACTGGAAGCAGATTTGTGAAATGAAATATAATGGTCCAAACATTACATCTGTAATGAAGATAGTATTGATGTATGAATATTTTGGAATTGAACTTTATAATATTTATTATTGAATTTTTAATGCTGTTATGTGTGAAATTTTTCAGTTAAAATGTACACTAAAATACTAAAATATTTTACAGTGTCATTGTTACACGTTACATGTAGTTGCTGTAGTAATAACTATAAAATATGCATAATTACATGCAATTAACCCTAAACCAAACCCTTACACCAACCGTAAACCTATAGTAAGTACATGTTATTATGTACATGTTAATTGTTATTACTGAGTACTTAAATGTATAATTACACTGTAATACTGACACCTTAAAATTAAAGTGTAACTATATATATATATATATATATATATAAATAAAATAATATGGCATACTACGGCATAATAAAGTTCCACTGCTCTTGAGACGTAATAAATAAAAAAATATATATAAATAAAATAAAATTAAAATAAATATTGTTGCTGTATTGGGCTAATTTAATTTATCCTTGTTTCTGTTTTGCAACTTCAATCCAAATGCCAATGTAACATCATATAGGGCCCATTTAATTCATATTCACGCTCATGAGTTGAAAGGCAACCTATTTTCAGTTAATTCTAAAAAATGCCTTATCTTTGTTAGAGGCACAAAAAAGTACACAGCAATGGCACAAAATTACTATTTCTTCTCTATTTGAGTCTGTCACTTTGTGGTGCTTAAATTAGTTGAAATATTGACTTGATGTATTCATACTATATTAAGTCAATCTGTACTTCTTTTGTAGTAGAGCACTTGACAGACAGGGAAATTTGCCATCACATTAGCATTCATCTCTTTCTTTCTGCTTGACATGTTGACTGTGAAACACTTTATTACCATTTACAGCATTCACATTTCAAGGCTTAAACCTTGATTTTTTTCTCTCATAAATGTTTATTTCCCCTTTTGTCTTCCTCTCTCACAGGGCATGAGTTGCTGTCTGAGCTCCAGCAGAGGCGTTTCAACGGCTCTGAGGGTGGAGGAAGTGGCACAGCCTGGTCGCCCATGGACGACGAGCTGCTGGCTCAGCCTCAGGTGATGAAGCTCCTGGACTCTCTGAGGGAGCAGTACACAAAATATCAGGAAGTTTGCAGACAGCGCAGCAAACGCTCCCAGCTAGAGGAAATCCAGACCAAGGTCATGCAGGTAAAACACATTAGTACACCAATAAAATGAAAGATCACCTCTGGATAGTCAGGTTGTGTTTAAGAACTGTCCTTAGGTTACCTCTGGTGCTTTTCAGCCCTGTTTTGTAAGGGAGGACATAGCCTTGTGTTCTGCCAAATACATTTCTTGGTTTTTGCACCATCATCTTTCACAAACCCACCATATGATATTGTGGAGAGTGAGGGAGTTTCAGTGTCATCTGTGAACCATTTTGCTTTTATTTCTATGTCTAAATACCACCAATGTTTGAAAGCGAAGACCTTTTACTTCCAGTTCAGACTGTGGCTGGGCTTTGATACAATGGTGAATCAGCAGTCTTTAGTCTACAAATAGAAGTTTTTGGTGGATCTCCGCACCATACAATCTGAGTTTTTCCACAGAAAAGATTTGTCACACAATTATCTGACAAACAGTGCTGCGCTGTCTTCTTGGAAGGCTTACAAACCATACTCCCACCAAATTCCCACTGAGAATCCGATTACCATAGAGAATCACTGTTAGGGAGCAGGACTGTCGGTGCAATTATAACTGTATAATGTGCTTTTGCTTTCTTTTTTCCACTACATTAATTGATATTGATTTATATTCTTGAAAGAAATAAATTACACATTTTTCTTCAAAAATGTGGGGTCAGTAAGATAAATATTTATTTGTAAAATGTAATGAAAAATGTCTAAACAAAGTTAAATTTTAAAAAAGTGACATTTAGAATCACCAAGTATGGGGTTCAGGTCATGTAAGGTTGATGCCAAGATCAGAAGATGTGTACCCTATGAAAGTCTCACAAAACCACTCAGATTAAATGTCTGTTTCCATGGTGAGCAGGATATTGGGAGGTGCACATCTTGTGTGTCGGAAAAAGGAGTTTGGCCTACTTCTTACCTTCTGTGAAAAATTGCGCAGGGAAGGGGGGGATCATTTGTACGCCACAATGCCTGAAGCAATTACAGTCAGGAAGCCTTACAAACTAAGCAGCGATTCTTAAAAAGTTCAGGCATCTCAGCATTAGCCAAATTAATGACTTTCTTCACAAAGCAGGTTCTCTTGCTGCTGTTCCAGACTTTTCATTTTCTTTAGTTTATTGAACAACGAAAATGATTTTTTTTTTTTCCTGCCATTTCATTTGTAATTCCTGTTTTTAACTCTCAGCTATCAAATTGAGACTGAACTTGCAAGTCAAGCAAGTTAATTAATGGGTTAGTTCAGTCATAAATGAAAATTGTCATTTATTTTTTACCTTCATGTTGTTCCAAACATGTATCCTTTTTTTCTGTGCAACACAAAGGGATGAATTTTGAAAAATCTTCACACAGAGTTTTGAAAAGCACCATGAACGCTTTTAATATTATGCAATATTTGTGTTGGAACACACTAAAATGTTAGTGCTAATCACTGATGATCTTCCATTTAGCTGCAGCTCTGAGATGAGATCTCCGTTTACTCTAACACTGATTTTCATTCAGAATCTGACAGCCAAAGGTTTGTGCAGCCCTCGAGACGTGCAACCTACATTTGTCTTTTTGTAAACAAGTACATATCTAATTAAGTAAATCTTCAATTTGAGCTCTCATCGACCTGATCCTGTCATTTAGTTAATTAGATTTGCTCTTTGTTCCTCCTGATTTATTTCTGATTAGAGGCTGCTCAATGGCTCATGGGTCAAATGTGGTAGTGATTCACTAATTAAAGGTGTCTTTGTCTGTGTTCATGTGTCTTGTGTGTGAGCAGGTTGTGAATTGGCTGGAGGGTCCTGGCACAGATCAGCTCCGTACGCAGTGGGGGATTGGAGACTCCATTCGCGCGTCTCAGGCCTTGCAGCAGAAGCATGAGGAGATCGAGAGTCAACACAGTGTAAGTACACCTGTCATCTCTGGCTTGTTTATGTGGTTTTTGTGAAATGTATAGCCTCTCTGAAAAGCAAAAGAGGAATTTTCAGTATTGGCCTGTTATATTCACAGACTGTTTGGAGTGACCATAACAGTCCAAAATTAGTCAAAAATTGACAAATAGCATCCATACGGCTCATGAACAATATTCTGTGTTCTGAAATCATATTATATTTTTGTGTGAGGAACATACGGAAATTTAAGGTTCTTATTCACTGATAATCTTCTTTATTTTTTATTTTTATTTTCTTTGAGCGATTAACAAAAGAACTGATATTGCTGGATCAGTCAGTGAGCTGACCTCAATAACCATACCAGTGTGTGAAATTTTATTTTTGAGTCAGTTCGTTTCAATAAACCAATCGATTCAGTTTGTAAATCAGAATTCACAAATCAGAAAAAGTCTGTTCTGTTCAGTAACTATCTCAGTCTAGACACAAGTTAACAGCTTATGGAGATGATGAATATCAGTGTATGCCTTTTTAACATTTTGGAGCTTAACCGCTGTGTTCACTCGTTGTAACACATTTGTTACTTGGGTAACGCTTTACATGTAAGGTTCAATTTGTTTAAATTTAGTTAAAGGTGCCCTAGAATCAAAAATTGGATTTACCTTGGCATAGTTAAATAACAAGAGTTCAGTACATGGAAATGACATACAGTGAGTTTCAAACTCCACTGTTTCCTCCTCCTCATATAAATCTCATTTGTTTAAAAGACCTTCGAAGAACAGGCGAATCTCAACATAACACTGACTGTTACGTAACAGTCGGGATCATTAATATGTACGTCCCCAATATTTGCATATGCCAGCTCATGTTCAAGGCATTAGACAAGGGCAGCCAGTATTAATGTCTGGATCTGTGCACAGCTGAATCATCAGACTAGATAAGCAAGAACAATAGCGACATATGATCCATGATAACGTGACATTTTTAGTGATAACATGTAATTTTTAGTGACACATTCAGGGGACACCTTAGAAAAAACTGATTCTAGGGCACCTTTAATATGAACTAACAATGGATACTTCTACAGCTTTTTTCTTAGTTAATGTTAACCTTTAACCTTTACAATAAATTACGATCAAAAGTTGTATCTGTTAACATTAGTTTATGCATTCACTAACATGAACATTACATATTTTGTATGCACTATCATTAAAGGTACCACAAAAATTTAAATTGTCATTTATTACTCACCCTTATGTCGTTCTACACCTGTAAGACCTTATTTCATCTTCGGAACACAAATTAAGATGAAATCCGATGGCTCAGTGAGGACTCTATTGCCAGCAATGTCACCAAACCTCTCAAGATCCAGAAAGCTACTAAAAACATATCTAAAACTTTTCATGTGAGTACAGTGCTTCTACCTTAATATAAAGCGACGAGAATATTTTGTGCTCCAAAAAAGCAAAATAATTACTTTTCAACAATATCTAGTGACGGCCAATTTCAAAACACTGATTCGTAACAAAAGATTCATAAAGCTTCAAAGCAGTGTTTCCGAACCACTGATTTAAAAAAAAAAAAAGGATTTCATCAAAAAATATCTTAATTTGTGTTCCAATGATGAATGAAGGTCTTACAGGTGTAGAACAACATGAGGGTGAGTAAAATGATATTATTTTCATTTTTGGGTGAATTAACCCTTTAAGAATGGTTAATTGATGCTATAAAAATATACTGCTTATTTTTAGTTCATATTAATGTAACTAATGTTAACAAATGAAACCATTTTTTTAAAGTGTTACCATTACTTATAATCTTTCAAGTTGCCTAGTGAATGAAAATTGCAGTGAAATAAAGAATATTATTTATTTTTAGCATTTTGGAGCTTAACAGCCATTTTCACTGGTTATAACATGTTTGTTACTTAGTAGTATCGCAGTAAACTTTTAATTAGAATGAAGATTGGCGGCGACTTAGTGGTACTCTGAAGTTCTGAGTTGGTACTTGGCCTGAAAAGTTTGAGAACCACTGTTGTAGACCATAGAACTCAAACAGTCAGAGCTGCTGAGATCAGGCATTTCATTTAAAATGTATTTTATGCCACAACCATGCAGTTTATGACCTGCCAGTAGGTGGCAGTATTGTTGTATTTTACTTGAGGGAATCGCATGCCAATCTTCTTGAATGTTTATGCTTCTGATTATGCAAACTTGTTTGAGGAAATAAAAATATGTTGTATTTATATTCATGTTGAATCTTTCACAATGATTCAGGCTACGTAGGATATTTTAGTACATACTACATGTAGCAAAGCTTTGTCATGTTTACAGTCTTGATAAAATGCATTTGATTTGCTTTAAAGATGTGGTTTTCACCCACAGTCAATTTTCCTGAAGGTCAGCTGTTTGGCTGTCTGTCTCTCGAGTGGTTTGTGGTGTGCTCTTGGCTTGTCAGAAGTAGTTGCTGCCTCTGTGTTCAGTGTGGTTTGTGGCTCAGTGTGATCACAATCAGCCTCTTTGATTTACAGGGAACTCTGTGATGTAGAGTGGTTGGTATTCATGTTTTGTTACAGGAAGGTGTTGTTTTTGAGCGTGAGACTCAGTGGCTTTATGGTTTGTTGAACAGTGACCTCTTTGTCACGTTGAGTCAGGAACTGAGCCAATTATAGACATGGTTCAAACTGAAGGTTATGTAAAAGTGATTTCATGTTAGTCTGCATGCAAAGTGTTGCCATGGTGATGAGTTTTTTTGGAAGATGGTTTATCTGGTGTTATTTCAGCATTCCATAAATAGGAATTTTGGAGACAAACAATAGTTATCTAGATATTTTCTAAAGAACATGGTGGTCTTTGTCTGTGCAAAAGTAAAAAATGTGAGGTTATGTGGTTGTGATTGGTTGCCAGGTGTTCAGCTTGTTTTCTATGTGGTTATTTACTGGCCTCTGTGCTGTTAAGTCAATATATACACTACTATTCAAAAGTTTGGGGCCAGTAAGATACTGTAACAGTAATATTGTTAATATATAATTTGGTAACACTTTATTTTGCAGTGTCATTATATATGTGCATTTACTATAGTAATAACTATAAATTATGCATAATTACATGCAACTAACCCTAAAACCAAACCAAACCCTAATCCTAACCTGTAATTACATGTAGTTACTCAGTATTACTCAATTTTAAAGTGTCTTTGTTACACTGTAATTACTAAGTGTAACCTACCATTTTAATTGTAATTTATTCCTTTTGGCAAAGCTGAGTTTTCAACATTACGCCAGTCTTCAGTGTCACTCGATCCTTCAGAAATCATTTCGGTGGCACTTTATTTTATTTTCCTGTTCCCCATGTACATACCATGTCCTTACTATAGTAATTCTAATTACAATAACTAGGTACTAAACCTGAACCTACCCCTAAACCTAACCTTAGGTAAGTACATGTAAGTGCACGTGCTGTAAAATAAAGTGCAACCATGAGTCCAATATGCTGATTTGGTTCTCAAGAAACTTTTTCTTGTTGTTATCACAGTTGAACACAGTTGTGCTGCTTAATTTTTAGAAACAATAATAATAGTTATCATTGTCCAAGCATTCACCACTAGTTTTAGATTTATGATAAGCTTTTATTACATTTTAACTTAGTTTTTCTATGGTTGTGAAAGCTAAGATGGTGTTAATTTACAAACAAAGCAATGGCTCTGTCTTGTGATGTTTAGGGGTGTTTTGGACATTCATCAATTCATAAACCACAAATGTTCTACATTTCAGAGATTTTGTCATGTTTTAGTCTTTTGTTTATGTTCCATGGGAGCCATTGTAGCCATTGGCCTGCAGGATTGGTGTACTGTGTTTATAGACCTGTGATCTTAATGAGTGCTGGTGGTTTATTTAACTGTGTCTTAACAGTCAATGTCATGCTGTTTGCTGCAGGAGTGGTTTGCTGTTTACGTGGAGCTGAACCAGCAGATCGCAGCGTTGCTGAGCGCAGGAGATGAAGAGGACCTGGTGGAGCTCAAGGGTCTGCAGCAGCAGCTCAGTGATGTCTGTTACCGGCAGGCCAGCCAATTAGAGTTCAGACAGAATGTCCTGCAGTCTGCCCATGAGTTCCACATGACTGCACAAGATGTAAGATTCTATACTATCAGATGTTATCACTAGACCTTCATCGAATCTGCACAAACAGAGTTCTAATTTTAAGATCTACAGATTTCAACAGAACACAAACATCTTGTGAATGTAGATTTAAGTAGATATTTTTTTGGATACTTGGATGCTTTCCGCTATCACTAGATACAGTGTAATGGTATCAGTACTGTGTAAAGTCAACATGAAATCAAAATTGGCATTACTTTTCCAACATACAGTTCCAGTCTTGTTGTACACAGTTCAGCTGTGCATGTTATTCCAAATGAAATGCAATCAAAATGTAATAACTTGCTCATCCTCTGAAATCACTTTCCCTTTCGGTTAATGGCATGAATCCCTCTTATATTTTCATCCCATCCCCTCAAATCACCTGGCTTCACTGTGGTATTTATCGCTCCCTTCACAATCCAATCCAAATTCCAGATGGATAAAATCAAGTATCAACCTACTTTCTATTTTCCTCTTGGATTTATGTCAAATTATAGAAATAAAATGTCTTGAATTCAACATAAAATGCTATTCACAAGCATATTTACGCATATTAGCATATTATGCATATTTAAAGTACCCCATAGTGCTTTTTTCAGATATGACCTTTCATGTAGTATATAATATAGCTGTTTGTGAATGTAAAAGGTCTGCAAAGATTTAAAGATCAGAGCATGATTAATGGAGCTATAATTCTGGACTGTGTGAAAAAAGTTGTCAGTAATTCCATCCTTTCTTACTGCAGAAATCTACATAGGATTGTAACAAATTTTTGGTTCTTAATTGGTTGTTCATCTAGTTTGACACGCCCTCAAACAGTGTAGTTGTAGATGAGGCCTTGAAGACTTTGTTTGGTGTTATCAACATGTCAAGAAGACACCATTTTCTGTACTGCGAAAGCAAATCCACTTATATTTTATATATATATATGAAAATACGTGTATATATTACACTGCCCTCCAAAAGTTTGGATTTTAGACAATATTGGCATGAATCCTTTTTAATTTGTGATAATTTTACACTGATAAGGGACACCACAAACTACGAAAACATATTTTATTACATAAACAGTTTATACATATTAAAAAATATATATATTTTCGATTCATCAAAATATCCACCATTAGCAGCTATCTGACCTAAAGTGGGTTCTAATTGGTTCATTGTATTCTAAACTTAATTGGCAATCAACTTTGTGGCGAACTGAAAAGAAAACAGGAAAAAAATGCATACAAATTACTTTTCCAAAATGGGCGGAAATGATCAATCAGGAAGTAAAGAGGAAATGGTATAAAAGGAAGGGGAAACGGAAGGAAGACAGGTAAAAAGAAAAAAAAAAAAAAAAAGAGAGAAAGAAACGTGTTGGTTATTGAAGTGGGACACATGCTACCTGAACCGAAGGCCTGCCATTGTTGTTGCTGGATTTTCTGTGCGCTGACCGGGTGCAATCCTAAAGTGACGTCAGGAACTGAGCTCTGCACTGTTTGCCTTCCTGGTGCAACATACCTCCAGCTACCTCCCAGTTTGACTCGCCTACTACAGGTATTCGCATGGGTTGACTCCGACATCTTCTAACCTCACGGGAAATCGCCTAACCTGTTCCTTGGCAACCGGACGCGATCGCAGAGTGACGGCGGAATTGATCTCCGGAATGGTTCATCTGCATGGTGCATCGTAACCCAAGTTTGTCTCGCCTGCCCAGGTATTCGCATTGAAATCCCCAAACTACTTCCAGGGCTCTCCGTCCAGTAGTGTGGCCGTTACGCAGCCAGCAACCATAGCAACACACACACACACACACGCACGCAAACACGCTCGCTTCCTCACTACAAAGACACTGAACGAGATGATCGCTGGTCTGTTTTTGTTTTTGTTTTTTTTGTTTTATATTGTGGTTGTTTGAAATTTAGTAATTTTCTGTGAAAACTGGTTAAAAGGAAAGAACAATCGATTGTGAATTATGCAATGTGAATCACAGAATGTTTTTTGGTATTTTGGTTGTTACTGACAAAAGAAATATACAAATTCTGTTGAAAAATGAATTGAGTAACTGTCTTGTTTTTTTCTTTTCCCCCCCCTTTAAATAACATTTATCTTGATCTGAAAGCCTTCATTCAGTGACTGTCATTTAAGCCATTTTGAATGGTGTGTTTTTTTTTTTTTGTATCGGTGGTTTATGAGCTGTACCGGGGAAACTAAAATTATTATTATTTTTTTCTTGACAAGTTTTGACTTGTCTGGCGCCCGAACAATTGAAACTTTAATGCTTTAAGTTAAATCGGGGCGGTCACCGTTACAGAAGTGGCGCCCGAACAGGGACTTGAACTCTTTGAAAAAAAAATTGTGTGAACTGAACCCAAACTTTGGGTAAATACCAAAGACTTTGAACTTGATTTTTGAATTTTGAATTTGTGATCTCTGAATATTTGCTGCTAGGGAACTCTGAGAACTCTTTTGCATTATCTGGTTGGACATTGAACATTATTTTTGTGTGTGTGATTTAATTGAATTGGATATTGAGTATTTTTTTGCTTTATGAACTTTGGTGAACTGTTGTTTTGGAAAACTGTGTCAAGCCATTCAAGTCAAGGGACTGGTGTGACTACCAATATAACAAGTATCACTTTAAGAACTGTTGGGTCAATTTTGTGTTAAAAAAAAAAATTGTAAACCTCTGTGAATTGGTAAATTCTGTATATATTTTTTTGGATTATGAAAGCGTAATCCCTCTGTAGTTTATTTTGGTGCCCCATTTCCCCCAAAGAATTTACATAGGCCCATCAGTATTTCCTTTTAATTTTTATTTTTTTTAAAATTTTACAAATTTGACATTGCCATTTTACACACACGTCAACCATGGCCCATACCCCCCCATCACCATCCACTTTTGTGGCAATTGATCCTCCAGATATTGCAACACCCAATTGGGCCCCGGTGCAACAAACTCCACAACAACCACGACAACCACTTCATGTTCCCACCTTCTACTCCACACCCACCCACTTTCCTAGTCCTCCTCCAAGAGCCCAGGTGTGCTTTGCTATTCCACCATCAGGGGAAAATGCTCCTCCACTAACCGATGCTATGCAGTTGTGCACCTCCACAGAAACTACGCAAACGTCGCCTCCTTCAGGAATACAGCAGGACTTGCCTGGATATCTCCCAACTCCTGGCAGAGGAATTTATCAATTGTCAGCGCAAGTACAAGGGAACTGGGATATCCTGTTTAATCACCTCAAGCAGCAGGACGAAGCTCTGAAAGTACTCACCAAGGAACTTGCAACTGCAACTTCACAGCATGATGCCAAGATTGAAACCTTGACTGATAAAATTAAATCCAACCACCAACAGCTTCAGAACACGATCACTGCTCAGAGACAAAATGAAGAAGAGGACACTGATCAACTGACAAAAGCCCTGAAAGTGATGGTAACGGGAGAACTAAAGAAAAGTGAACGCACCATAGTCTCTGAAGTTCAGTTCATGGTACAACAATTGCAGCTAGAGGTGCAAAAAGACATTCAGAGCATGCAGCAAAGTGTTCAAAAGGACTGTGACCAACTTACCCATGAGATTAGTCAATGTAATGTCCAACTGAATACCTTCAGCGACTCCCTGAAAGAGCTAAAAGAAGAAATGGTTAGTTATTTCAAGACACCTAGAAAAACTCTGACTGATTTTCAAAGCTTACCTAAATCACCCATTTACACCTCCGCTGCAGAAGGTGAAACAGTCCCCCACACAACCCCGTCTATATTTCCACTTCCTCCGCACCCAACATCTATGGTCAAGAGTGATCATTTGAAGCTTACCTTCCCCACATTTGGCAGACCATCGGATGATAGTGACCCTCTGTTATATTTAACCAGGTGTCAAGACTTTATGGCATTACACCCTTTGGATGATGCAGACATTCTGGCAACCTTTCGCACTGTCCTCTATGGAACCGCACGGGACTGGTGGGAAGTGGCAAGGTCCTCTGTTAGCACCTGGAATGAGTTTGAGACCGCATTTCTCTCAGCATTTCTCTCTGAAGACTATGAAGACGAGTTAGCTGAGCGTGTACGCACCAGAATTCAAGGAGAAAAGGAGCCTATTAGAGATTTCGCTTTCACTTACAGAGCTCTATGCAAGCGCTGGAAACCTTCACTGACAGAGAATGAGTTGGTTAAAATGATACTAAAGAATATTAAACCATACCTCGCCAGTCAACTTCGCAGTAGAGTAAGTACAGTGGATGAACTGGTAAAACTTGGTCATCAGCTGGAAAAAGACTATGCTCAACAGTTTCATTATGATGGGCGGACAGTCACTACACCTAAGCCTACCTCCAACCGGCAAGCTGAAAGACCAGTCGTCCAGTGCTGGAGATGTAAAGGTCAGCATCCACCTGGCAACTGTCCACAATACTCCGTTTTGCCTTCCCCATCACCTCAAAATCCACATCAAACTGCAGGAAATAAGCGAACTTTTCCCTCACAGAAGACGGGAGGAATGCCATCCAGTAACGCTCTGACCGTCACACCCCCATCCCAGCCATCTGCCAAAACAGAACCTTTAACTTCTGAACGTGAGTCCATACCTCAGCAGTTAGTTGTGCCTGTAACCATTGGCCACTGGACAGGGAAAGCTATCATTGACACAGGGGCAAGCTATACTCTCTTACATGAGAGCTTGTGGACCGAGCTCGCCTCCGCGCACACACTCTGCCTTTGGTCCCTTGGACCCCTCTACTTGGCAAATGGCGAGACTGCAGTACCTGTAGGGTGGACAAAAACAGATATAACCCTCCACAACCAAGTCTTTTCCATACCTGTGGCCATCCTTTCCTCCAAAGCTCTAGTGTACTCTGTGGTCTTAGGATTGGATTTTATATTCACCAGTGGGCTGCAGATCAATGTTGCAGATGGGAAATATTCTTTCAAGTCCACTCCCAACAAGGAATATCCTTTCCAGCCTGGACAAGCTAGCATTCCTGCTAGAAGAATTCTGCATCTGGAAAAGAAAGCACACAGAAAAAGGTCAGACCAAACTCTCTCACTGTTCAGCTCTATTCCTCCACCGCAAATCACAAGGGTATCCCAGCCTCCAGATAATCTAGATGATCAAACTTTAATAAGGACTCTAGTAGACAAAGCACACTTACCTTCTGAAAGAAAGTTTCAACTACTTCATCTCCTAGAGAACAATCCTCAAGTCTGTACTCTCCAGCTCGGAAGAACAACTGTACTCCAGCATTGTCTTTATACTGTCCACCCTGTACCCATCAAACAGCGTCCATATCGATTAACCCCAGAGAAACAAGATGTGGTACAAGAACAAGTTAAAGAAATGTTAAAAAATGGTCTCATCGAACCTTCACACTCTGCTTGGGCTTCACCCATTGTCCTGGTCCCAAAGAAGGATGGCAGCTTGAGATTCTGTGTGGATTACAGGAGGGTCAATGCTATCACTGAGAGAGATGCCTATCCTCTACCTAATATTACTGAGATCTTGGAATCCCTCTCCGGCTCAGTTATTTTCTCCAGCATTGACCTCAACAGTGGGTACTGGCAGGTAACAATGGAACAAGAGAGCAAGTCCAAGACTGCCTTCATCGCTCCATCTGGGTTATACCAGTTCAATGTGATGCCCTTCGGGCTGAAGAATGCTCCAGCAACATTTCAGCGATTAATGGAGACTGTGCTAGGTGAACTACGAGGAAGAATATGTTTTGTGTATATTGATGATATTATCATTTACTCACCCTCTGTCACCCAACACTTCCAGGATCTGCAAACTGTCTTCTCCCGGTTGCACAAAGCTGGTTTAACCATCAACCTGAAAAAGAGTAAATTCTGCCTTCAGGAACTGACATTTCTAGGACATGTGGTAAACACACAAGGCATTTCTGCTGACCCCAGCAAAGTAGAGGCCATCCGTTCTTATCCTGTACCAAAGAACCTTAAAGAAGTTCAGCGATTTCTCGGACTGGCAGGGTGGTACCATCGGTTCGTACCCAATTTCTCTCGGATTGCAGAGCCTATAAATGCCTTGAAGAAAAAGGGACGTACTTTCCAGTGGTCACCACAATGTCAACAGGCCTTTGAGAAATTGAAGTCGTGTCTCACCTCACCTCCTATACTGGGACATCCTGATCTCCAGCTTCCTTTTGTCGTCTACACTGATGCCAGTGACTCAGGATTGGGTGCGGTGCTGACACAACGGAAAATGCAAGGCTTGGAGGAAGTCATGGCCTATGGCAGCCGCACTTTAACGAGCGGAGATGAATTATTCAGCTACCGAAAAAGAGTGTCTGGCAATAGTGTGGGCACTAGAAAAATGGCAACATTACTTGGAACCGAAACTCTTCACAATAGTTACAGATCATTCAGCTCTTCAGTGGGTCATGAACTCCACAAAAACCACGGCACGACTAATCCGTTGGGCCCTCCGCCTGCAGAAATTCGACTTTGTAGTTGAGTACCGAAAGGGAAAACTCAATGAGGCCCCAGATGCTTTATCTCGAATGCACTCTGCACCTGGATGCCACCTGTACTCCACTCAGAAGGAGGAACCTGGATTTCCAATTTCAGCAGTAGACCTCTGGGAAGAACAACACAAAGATCCAGGAATTACGAAGATATTCCAGTCACTAGCAGAAAATGATTCTTCTGTGCAAGACCAATATGAAGTAGTGGAAGACAAATTATATCACCGAACTCCTTTGACAAATGGACAAGTGCACTACAGAATCTATGTTCCTGCCACCCTTATCCCACATTCTACATCATTATCATGCTCATCCCTTAAGTGGTCATTTGGGAATTCACAAAACTTACCAGAGAGTACACCAGGTCGCCTTCTGGCCAGCCATGTGGACATCTGTCAAACAGCATGTGAAAAGGTGTATAAAATGTCAAACCTTGAAAAGTGAAAACCGCAAACCTGCTGGCAAAATTCAACAGACCACCACCACTCGCCCAAATGAGATGTTGGGAGTAGATATCATGGGTCCTCTGCCTCGCAGCCCCCAAAGGTATGAATATCTACTAGTGTTCGTGGATTACTATTCCCGATGGGTTGAGTTATTCCCCTTGAGAAAGGCCACTGCTCAAATTGTTGCTGCCCATCTCAGAAGACATCCTCACTCGTTGGGGGGTACCTGACTTCATCCTGTCTGATCGGGGTACTCAGTTTATGTCTGCCGTCTTTCAGGACATCTGTGCCAAATGGAAAGTCACCCAGAAAATGACTACAGCGTACCACCCACAGACAAACTTAACAGAACGGGTGAACAGAACGTTAAAACAGATGATTTCAGCATACGTGGATGATAACCATAAAAGGTGGGACCAACACTTACCTGAGCTACGGTTTGCCATAAATTCAGCGGTACAAGAAACCATTGGTATGTCTCCAGCCGAGCTTCACCTAGGCAGGAAATTACAGGGGCCAATGGACAAGCTGCTACATGGGAAAAATCTCTCTCCTACTGCTCCATCTTACAATGTCACAGAACATCTGGCTAAGTTGCAAGCTAGAGCCAAAGAATGCAGCAAGAAAGCCTCTGTAAGACAGCTCCGTAGCTACAACAAAGCTCGAAGAGATGTGACCTATAAGGAAAGAGATCGGGTATGGCTGAGACATTTTCCACAGTCAAGTGCACTTCACCATTTTAGTGCTAAACTTGCTAATAAATGGAAAGGTCCCTATCGAATTATAAAACAGCTGGGACCACTGAACTATCGTGTGGCATTGGAAGACACTGGTGAGGATGTGCGTACCGCTCATGTGTGTAATCTGAAGCCATGTTTTCCCACCGCTGAGGAGTTAAATCATCTGGAAAAATCCAAACTTTTGGAAATTTTCCATGAATCTACTGACGAGGATGAGGAGTTTCTTGGCTTCTGACAATACTCCCTTTTTAACCAACGGGGATTGTCTTTTCCAGGGGGGGAGAGTGTGGCGAACTGAAAAGAAAACAGGAAAAAAATGCATACAAATTACTTTTCCAAAATGGGCGGAAATGATCAATCAGGAAGTAAAGAGGAAATGGTATAAAAGTAAGGGTAAACGGAAGGAAGACAGGTAAAAAGAAAAAAAAAAAAAAAGAGAGAAAGAAACGTGTTGGTTATTGAAGTGGGACACATGCTACCTGAACCGAAGGCCTGCCATTGTTGTTGCTGGATTTTCTGTGCGCTGACCGGGTGCAATCCTAAAGTGACGTCAGGAACTGAGCTCTGCACTGTTTGCCTTCCTGGTGCAACATACCTCCAGCTACCTCCCAGTTTGACTCGCCTACTACAGGTATTCGCATGGGTTGACTCCGACATCTTCTAACCTCACGGGAAATCGCCTAACCTGTTCCTTGGCAACCGGACGCGATCGCAGAGTGACGGCGGAATTGATCTCCGGAATGGTTCATCTGCATGGTGCATCGTAACCCAAGTTTGTCTCGCCTGCCCAGGTATTCGCATTGAAATCCCCAAACTACTTCCAGGGCTCTCCGTCCAGTAGTGTGGCCGTTACGCAGCCAGCAACCATAGCAACACACACACACACACACGCACGCAAACACGCTCGCTTCCTCACTACAAAGACACTGAACGAGATGATCGCTGGTCTGTTTTTGTTTTTGTTTTATATTGTGGTTGTTTGAAATTTAGTAATTTTCTGTGAAAACTGGTTAAAAGGAAAGAACAATCGATTGTGAATTATGCAATGTGAATCACAGAATGTTTTTTGGTATTTTGGTTGTTACTGACAAAAGAAATATACAAATTCTGTTGAAAAATGAATTGAGTAACTGTCTTGTTTTTTTCTTTTCCCCCCCCTTTAAATAACATTTATCTTGATCTGAAAGCCTTCATTCAGTGACTGTCATTTAAGCCATTTTGAATGGTGTGTTTTTTTTTTTTTGTATCGGTGGTTTATGAGCTGTACCGGGAAACTAAAATTATTATTATTTTTTTTCTTGACAAGTTTTGACTTGTCTGGCGCCCGAACAATTGAAACTTTAATGCTTTAAGTTAAATCGGGGCGGTCACCGTTACAACTTGTTGAAACCCAAAAATCTTTTACAAACCTGGGCCAAGTTTAAACCAGTAACCAGGTATCACAGCTGGCAAAAGGGCATGTCTGACTTTGACATGTATATATTGCCGTTATTATGTAATCAAAAAGAAAATTATTATTGCTGGTCTTCAATGATAATGTCAAGTTACTTACCAAAAAATGATATGGATTTATGCTGATATCATCAAAAACCACACTTTGCCAGGGGTGTTTCCAAACTTTTGGAGGGCAGTGTATTATGGAAGTAAAATAATGCCAAATGTTTTTGAAATAAAAAGCTTGTTGAATTGCACTATTTGAAAAAAAATATGCATTACATTAGCTGTACTTGCATTTAGATGCACTGTATTTTTAAGGCTTGCATTTTTATGGGCTGAAATTCAACATGGTCGTATATTTAGGCTGTGAATATTTCAATTAAAAATATTTCACACACATTTTCATTATTAAAAATTCAATAATTCATATTCACCTTTTAGATTTCACTTCCAAAATATTCATTCTGTTTAAAAATACAACCTATAAAATTCGACTAGCAATTTTCAGTCCATTTTATTTCGCTTTACAAATTCGCTTCCACAAATTCAGTGGCTCAAATTCGGCAGAAAATTCAACATTTCACATCCGGGAACTGCAGGAAGAGCAGTAGAGTGCCGATACATCATCTCTATCTGCTGTTAGTCTTCTTCACCAGCAGGTGTCGCTAGCGGCTGTTTAGGAAGACCAAAGCAACGCTAGTAAGTCATCATTCATTCATAAAAACGGATTTACAGAAATGGAGCAAGTGGTAAGTGAATGTGTGATGATTATCAGGGCCAGTATAAATGCAGAAAAGCTGATAAAGACACAAAAGCTGCATTTATGTTTAATTCAGTGTATTTACGCTTACTTTCCCTGTGTAGCTACAGCTTTCTGTACAGTGAACAAGATAACGTTATTGCCCGATGCTGGTGTACAGATCAAACGTTAAATCTGAGATATACATATATTTCTCTCTGTTGATAAGTTTCCTTAAATTTATATCGCAGCGCGGTGTTGTAATAATAGGGTTTCCCTCATCCGTCATAGGATTCCCCTGCCATCAGGACATATAAAACTCTTAACACAGCTTAATGGACTCGTACAGTGATATAAAAGACCAAACTCGCACCTCATTTGTGATGTAGGTTAGACTATATAGGCTCCAAGAAAGCAGATACTGGCATAAAGTTGATTTGACGCTGAACGTTTGATTATAATATTCGCAAATTTAGGGACCGTCTCTAAAGTTACGACATTCTGTATTCACGTTTCTACCTTCAATAGCATTTAAAGAGAATGACTTAGTCACAAAACCAACTCTAAAGTGTTTATCTAGGTGTCAGGTATAATGCAAACCTTTTAGATTATTGATGTTTATTAAAATAAAAGGTAACACTTTATATTAAATAGTTGATATGAACGAACAATGAACTGCACTTCTACAGCACTTACTAATCTTTGTTAATGTTAATTCCAGCATTTACTAATACATTATTAAAATCAAGAGTTGTATTTGTCAACTTTAGTTAATGCATAGTGAAGTAACATGAACAATGAACTGCTGTATTTTTATTAACGTTAACAAAGATGAACAAATACAACAACAAATGTGTTGCTCATGGATAGTTCACATTAGTTAATACATTATGAACCTTACTGTAAAGTGTTTCCAAATAAACTGTCAAGTAATATGTAAAGATTGCTATGTATTTCACTACTGTATTGGATAATTAGAAGCTCAATAACATTTGATGAGAATGATTTACAATCACCAAAACTACCTGTGAAGTGTTCATCTATAGGTGCCAGGTCGAAGAGTGATGCACCCTTCTCTCTCTCTCTCTCTCTCTCTCTCTCTCTCTCTCTCTCTCTCTCTCTCTCTCTCTCTCTCTCTCTCTCTCTCTCTCTCTCTCTCTCTCTCTCACACTCACACTCACACTCACTCACACTCACACTCACACTCACACACACTCACACACTCACACATTCAAACACACACATTCACACACTCACACATTCAAACACACACATTCACACACTCACACATTCAAACACACTCAAACACACTCAAACACATTCAAACACATTCAAACACATTCAAACACATTCAAACACATTCAAACACATTCAAACACACACACACATTCAAACACACACACACACACACACACACACACATTCAAACACACACACACACACACACACACACACATTCAAACACACTCAACTCAAAGTACATGCACATATACTTTTTCTTTTTTTTACACATTCATCACACAATTAGTTCTACTTTGTTAATTTTATTTCTAAATTTTATTTAAAATTTGTATAAGCAGGATAATCTATGATCAGGTAAAATAAAAAATGAACAAAGTAAAAAAAATTGTGTGATGAACACGTGAATACAGAATGTTGTAACTTTAGAGACAGTCCCTAAATTTGCGAATATTATAATCAAACGTTCAGCGTCAAATCAACTTAATGCCAGTATCTGCTTTCTTGGAGCCTATATAGTCTAACCTACATCACAAATGAGGTGCGAGTTTGGTCTTTTATATCACTGTACGAGTCCATTAAGCTGTGTTAAGAGTTTTATATGTCCTGATGGCAGGGGAATCCTATGACGGATGAGGGAAACCCTATTATTACAACACCGCGCTGCGATATAAATTTAAGGAAACTTATCAACAGAGAGAAATATATGTCTATCTCAGATTTAACGTTTGATCTGTACACCAGCATCGGGCAATAACGTTATCTTGTTCAATGGAGAGAAAGCTGTAGCTACACAGGGAAAGTAAGCGTAAATACACTGAATTAAACATAAATGCAGCTTTTGTGTCTTTATCAGCGTTTCTGCATTTATACTGGCCCTGATAATCATCACACATTCACTTACCACTTGCTCCATTTCTGTAAATCCGTTTTTATGAATGAATGATGACTTACTAGCGTTGCTTTGGTCTTCCTAAACAGCCGCTAGCGACACCTGCTGGTGAAGAAGACTAACAGCAGATAGAGATGATGCATCGGCACTCTACTGCTCTTCCTGCAGTTCCCGGATGTGAAATGTTGAATTTTCTGCCGAATTTGAGCCACTGAATTTGTGGAAGCGAATTTGTAAAGTGAAATAAAATGGACTGAAAATTTCTAGTCGAATTTTATAGGTTGTATTTTTAAACAGAATAAATATCTTGGAAGTGAAATTTGAAATGTGAATATGAATTATTTAATTTTTAATAATGAAAATGTGTGTGAAATATTTTTAATTGAAATATTCACAGCTTAAATATACGACTGTGTTGAATTTCATCCCATAAAAATGCAAGCCTTAAAAATACAGTGCATCTAAATGCAAGTACAGCTAATGTAATGCATATTTTTTTTCATTTAGAGCAATTCAACAAGCTTTTTATTTCAAAAACATTTGGCATTAATTTACTTCCATAGTGTATATATATATATATATATATATATATATGGAAAGCTTCTTTCTGATGCCAGTGTATGTTTGTCTCAGTTGTCCCAGCAGTTAGACGGGCTGTTGGGAATGCTCTGTGCAGACGTCGCCCCTGCAGATGGAGCTGCAATCCAGCAAACTCTAAAACATCTGGAGGAGAAACTCAAGAGCGTAGGTTAGGAAGCCCTGTTGTTCTACTCATATGCCTGATCCTGTTGCATGTAATTAAAGTTTGATAAATCAGATAAAAGTTTGTTAAAACTTCTGGTGCTTATTCATTACTCTTACATAACTAGATGTTTTTTTAAGAACCACCCAGACATAAGGTTATTGTTCATTTTGTTATTGTGTCTGTTAGAGCCTTGTTTTTACCTGATTTTTATCTTAAATGAAATACTATATACTATCCACTGTGTACTCCGCTGTCTATTGTATGAATTTTATAAGGTTATTCTGTCAACCAACATCAAAGTCTGATCGTCCGATACGTAAGAAAAGCTGCGACAGTTGAATGCACAAATTGTCCAACATTCCACACTTGATTTTTTTCGGTTAAATAAGTTTATCATCCGAATATTTGAAGTACACTTTTTCTATTTGAAATTTTCAGTGTGAACACTACTTGCACTATTTAAAAATGGAATAAAATCATGCATAAGTACATGAATTTGGATGCTTTTTTTTTTCCTTTCTTTTCTTTTCTTTTTTGATTAACAATTCCATTTACATTTAGCAGATGCCAAAGCAACTAATTACAAAAACAAAGTATCAACTCTGACATAATTCATGAAAACAAAGCAGCATATGTAGTACTGCTTGTAGAGATCTAGTTAACTCTCTAAATTAGTGCTTCAAAAAAAAAAAAAAAGAATTTTGCCATTTTTGTGCAATATGAATCGGGTAGTCAATGGGCTTGCCTTCCCTCTCTAAAACTACTTATGCATGAACCTAAAACAGGAGAAATGTTAAATTCTACATAGAGATGTTTCCTGTCTTTCGGTTTATTGAGTTTCTCTTACTGTCTTCCAGAGGGTGCCTTGCAGAGTTTAAGAGAAAAAGGCCAAGTACTGCTTGACCAGATGTCTACCCAGACATCTTTTTCCTACGGCAAGGATGTAGGCATTGAGAACAAAGAGAATATCGACCACATTCACAGCGTCATGGAAGACATGCAGCTCCGCAAACAGAGGTTCCTCTCCATTGTTTTTAATGATTGTTCATCATGGGCACAGCACTCCTGGTGAACCAAGAGAAAGCGAAGAGGTCTGATGTGTTTGATTGTGTTTTATAGGTGTGAGGACATGGTTGATGTCAGGAGACTTAAGATGCTGCAGATGGTTCAGCTCTTCAAGTGTGAGGAAGATGCTTCACAGGTCAGAGCTTGAAATTCAAATGGAAAGACTCTTTGAAGTGGGTCTATAGTTCCTGAGGGGCTGTAAAGGCTGTTTCTTTTCTTCTCAGGCGGTGGAGTGGTTAGGAGAGTTGCTCGATGCTTTGTTGAAGACTCATATTCGACTGGGAGATGATTCCCAAGAAACCAAAGTGCTGCTGGAGAAACACAAGAAGTTTGTGGATGTTGCACAGGTATTTGAAACTGAGGTTTTGAATTTCATCTTCTAATACACCTTGCTTTAATAAACTGGCACATTGGAATGTATTGAATCCGCTTCTCAAGACAATGTGAAATGCTCTGTTTTCTGCTATTATTATTGTTTTTTTATTTTATTTATTAGTTTTGATCCAATATTAATTTAATCCAATTAATAGATTCTCATAAATTAAATAAATTCTAGCCTTTTATTACCTTACAACATATGTTGTCTTAACTACTTTTCATCCCATTATAATTTTTTATAAAATGTTGTTGTTGTTGTTGTTGTTGTTGTTTTATTTAAAATTAAAATGATTACGTTGATCTATAAATTATTTACTCGTCATAAATTATCATGGATTAATTAAATTCCTCCTTTTTTTATGATTGTTACAGAAGGCAAATGTGATTTCCATGTTTTCTTAAGTCATTTTCAGTATTAAAACTGCTGATTTAGTAAAGGTTACAAAAAAATGCTATTTTTCCTCATCATGTGTGAGAAATGAATTTTCATGCTTCTTTGGTCCTGTTTACACCTGGTATTAAAGATGTGTTTTGGTCGATCGGATCACAAGTGGACAACATTGGAAGTGGTAGAAACGGACAAGCATTTTAGCCCCCGTTTACACCAGTATTTAGAGGTAATCTCAAACGCATTCGACCGGATTGCTTTCAAAGACTCATGTGGTCGAACAGCCACAAAAGATGCCTTTTCTCCACCTACTGACCTAATGTGTAAACATTATGGGAAGCCTGCTAGCCAGATGGGATTTAACTTTGTCGGCTGAAGAACCAAGTTTGATTTGAAGACGAAAAACGTACCAAGCAAAATGTTCTTTCACCATTCCTAATTTCTAACATGCTCTGAGTTCGGGGTAGTCTTGTTGTGGCTATCAGAGCTGAAATGAAAGCTGCTGCCCTCCATGTTTTTTCTGTCGTCTCCGCTTGTGTTCATATCTAAATTGCATGAGCTTATTTTTATCCATTAAATCGAAAGATCTGGAAAAACTCATACATTACCCGGCCATAAACCCTCCCCTTGAAGAAATCAGGACAGAAGTGGTTGAAAGTGGACAAAAGAGACAGATTAAAACACCTGGTGTAAACGGGTATGTGTCTCCCTCGTCTACTTGTGATCCGATTGACCAAAACGCATCTTAATACCAGGTGTAAACAGGGCCTTAGAGTACAATGTCGTGAGAGTATCCAGCCCACTTGGTGTTAATGGTTCATTGTAAATGTTTTCTTTTCTTTCAGAGCACCTATGATTACGGCCGCCAGCTGCTGCAGGCCACAGTGGTGCTGTGCCAGTCTCTGCGTTGTACCACCCGCTCCTCAGGGGACACGCTGCCCAGACTCAACCGTGTGTGGAAACAGTTCACAGTCACGTCTGACGAGAGGCAGCACAGGCTGGAAATGGCCAGTGCCTTCCATACAGCTGCTGAGAAGGTTGGTGCAGTTTTGTGGAAAATTCTGTCATTTACTCACCCTCATGTCATTCCAAACCTGTATGAATTTCCTTTTTCCTTGGAACACAACAGGAGATATCTTGATGAGCAGCATGATTCTTTGCATTTTCTCCCTTTTGTGTTCCACAGAAAATATAACAGCAAATGGATCTGTACCAACATGAGGATGTGTAATTTTTAGGTGAACTGCTTTAAAGATATAATTTAAACTGTTAACTGAAACAATGTTTTAAAGCAGTTAAAGCATTGCAAACATTTTTCATTTTGAACCCAATATACAACTATGGTCTGCTTGTTGACGGTACTAAATCAAAGTTTTTTTTTTTTTTCCCTTGCATGTTTATTCATGTTGATGGTAGAGGAAATCTGCATATTCATGTCTATTTTTAGGCAAATGAAAACTGAGACATTTATAAACCTACAGTGGGGTTCAAAAGAATATGAATTTTTTCTTTAGTATTATCATCATTATATAAGTGAAAAGTTCATTTGAAAATATTGTACTCGAGCTGCTTTGATGCTGCAATGTATGCAAAGCCCGATGATTTTGATGTGATTTGATATGATTTTCAATGTAGATTCAGACTTTCAGACCCCAATGTTTGTTAAACTAATTTTTTGTAATAATATTGGTTATTACATTTAAGACTAGTGAAACTAGTCTGTCTCAGTCATGTGGTCACACGTGCTGTCTCCAAGCTTCCCAGCTATAATACAATGTCTGAAAGTCCCTGGCTGTGCACCGAACCAGAGCTCTGTAATATATCAGAGAGTAACTGGCGTTCTTCCTGCCTTCAGATTCTGAGAGAGAGCCCTGAATTAGCAGAGCTGATGGTGGATGTGGAGGCATATGAAGAGGTGGAGACGGTGGGGAAAGGTTTGCTGGACAGGCTCACTGTACCAGTCATTTTCCCTGATGGGTAAGAGCCAAAAAGCCCAAGTACAGCACACTTGTCAAACTCTCCTGTCTTTTTTTTCTCTCAACTATCATTAGAGCTGCACGATTAATCCTTAAAACATTGCAATCACGATTTAAACACCCACACAATCTTGTTCCTAAATGACAACGATTTGGCTGTCTGTTAAACCTTTTGCAAAATCATACCGGAACATTCAAATCTGTGTTTGCGGTTCCGCTGATCCAGAGAGAGCAATTATCATGTGTGAAACGGCTTCACAAACAATGTCTTTTCAACCAAACAATATCATTATTTCTGTACTACACTAATTCAAATTATCACCGAAGTACTGGGATAAAAGTTTATAGTTCGGATATAAACACTGATGTCTAAGGTATCTATCAGAACAGAGCAATTCGCCTTTTGAAAGTAACTTGGTGCTTCAAATAGCGATTTTATCTATTACATCATTATGCCAGTAGGTGGCAACAGGTGACTGCTAAAAAAAATGTATTTGTCATTGAATCATTCATTCAAGGTTTTTTTTCAAAAACACTGATTCATACAGTAATAACATTAATATAGTAATACAAATATTTATTTTTATATTTATTTAAAGGGCTGGGAGAATACTATATTTGCATCGTGATTCGTGGATCATTTCTGATATTCCAAATGCATCGCAACTCTATTCTGAGCTTAGTTTTTAATAGCAATTGGCGCTCTAGGCTAGTTTTTAACCACATGCTCAAATGCTCAAGAAGCACTGAAGAGCGCTCGTGTTCGCCTGAGTCTGAGAATGTGCTTGCACCTCAGAATGCTTTTATGATGCAAGATTAATGTAAACAGCCCACTGCAAACACCCTTGTAATTCACTTCAACCTTTTCGAACTTTATAAATGATTATTTTTATAGAATGTTCAAGTGGTGTGTGTAAGGAATTGGAAGGAAGCAGAGTACATCTGTTTCTAAAGCACACAGTGCCATCTGCTGTTGAAAACTAAGCTCAGAATCGATTTGAGAGAGAATCACTATACATAAAGAAAATATCAGAATCGATCCAGAATCATTTCTCGATTCGCGATGCATCGATGTATTGTCCCAGCCTTGAATGTAGAGCTTGAATGCAGAGGTAGTCACTTTGAATAAGAATAAGATATTTTTGCTTACCAGCAACTGTGGCTAGTAGCTTTCCAAAGTTACTGGCCACTCAGCATTTTCACTGGCCACAATTTTGACATCGATACCATGGGGGAAAAACTACCATATAGATTTGTAATTTTATCTCATAATTTGTCCACGGGTATATTAGGCTGCTGTAACTTTAAGGCCTGACACACAGATCCATTATACTGTTACACATGCGTTAAAACATAACTCTGTTTACTTGAATGTTTGCCAAGACTGCCATTTTGCCATTATTTTATGTTGATTTGACTATTTGAGCAAAATAAGCAGCAAAAAGGAACTCAATTTGGTACAGAGAGGTGGGTTTATATGCGCGCACTTTGAGTGTCAGCACAAAATCTGCGGGAATGAGTAAAATTATGCGCAATCCCATGCCGAAGAACATAAAGTATTGGCGTTACAGATATTTCAGTATCGATATGCATCAAAGTCGGTATTTTTGACACTACATTGCACTTAGTTTATTATTTCAGATACCTTTTTAAAAGACTACAATTAATAAAATCTACATATATTATATATAAAATTCAACCCGCCAAAGTGTTTAGTAGGAGTGACTGCGTTACACTCCACTGCTGAAAATTACCCGCATTTGGCAAAAAATACCAGTTTTACTTTTGTAAAAGAACATGTTGGCAAAATTTCTATTTGCCTCAAACTAATTTAATGCATTAAAGCATAATCTTTTTATATTTTATTCCTAATTTGGATTGCTTTATCGTCTTGACTTATTCAACAATCACTGAGATGGATATGTCTTGTTTTTGTCATCATTTTCCATCATCCCCATTCGCCCTGGTTACAGGAGCGAGCAGTTTTTTGGCAGCCCGGGCGACATGGCCTCCTCAGCCGAAAGCATCCGTGACCGGATGAAGCTAGTGGAGGAAAAGAGATTCCTACAGGAAGAGGAGCAGCAGCGGCTGGATGAAGAGGCTCTAGAGGCGGGGCCCAGTGAAAGCTGAGAACCCGATACCCCTCATGCCCTCTTGCAGGAAGTGACGCAGTCAGCAGCACAGCGCCTGATCCTCACATGCTGTCTCGCTGCTCTTCCGGTCCGGTCCAGAAGTGACCCCGATCACCCGCCGTCTCTGTTGTAGTCCACCTCACCAAACCATCTTAATTTACAGAGCGCAGTTAAAGATAGACTCCACGGGCTCGCGTTGCATTGCCCGCGTGGACAGCTGAATACTAAATTGACCACATTACTTTGAACTCTCGCCTCCCTACAAAGCTTTACCTTACCTGTCGACTTTTTCTCCTCCCAGCGAGGCGCCTTGAGCTTGTAATGGTGCTACTAAACCTGTAGAATGTACATAAAGCAGCATCTTTACCCCATTTGTATCTGGTGCTCTAGATTTGTAGGCCTTTCCTGACCATAAGCATTGTATTTTCTATTTCTTTCCTTCAGCTGCTTTCTGTTGAGAATTACCAAACCTTCTCTCTTGTGCCAGTATAAATATTGATCCACAAGGCCTTTTCTGAAATGGCAGAAGATGTCTAATGTATAACCGGTATTGAAATGGGACATGACAACACATCAGAAACTGAAGCTGTTGGAAGTTCAACCATGAAGGTACAAAACAAAGCAAAGCTTTAAGGTCCAATGTACAATTGTTGTTTAGAGCTTTGTTTTGATGGTAAAATGTGAAACAACAGTTTCATCTCATAAATTGTCAATGCGTACGCTGCTTGCATATGGATGCATGTCATAAAATATTAATGCCATATTTATTTTCCTTTTTCCTTTTTTTTTTTTTTTTGTACCTTGCATACCATTTAAATTGTATAATGCTTTTGCCGTTTTTAAAAGGCTATAGTGTATTTTATGAAAATATAAGTTGTATAAAATAAATGAAGAGAGAAATTGCGCCATAAGACAGGAGAGGAAAGGCTGTCTCTTTTACTATGTCATAAAGCTGGCAGTTTGTTACAGTTTTCAGGACTTGTTACTGTATGTATGCTTTGCCTCATAATGTCCATTGCTGTACAGGAATATTCTAGCACCCATTCAATAAACATGGGCTATATTACATTTTGTTATTTTTGTCAGTGCAATGCCAAATAATTAGCACTATTAGCATAATTGGCGTTTCAAAGTTTGGGGTCAGTAAAAACAACAAAAAAAGGGTTTTTGAAAGAAGTCTCTCATGCTCACCAAGGCTGCATTTATTTGATCAAAGATGCAGTAAGAACCGTGAAATATTATTACAATTTAAAATTACATTTTAAAATATATTAAAATAGAAAAATTATTTATTTGTGTGATGGCAAGAATCTTTTGCAACATTATAAATGTCTTTACAGTCACATTTGATAAATTCAATGATGAATGATTATTTTCTTTCAAAAAGTGTTTTGACTGCTGACTGGTTTGTGTGCAGTACAAATATTTTACAAAATCTCCATGCATATTGATTGAACTCTGGCTTGTTTTTGTATTAATAATTTCTCATAACTTCCCAAGAATGCGTAAGTAAAGCAGGTCATTAGTTGCTTGAGGCTTTGCTATTCACTTACATTCTCTCTGCCCTGTGTCCTTGTCAATTATGGTTAAGATATTTTTATCTACTGAATATTTAAAGGGATCCTTGGTTATGATTTAAATTGTTTATCTTTAGTTAGTGTGTAATGTTGTTGTTAGAGCATAAACAACATCTGCAAAGTTACGATGCTCAAAGTTCAATGCAAAGGGAGATATTTTCTTTTACAGAAATCGCTTTTTAAGGATTACAACAAATGGCTGGTTGGGACTACAATGAGCTGCTTCCTGGGTTAGTGACATCACAAACCCTAAAATTTACATAAACCCTGCCCCCAAGAACACACAACAAAGGGCTGCTTTAGAGAAGAGGAAGAGTTGTTGTAGTAGAGTGTTGTTACGATGCCGACAATTTACGCCGGACTGCTTCACAAATGAGGGTCAATTCAACACTGGATTTGCACAAAAGATTAACATGACGGCACATGCTAGTCGATGAGTTGAATCAACTCCACAGCAACTACATAAATGTATCCAATAACCATTCAGAAACGTCCAGATGCTTTCTAAAAGTTGTAACTTCTTCCTGAGTCTCTCCATCAGTGTCGACTCTGGTTTGAACAATGTAAGGCTGAACACCGTTACTGACAATCCTCATTTTGGCTGCGTGAGATTCTCCAGTTTTGTTGTTGTTGAGCAACCAAATCGTGAGCTGTTAAAATCTCAGCCCTCTTCTGGAAGGGGGGTCAGAGGCAGTAGCTCATTTGCATTTAAAGGGACACACACAAAAACTCTTTTTGTTCGCACCCAAATAGGGGCAAGTTTGATAAGCTATGATAAATTATATGTGGGGTATTTTGAGCTGAAACTCTCTGGGGACACTAGAGACTTATATTACATCTTGTAAAAAGGGCATTATAGATCCCCTTTAAAGGTGCAACAATGTTTTACTGCAGATTACAACAGCTTGTCTCAAACTCTTGCTTTCTGCTTATTTACAGGCCCTAAATGATTCACTTAGTTTGAACTGGGACTCACTGACATAACTGGGAGTCATTTGAATAGCATTCTGATCTGATCTCACAAAACCTGTCCAGAACTTCAGTTCACATTTCACCTTAAAATAAATAAATAAATAAATAAATAAATAAAAAATAAATATATATATATAATATGCATTGAAATAATTATCTTAAATAATTTTGACCATTAGTCTATTTATTTTATTGCAATGTTATTTTCATGTCAGTTATTTAATAAAGTTATGTTCTTGGTCTTTTTATTTCCATATAAAGGGTGTCATTTTTAGCATAAACATGCTTATCAGGTTTCCAGAAAGCGTAGTCACAGAGCTTGTGTGATGACTGGCCTGAGAATCAGAGTTTTGTCTAATAATAAACTTGAGTTTATCAGGGCTCCTGACAGATGGCATGGGTGTCATCAGGGGCCTTCTTAGGTCCTGTACTGGCCATTGGTGCTCTCTAAAGTCTATTGAATTTCTCAGCTGTCTTAGCAGCTGCTGCCTCTGTGCTGGTTTTGGGAGGACTGGTGGTATGTCTGTAACGGTGGGGAAAAAACAGATCCTCTGTGGCAACTTTCTGGAAACCTTTATAGTAGTTTAACAGGCAACCTTTAAACCATTCCCAGTCTTTGCACTGTGAATTTGTCATAAAGGTTTTGTTATGCTTTAGTCTAAAATATTCAACAAAGGATTGCTCTTTTGTAGAGTGAAACTTTGGGGTTGTTTGAATGCCAGCCTACTCGGTACAAGTTATTCATTAGGACTTAAAATCTGAATTTGAGTGATTAAAACAAATCTTATCCAGGAAATGACTTCAGTTGTCATGGAATGGCAATGGTCAAAATTTGTGGAAATCCTGTTTAAAGATGTTAGTAAAATGTATGATCTACTTCAATACATATTCTTTGAATTCTATAGAGAGCCTGTAGAGAGCCTATTTTTTGTTTCACAGCAAAGCCTACAATGATCTTTGAAGATGAAATGGCATCATCGTCTCCATGTTCACTGTAACGGTTATCCCGTATAGCTATATAAAATGCTGAGTAATCATTCAATATACAATGCACAGCTGAATTGCTCTTCCATTGCCCTGTTATCAGTTTCCCCACTTTATCTCAAAACATTTCCTCCATCAGGCATTGAAAGGAAGACCCCATAGCAAGACCTCAGGATGTTCTGCAACTGCTATTGTCCTCAGTGGAAAAGACAACATTGTTGCAACAGTAAGTATGTGGTGTGATGCTGATCTAAAGGTCACTTTTTTGTTTCGCAGTGATCATTTCAGAAATGAATGTTACTTTTGAAAAATGTTTAAATGGTGCCTGTAAGTGATTATTTTAGGAATGCCAAGCATAAAATGACTATTACCTGACATGTCAATGAAAAGCACTGCTGTTCAAAAGGATTTGGGATTGACGTTTATAAAAAGTCTCTTATGCTCATTAAAGGGATAGTTGATGAAACCCTCAAGTTGTTCTAAACTGGTATAAGTTTCTCTCTTCTGTTGAGCACAAAATAAGATATTTTGAAGAATAATGGTGAAATAGTTAACAGTAGCCAATGACTTCCATGGTAGAAAAAAAAATAAATACTATGGAGGTCAATGGCTACCATCAACTTCCGGCTACCAACATTCTTTAAAATGTCTTTTGTGTTCAAATTCATACAGGTTTGGAACATTTTATGTTACATTTTTGGGTAAACCCCCTTTAAGGGTGTGGGCACTGTTTCTTTTGGGACTAGTCCCTATCAGAGCGTCTCTCTGGTCTTTTCCGTCGATTGAGCTGTGGTTGACTGATGCACATTAGACTCTTAACACGCCAGATACCTCTGCAACCTTCAAATAACTTTTTTATAATTGCTTGCACTTTGTATAATAGTGTTTGTACTGTTGTGCATTTAAATAGATACGGAGTAATAATATGAACTGCATATAGTACATAGAGTTATATGAATAATTTAGTAGCCATTACATTTAATAGGAAGGAACGTTAATGTGGCTTTCTGGTGGTTTGTGGTTTGGATTGGAACAGGCATTTAAAGATGGAACAGGCCTCTTCCTTGGTCATTTTAAAGACATGGTATAACATGGAAAGATGTAGTTTCAGGGGAAATAAACACTTCTGATAGTTCACCCAAAAATGAGCTTTCTGTCATGTCGTTACAAACCTATGGATTTCTGTGGAACACAAAAGATGATGTTTAATATTCGGGGGGGGAAAGTATCACGGTTGAATGTACGCAGTTTTCCACACTGATAATAAGAAATGTTTCTTGAGCACCAAATATTAGAATGATTTCTGAAGGATCATGTGACCCTAAAGACTGGAGTAATGATGCTGAAAATTCAGCTTTGTCATCATAGGAATAGATTACATTTTAAAATATAATGAAATAGAAAACGGTTATGTTAAAGTGTATTAATATTTCCTACAGTATTTTTGATCAAACAAATGCAGCCTCAGTGAGCATAAGAGACTTCTTTCAAAAACATTTAAAAATCCTTACCAACCTCTTACTTAACTTTTAAATGGTAGCATGCGGCTTGTGCGCTATATACAAAATGTTCTTAAGCTGTAAAGTAGTGTGACAGACCAAAATGCATATGAGATATTACCCTCCAGTGAGTTTGATCAGTCAGATAATTTCCAAAATCGCATGAGTCTCATTTGTGAGTGAATCATCTAGACAGTTTCGTGAATTGGATGATTGAAAAGATTCAACGTTAATTGTTCAAGAAAAAGACATTACTGCTTCGCTCATGAAAGCATTAGAGAAAGATGGAGCATACAGTATGTCAAGATTTTTAGTGTATGACTTAAACTTTAGTTTTGGAATATAATACTACTTGTGCTTTTGTCATTTTGTAAATATTTAGTACTTGTATGAACTACTTGTGTAAATAATAGCAGAATGTTTTTTGCTTTTTCTTCTTCTGCTCAGTATGTTGTATTGTGATTAAAAGAAAAGGTTAGGCTAAGTGAGACAAATACAAGGGGAGGAGAAAGAGCAACAGACGCACTAAAGCAACCAAACGGGGGTGTGTCAAATGGCTCTCCGCACAGTGTGATAAACTTAGTGGATATTTCTATTTTTAACACGCCTCTCTCTGCCCTGTCAACATAGACGGCTGTGTTTGCACCATACTGTTCATTCAGGCCAGTGGCCCTGGTGGAGCCTGCAAGAAAGTCCTTTGAGGGGTTGCAGAGTTTACCTGCAGGGCAAGTAGATCTTTGATGTGGACGTGGGCTTTGTCACTTTAAAACCCCCAGAGATTTTACTCTGTTTGGGTTTAGCCACCTGCCGGGAAAGCTGTGGACTTCTGAAAAGGGGAGATTTGGATTACAGCAAGAACCTGTGTGTACTGAGCTTTGTTCTGACCTTTCTGATTCTTGGACGTGTGGACTCAAGGGGAGATTGTCCACAATGTCCACTGAAGGTGATGCTGGAGGTCAGCCTTCCACAACCACAATCAGCACCGTGGCCGTACAGGCTGGAGACGCACAGATTGTTGTTGCAGTGCTCAAGGTATTTCAGTTTGAACTATTCTGCTTTACAATGCAAAGACTTTCTGTAGTGTGAATATATGAATTGTGTCTTATTAACTTGATACTGTTTTGTAACCGGTAATGTGGTATGCACAGTTACAATTCTTTCCAGCGATTATTGTGCAGTTAATAATAACATTCTTTGGTGGTTGACTTGTACTGTATGATCAGTAGTATGTATATAGGATAGTTCTCTCAAATATTAAAGTTAAATCATAATTTACTCACCCATATGTTGTTCTAAATTAGTATGACTTTCTTCTGTGGAACACAAAAGAAGAGATTCAGCAGAATGTCCTAGCTGCAGTGTTATTTTAGTATTTTTATATATTATTGTAGTATATTATTATTTTGATTTTTTAATGTGATTTTTGTAAATTTTAGTTCTTCAACTTCAACTTATGTATTTCAGTTAGTTTTGAATACATTTCTATTTATGTTTGATTACCAAAAACAATCAAGTTTTTATTAGTTGTAGTTTTAGTTAATGCTGCTCTTTTCCATACAGTGGAAGTTGATGAGGACTGAATTTACATTTTTGGGAGAAATATTAAAAAATCTTTAAATTAAAAATACAGCATAGCAGTAGCTGCAGGTGATGTGAACTCATAGTGAGATCTTCATTGATTTGTCTAAAGCTCTACAAACATGGAAAGGAAACTGCTCTCACCAGTGATGACATGAGCATACAGCTTGGGTTATTTAACAGACTTTTGGCTCAGTCTATCAATAAAACCTTTTGTTTTTCTGTGAGAGAATTCCATGCACTGTGAATTTTCCAAAATACCTGACATAGTGACTTAATGGAAAGACAAAAACAGCTGTGGGAAAAACACAGAGCTCTGTGATGGTCCAGACGACTGATGGCCTGAATTATTCATAATGATTCTCTGTGGCCATCCATCCTCCTGTCTTGTTATTGTCTAATGTGTGCTTTTTAGAAGGACACTCTAGTCTTCCTGCTATTGTTTCAAGTAATAGTTCATTCCAAAATTAATACTTTTACTTCTCTTTACTTATATGCTGTTAATATGTCTGTGTTAGGGCCCAACAAGCTACTAAAAAAATAAAAGAAAGTAGTCCATACCATGCTTGTTTTCTTCCAAGTCTTTGGAGTCATTTGAAGTCATTCCAAGTCTTCACATCTTCCCTCCACCAGTGTTGCAGCAGGTTTAACATTATTGGATTTTTCGGTGAAGTATTCACCTTTTTTTTTTTTTTTTTTTTTAAATATGGCTGGTTCTTCATACACAAAGCTGTTAATGGTGTGTTGTAATCGTGTTTTAAAGACCACCACATGTCGACTGCAATACCCTGTGTGTGGCCTTAAAGGGTTAGTTCACCCAAAAATGAAAATTCTGTCATTAATTACTCGCCCTCATGTTGATCTACACCTGTAAGACCTTTGTTCATCTTCAGAACACAAATTAAGATAGTTTTGATAAAAATCCAATGGCTCAGTGAGGCCTCCATTGCCAGCAAGATAATTAACACTTTTTAGATGCCCAGAAAGCTACTAAAGACATATTTAACAGTTCATGTGACTCCAGTGGTTTAGCATTAATGTTATGTACACTGATTCGAAACAAAAGATTTGTGAAGCTTCGAAGCTTCATGAAGCAGTGTTTTGAAATCGTCCATCACTAGATATTGTTGAATAAAGTCGTTATTAGTGTGCCCTCCATAATTTTGCATATGCTGCTCTGACCCTTCTTGGCACAAAGTGTAAATGACAAATTGTCACATCTGTCCTGTTTAACTCCCACAGGCGCTCAAGAGTGTTTAAGATTGTGTGCAATACATGTCCACAGAAGGTTTTTTACCTTGGGAGAATGCATATCTTCATTGTCATGTTGAAAAAAAATGCCCAACAATGCAGGGAATGAGGAAAGGGTAACATCTTCTGTTTCAAGTTTGTGTATTAAATTACACAGTTGTGCTTTATCAATGCTGTCATGAATTCCCACACAACTCTCGCACACCTTCAGCACTCATATCCCTATATAAGAGCTTTACTACCTCTGAACTTTACTGTGGGAACCAGGCACTTCTCTCTGTACTCCTCCTCTAGCAACACCAGAACATTTTGGATGCTGTTAGATCCAGATTGATTGATTTGGTCTCATGAGACCAGAGTATTGATTCCCAGAATCTATAATTTGTAAATATGGGCTTTGGAAATGGCTAACTGACTTTGTGCTTTGGCTACAGTAGGTAGTTCCAGTGAGAACAATAACCATGCATGTCATTTCTGCAGGCTGCATCTTACTCTGTGAGGTAATCCTCTTGTACCACTGTCCTCTTTTGTTCTAAGAAATAAGTCTCCTGACAGTTCTCCCCCAAGTGCTTCCATTGTTGTCAGCATTAAGTCTGAGAATGATTCAGTGGGCTATATAACACTTTTAATTGTCAAGAAATTACTTATCTTTAAATGTTTTGGTTCAACATACTTATCAAACATTGCCTTAAACTTACACCAGATAATTTTTACATAATTTTATTTAGTAGCTTTTAGAAGGGTGTACTCATTTTTGCTACACAACATTTTATCACCTTGATAAGAAAATCATATTTTCCTGAATAATTTTGACATGCTTCTTTGGTAATTGATTAAGCAGACTTGCTGGAACATTATATCTCTAAAGAACCCTAACATGTCTTCTAAGTAATTGAGTAATTGCTGACTTCCAGAAGTTTCAGAGGGGTAGTACTCATTTATGTTGTGCATTGTAGGTTTGTAACAAATTAGCATAGTGGCTACAATGGCTGCCCTGCCCGTGAACAATGTCTATTTAGTACTTTTACCCACCCTCAGAAACTGTAGTTGTAGCTGAGAAGCAAACATGTTGTAGCAACATCATGTCATATTGTCGACATGTCGAGAAGACATTGTTTTCTGCTCTGTGGATCCACTTTGCATGCAAGGATGAGGACTCGCCTGGAATGGATAGGGTAAAACCGACGCCATTGTTACTGTTCTTATCACTGTGTATACAAGTGGTCAGGAAGTCTCTGTGGCTGAAATTCAGATATGAAAATGTTTTTTTTTTTTGTTTCCAGCACACGCTGTAAGCGGTAGACCAGTCACAACAGACTGGGCCATCTGACCAAACCAAGCTCTCAGAAAGGATGAGTTTAGAGAGACAGAATCCTATAGTTTTTTTGACCTTGGATGCATGTAAACTTATTGTAGAAGACCTCCAAAACAAAATTAGGAACGTTTAAAATAGCATAATGGGGCGCTTTAATGTATACAGAGCTGATAATTAGCCATCAGTCCACATACCTTAAACTGTATTTTTTGCATTTGTTTAACAAACATGCTGTGGCAACTGTGGAAGCTCCACATTTCATTTACTCTCAGAATGGCTTGCAATGCAAATTTAAGATTAGTGCAATTTACATGCCAATGTTTGCATTGGGACTAGCAGTAGATCAAATGAGAATTCATTGAGGGGGCTTAACATTAAAATTGAACTGTGCTTTGGCCAGGGGCCACTGGAGGACTAGTTTTGTTTACAGTCTGTGAAATGCACTTGGGGCCACGTGGATACAAGAGGTGCATGTGCAGAAGCTCACCCAAACGTTAACACTTCCGTGTGTGTGTGTGTGTGTTTGTTTAAAGTGTGGGGAGCTGGTGCATCTACAACTGATTGAAGCACAACCCAACCTCTTGGAGATTGGAAACAACCAGGATGAGACCAAAAAGCTTCTTGAGGAACATGAGCAGCTTCTTGCCAAACTTAAGGTAATCCCTGCTGTACCAACGCAAAAATAAATTTTGTTTATTTTTTTATCTTAAAGCACAATTGTTTTATGTATCACTCTATTTTTGATCAAATAAATGCAGCTTGAGTGAGAATAAGAGACTTCTTTCATAAACCTGCCAAACTTTTAAACAGTAGTGTAAATTGTTTGTGTATAGAATTTTATACAGTGTATATAATGCAACCTCCTTTTGCCAAGAAAATGGCTCAGAGTCTTCACCTATAATGCCTGATGAGTTTGGACAACACCTGACAAGAGATCAGAGACCATTCCTTTACAGAATCTATCCAGATCCTTCAGATTCCAGCTCCATGTTGGTGCTTCTTCTCTTCAGTTCACTTCACTCATTTTCTTTAGGGTTCAGGTCAGGGGACTGAGATGGCCATGGCAGAAGCTTAATTTTGTGCTCAGTGACACATTTTTGTGTTGGTTTTGATGTTTGTTTTGGATCATTGTCCTGATGGAAGATCCAACCACGGCCCATTATTGGATTTCTAGCAGAAGCGGTCAGGTTTTTATTTTGTATCTGTTGATATTTGATTCCATGATGCCATGTATCTGAACAAGATGTGCAGGACCTCCAGCAGAAAAATAGGCCCAAAACATTAAAGATCTAGCAGTATATTTAACTGTGGGCATGGGGTATTTTTTATCCATGTGTGCACCAAACCCATCTGGTGGGTTTGCTGGCAAAAAGCTTTTTTTTTTAGTTTCATCTGACCATAGAAGCCGGTCCAGTTTGAAGTTCCTGTCTTATCCGACAACTGAATATGCAGGAGATTGTTTCTGGATGAGAGCAGAGGATTTTTCTTGAAACCCTCCTGAACAACTTGTGGGGATGTAGGTGCTGTTTGATAAATTTTTTTTTAGGCTTTCTGAGACTCAAGACTCAACTAATCTCTGCAATTCTCTAACTGTGATCTTTGGAGAGTCTTTGGCCACTCAAACTCTCCTCCTCACTGCACATTAGGACAATTTAGACACACGTCCTCTTTCAGTCAGATTTGTAACATCTTTAGTTTATTGGAACTTCTTAATTATTGCCCTGATAGTGGAAATGGGGATTTTCGATGCTTTAGCTATTTTCTTATAGCTATTTTCTATTTTGTGAAGCTCAACAATCTGCACATCAGAACTATATTCTTTGGTTTTAATCATTGATGAATGATTATAGGAATTTGGCCTTTGTGTTTCCTTGTGTTTGTACTCCTGTGGAACAGGAAGTCATGGCTGGACAATGTCATGTGCATGATCACCCTGGTGTGCTAAAAAATGTAAAGATGAATGGGAATTTACTTCAGAGATATTTTACTCATAAATATTCTAGGGGTGCCAATAATTGTGGCCAATGTGTTTTGGAGAAAAACATTTATTTCGTAATGTGAGTTTCCCCTCACTTTCAATTCTTTTTCTTCATTGAAAGGTTATATTTTTTCTAATTTTATGAATTAAAGGTCAAAAGGATTCTGACCACAACTGTGTGTGTGTATGTATGTGTGTGTTAATATATATAGCATGTGAGCATGTGAACTCATTCAATATTGTGTTAAAACCATTATGAAGTTGGTTTAGCAACTTAAAAGAAGCCATAATATAGTACAGTTTTGTGTTGTATAATAGTATGTGTTTAAACTTTTGGCTTCATGTATTTGTATAGTTTTCGATTCTTTCGGTGCCCTTATCTTAAGCCCAATGTCTTCCTCACAGAAGCATGTGGAGATGATTAACGGCATTTCCACTGAGGTTTTTTGTTGCCATTGTTGGAGGCATCATTATAGCTCCTGAACTTTAATGCCGATTTAAGACCCACCACTTAATTGCAAGGTCCTTTAATGTTTCTTTTGAGCCGTTGAAATATGATTGTTATAAATCGGCTCTTTTCAGTGGGATGATTCCATTCATGATGAATGTTTTGAAGGTGAATTATAAAGATATTTGGAGGGTAAAAATCAAGGATTTAATGAACATAAATTAATAACAGATGTTAAACATTCTGTGTACCGTTTCATTTTGTACACCTTTATATTGCCAAATCCAAATAGCTGGCATTACATCTGTCATATGCCACAAAGCGATGCTTTCAGACCTTACAAGGAGAGCTCCTTGCTGCTTTGAACTGCCTTAAAAATGTTGATTTGAACATACATTTATATGCTAGAAGCATATCTGTGCTATATTTGAAAGTGAAAAAAATGTCAGACTGTTCCAAACTTTTTTGGTGAACATCAGAGCTGCTATCTGACCAAAAGTAACTACAGACCCAGAATGGAGAGTACAGCCTTTAATCAGAACAAAAAAATCCTCTACCACAGTTAAAACGGCATTGCACGTTACTGAATATTTCATCATGTGCATATGTGCATCTGCCCACCAGACGTGTCTAATCAGCATGGGAGCTGCTGCTTGTTTACAGTTTAAATAAAAGTAAAAGCTGTGTACACTTAATATGCTAGAGCACTGTGTTATGTCTAATAATTGAATTTCAATTTAACAGAAAAATGAAGGAGGTGTGTGGGCTTTGCTGGAGGAGGCAGATAAAACAGCAGCTCAGAAGGAAGGAGAGGGGCTGGTATATGAGGCAATGGCTGTCTCTCTCAGCGAGGCTTGGAAAACACTGGTGACCCAGCTGGAGAAGAGGAGATCCCTCCTAATCTTGGCTTGTCATTTCTTTGAGTGTGCTCTGGAGGTAATGAAGGCTAGTTTGTGATGAAGCTGCTGTCAGATCCAATACAGTTTGCTGCCTGATCTGTCAACAAAAGTTTCTTTGCAAACTCTCCATTAGACTGTGACTCGTTCACAAAACAAAATGCTCTGAACAAACATAATCCTCAGATGCGATCCGGGATGCCATTAAAATAAACCATCCACTTGCTGGGACCCTTTGGAAGTCTGTACAGAGCTGTTTACGAGCTGTTTAAATGCAGCAAAGCGAATCTCCTTTCATTCTTCCATTTGTCCTGTTGTCCTGTTACTGAAGAAGGGGGAAAAAAAAAGAAAAGAAAAAAACATTAAATTAGGCAAAGCTGGCTTAAGATGGTCCCCCAGCCTGACCAACTAAAAAGTGCACGACACCCTTCTTCTAAAACCACCTAAGACCAGTTAAGACAAGCAAAGCAGCTTATGCATGTTTAAGATGTTGTTTTTTTTAAGCAGAAAATGCAAAGAGAAATGTGTCCTTAAGTGTCCAAGTATCTATAGGGGGCACTGGGTATAACAACAGTGAAATGTTATAACTTTAAAGCCCATTGTGATAATTTTGCAACATTTTCCAAACAATAAGTAACATTATTTTCATAACCAGCAGCTTTTAAAAACAATTTAAAGAAAAACAAAAAGCTGTGTCTCTGATGGTTAAACATTCCGCAGGGAGTACAACACACTTTGTACTATGCAAAACAATGATGGTTTTTGTTTTTACAGCTTTAAAGTTGGAAACCATGGCATAATTTGATATTGAACATGCAATGTTGTATATTTGTTTTTTTTTTTGTTTTGTTTTTTATGGTGAACAGCTGTTTCTCTGTATCTTCAGCGATCTGAAGCAACTTAGTCACATCACTTTGATATCTGCTTCAGTTATATATTCTAGATAAAAGATGACTCATCAAGGTCACATGGGGATGTTTTGAATGAAGCCGAAAGCGGTGGTTTTGCAAATAAACTCAAGAAGATAACAAATGTTGAGCTTGTTTCAGAACAATATTTGTTTTGCTGCTAACATTTCAACATACTTGCTTCCTGCTAAATTACTGTTATGATGATGTACATAGTCGACTGCATTCATTCGCTGAAGGTTGCTGCTATCATTTATGTAACGTGATGGAGTTGTCATTCACCAGAAACTGGTCATGCAGAGTACACACACTGTTTCCAAGCAGATGTTGAAAGAAATGTCACGTACCAGATCTCAGATATTCTTTCTCAGAGATCAAAAGGAATTTCACAATTGTTGTTCCATAGTGATTCCATTAACAATTGATTTATTAGGAACTCCACATCAATATTTTGATTCTATGCAAACCATAAATACTCATTAAAACAAAACGGTACTATTTTGATATTTGTATTTATAAAAGTACCACAACAAAACTCTGATTCTGAACTCCATGTTGTCATGTGACGTGAGCAACCATTCAGTAACACGGATCTTTTAAACCTTAAGTACAACACAGTAACAGATTTTTCTTCATTTTTAGTCAGACATGGCTATAATATTAATCAACAATAGTTTGATTCAAACCAATGATTCAAGTATTTTAGACAGATGAATTAAAAAAAACTAGCTCATGAGAGTAATTTGGCTACATAGTGATATGTGCAAAATTTGAGGTGATATGTTCACTTTTTCATAAAAGCATGAAACTTTGTACACTTGTACAAATTGGGGCCCTGAACATTTTTACAAATGAAGCCATCACAAAAACGCCTCACGGTTGCCATGGCGACCATTTTACTTTTCACCATAACCAAATTATGTATTATGCCATGGCGACCACGAGGCGTTTTTGCAATGGCTCCATTTCTGAAAATGTTCTGGGCCCCAAACTGAACAAGTGTACCAAATTTCATGCTTTTATGAAAAAGTTAACAATATTTTCACATATAACCTGGACTATACACAGGTTGTGTGTTTGTTGTTGTGTATAGTTCTTGTTGCATACAATACATATTTTTTTCTCTTAACATTTTTTAAGTGAAATGTTATGGATTTTTTTAAGTGAATTAAAACATTTAAGTGAATGTTATGGTTACCACTGAAAATATTTCAACATTGATAATAATAAGAAATGTTTTAGGATTATAATGATTACATGAATAAATTACATTTTAAAAAATATTAATACAATTATTTTAAACTAATAATATTTCATAATTTAAAATCTTTTTGGATTGTAGTTTGCCATCAGGATAGATGAAGCTGAGGGCTTTCAGAGTGCTGGCCGGACGTCGACCACTGCAGACAACATGAATGAATTGCTTCAGAGACACAGCAGTATTAAAAGAGGTAAGAATTTTTGTTCTCCAGCTGTGTCTGTCTGTCTGTCATTCAAACTTAGTAACCATAGGCCCCATTCTGAGCACCATTATAACTCACAGCCACCCAAACACCATAGCAACCACCATAATGATGCATTCAACATCCTAGCAACAAGAGCAAAATCCGTAGGGGAAGTTTTGTTAGATTGACTGTAAAAAACACTATAATGAGATCATCATCATAGGAGCCATGCACATACTGTATGAACGTCAAAATAAGTGTGCAGAGAGCTTTTTGTCAGCTGTCATGGACACTGTAGAGTAAAAACACACCAATATATTACAAAGCTTGTGCTCTATCCTCAGGGATGTTAGAGAAGTCAATGCTGGTGTTGAATAAGAGTCGTGAGTTGCTGGAATTTTTGAAGGACTTCCAGTCAGAGAAGGCCCTGCAGTATGGCAGAGCTTCTCATGGGGCCTGGAGCAGCTTTGGAAAGGTTGAAGGTCTAATGGAGATTCTGCAGGACAGACGCAGGCAAGTGGACCTTTGCATGAGACAACAACAGCATGAGCTGGAAACAATCTCCCGCATTTGCCAATGGGAGCAACAGGAACAGGAGGTAAGTCACTCTGCCAGAAAACAAAGTGTTTTTTATTAGGGCCCGAGCACCGATGGTGTGAGGACCCTATTGTAATTGCTCGGTCAATTCTTCCTCTTCTCCGAAATTAATCGCATTTTTAAGGGCCTAAACATGCCTTCAACTCATGAAACTTTGCACAAACTTTTTACACTGTGATTAACTCCTCATTGACATTTAACCAGATGAACATCATATTTGGTCAGTCTAATCTTAAGGCCTTAGCATTGTTAACTTGCAAAGATCTTGAGTTTTCATTGAAGGGCATGTCCGTGGCGGCCTGACAAAGTCTGATGTTTCTCCATGAAAGAGGAAGCTGTTGTAACGGTCTGATCTGCCCCAAACTTCATGTGTGATAAGTGTCCTGGCCTGAAGACATCTATATGCCAATATTCAGTTAGTCATAGCGCCACCTGCTGGCAACAGAAAATGTCATGCTTTACACTGTAATTCACTCCCAGAAACACAATTAAATATGCCACAAAGTACCAAAAATGTTAGAAACACGCCAAATCATGCAACACTAGGCTAAGTGCTAATATATGCAATTTACGCCAAGAAACAGGAAGTTGTGGTAACTTGGGCATACAATGTCCGATTTGCTCCAAACTTCACGTTTGATAATAGTCCTGGCCTGAAGACATCAACATGGCAATATTCAGTTATAGTCAAAGCGCCACCTGCTGGCAACAAGAAGTGTGGTGCATCAAAATGACCATGTCACCAGGTGGCGGTGAGCCAAGGTGCGAGGGCCCTTTCATCGCTGCTTGCAGCTTTAATTCGTATTGCATCTCAAGTTAAAGCTGCAGTCCGCAACTTTTTTCTGTTAAAAATGTACAAAAATTATATAATGAGAATATACAACATGAATCCATTTTCAAAACCGTGTTTTTGTTTTATTCTGAATCATTATGGTACACTTATAATAAGTGTTTATATTCGGATTTATATTTATATTTTTGGTTTATATTTCAGACCAGACTGGTAGGACTCACCGCAGAGTATCACAGTAACTGTGTGACTCGCCATAGACATACACGGAGAAAAGTAGCTCCAGCTAGAATGTTCCTCCGCAAGATGCATGCAGTTCTGTTTATTAACCGCTAGAGGGCCAAAAATCGCGGACGGCAGCTTTAAGTTAAAAAAAAAAAAAAAAAAAAAAAAATCCGTAAATGAAAATAAGCAATCAGCTGCACTGGGACTTGCAACAGAAGAATATAAGAGGTACTCCTACCTATTTTTCAGTAATCGGCTTGGAAAAATTTTCATTTTCTGTGATACTACATTTATTGAGTGCTTCATTAAGATATTGACCACATGACAACAGGATAAAATTAAAGCAGAAAATGTCTGCATGTGCTCCATAAAGTGTTCTCCAGAAACCATCACAATCCTGAAAAAATATTTCTCAAGACAATATGAGTTCCACATCAAGTATTTCACAGAAGCCTATAAGTAACCTTACTGCCATTGTGCAATGAATAGCTTGGTAATGAATATGATATGATGAATATTGTTAAAGTGAAAGTCATAATTTTCATAAGTGGCTTTTTGTGTGTTCACTTTAGATTGTACAAACTCTCACATAGTAAAGGTTATTCAAGTATGCTCAAAGGCACTCTGCAAAAACACGCTGATGACCGGCTGCCTTTTAAAAATGTTGAACTAAAATAACTGGCCAGCATACTTAACATGCTGAGAGGGGACAGGGCACATGCTTGTGTTTGATATGATCCCTGTGGAAAACCTCTTACTGCTTTCACTAATGTTTTGAATAACAATGTTACATTTAAAATAATAATAAATGTAAAATTCTGAATTATTAAATGTAAACTGCTGAATTGAACCACTGTGACTCAAATAATAATAAAGATTATCAAATAAAAAAATTATTGAAGGGGGAAAAAGCCTGACAGTCAGATGTTTTCCTTCTTTTGAAGCTTTTTAGAACATACACGAATCATGCTGGAAAACATGATCATCAGGTTTTATTCATGTCAGATCTGTACTGCTGTCATTAAAGACATACCAAATAATAAAATATGACATTTTTCTACTTTGATCTATTTTTTTCATGCTGATCATTTGTAATTATAATTATATTTGTATTGTTTAAATAAAAGTAAATTGCAAAAATGCAAAGTATATGTATTGTCACTTGAGGTCTCACATTTCTCACAGTGTTGCGTCTTTTAAACAGGTAACACAATGGTTTAAGGAAAAGACTAATTTGATCTTGGAAAACAGTCAGCTGGGTTCATCTCTGTCAGAAAATGAGGACTTACTACATGAATGCAAACAGTTTGAACAGAAAGCCAAGGTAAGAGATCACTAGACTTTTCAATAAATATTTGACTTCCAAGGTTTAAGTTCACAGTTAAAATAAATCACATGTACCTTAAAGGGTTAGTTCACCCAAAAATGAAAATTCTGTCATTTATTACTCACCCTCATGCCGTTCCACACCCTTAAGACCTTCGTTCATCTTCGGAACACAAATTAAGATATTTTAGTTGAAATCCGATGGCTCCGTCAGGCCTGCATAGGGAGCAATGATATTTCCTCTCTCAAGATCCATAAAGGTACTAAAAACATATTTAAATCAGTTCATGTGAGTACAGTGGCTCAATATTAATATTATAAAGCGACAAGAATATTTTTGTTGCGACAAAACAAAAAAACAAAGCAAAAAAAAAAAAACGACTTATATAGTGATGACCTATTTCAAAACACTGCTTCATGAAGCTTCGGAGCATAAATGAAAATTTGATGTTTATCTGCTTAACCCCAGGGCATCCAAGATGTAGGTGACTTTGTTTGTTCAGTAGAACACAAATGATGATTTTTAACTCCAACCGTTGCCGTCTGAAAGTCTTATAATGCGAGTGAATGGTAACACAGTTTATAAGAGTCAAAAAATATGCATAGACAAATCCAAATTAAACCCTGCGGCTCATGGCGGCGCATTGATGTCCTAAGACACGAAACCATCGGTAATGTCTAGCACTCATTTCAGAGCGCGATCAGACCTCACTAAGCGAATGCTGAACGAAGTTGGACATATAGTGGTGTTTTAGAGGTTATATAAAAAAAATTATATAAATACTGTTCGATTTCTCGCACAAACCGATCATTTCGTGTCTTAGGACATCAATGCGCCGCCATGAGCCGCAGGGTTTAATTTGGATTTGTCTATGCATATTTTTTGACTCTTATAAACTGTGTTACCATTCACTCGCATTATAAGACTTTCAGACGGCAACGGTTGGAGTTAAAAATCATCATTTGTGTTCTACTGAAGAAACAAAGTCACCTACATCTTGGATGCCCTGAGGGTAAGCAGATAAATATCAAATTTTAATTTTTGGGTGAACTATCCCTTTAAATGATACAAAAAAAAATAACATTGACTTAATAATAATAAGTAATAATAATAATTTAATATAATTACAGAAATGTGTATGGTGTTATATAACTTTCAAAATCAAATTGACATCAACATGTAAGTTAAATCCCCCACTGAGTAACAGCTACAGTAACATTAGATCTCTATTTCTGTACTGTTAATCCTCTTTCCATTGTGTGAATAAGTTATAATTAATAAAGTTTAAATGTCTGAGCTTGACCACAGCACATTACTTAAAATCTGATACCCTTACAGAAATAGCTGCTAATATTACAACACAAAAATAATCTTCATATTCATATATACTTCATATCAGGACTTGCCCAAATAATAACATTTGTTCTTAGGCATAAAGATTTTTACACTTTAGATCAGTGAATTGTGTTTCACACTGTATCTTCCTTCAGGACTGGGGTGTGCTGGTCGAGAGGTTACTACAGCAGGCATCAGATTTGCTTTCCTCGAATGAGTCCACACAACTTCAGCGCTTGTCAGAGAAGAGTGAGAACCTCAAAACTACACACGAGCAGTTCTGGAACTACATGATGAATCGTCTGGCTCAGTTGCAGGAGAGCAATGCCTTTTACAGCAGTGCTAATAAAGTACGCACTGTAACGTAGTAGCACTTCACATGCTTTGACTAAGTTGAGGTTTGCATAGCTCTTGAGCTGATACAGACCTAACTCTTGGTAAACACTTCAGCGGCTATATTTCTTCTGACCACAATCTAGTGACTTGTGTATCATGTATTTTTTTTGTTGAAGGTAGTACCCCCTAGTGGAGATGTATATTGTGATAATATGAGTGTGGGTTAGAAAAGAGAGAGAGAGAGAGAGAGAGAGGAGAAAGTAGAGTGATTTATGGAGATTGTTGCAAGAAATCATAAAGTATAAATCATTTAAAGTGTTAGTTCACCCAAAAATTCTGTCATTAATTGCTCTCCCTCATGTCATTCCACACCCAAAAGACCTTCGTTCATCTTCAGAACACAAATTAAGATATTTTTGATAAAATCCGATGGCTCAGTGTGGCCTGCATTGACAGCAAGATAATTAACACTTTCAATGTCCAGAAAGCTACTAAAGACATATTTAAAAAAGTTTATGTGACTATAGTGGTTCAACCTTAAAGGGATAGTTCACCCAAAAATGAAAATTTGATGTTTATCTGCTTACCCCCAGCGCATCCAAGATGTAGGTGACTTTGTTTCTTCAGTAGAACACAAATGATTATGATTTTTAATGAATGATGATTTTTAACTCCAACCGTTATGGTCTGTCAGACTTATAATGTGGGTCAATGGGAACAAACCGATTGTTTCGTGTCTTAGGACATCAGTGTGTCGTCATGAGCCGCAGGGTTTAATTTGGATTTGTCTAAGCAAGTTTTATTTACTCTTATTAAAGAAGTTCCCATTGACCCACATTATACGGCTGACAGACGGCAACGGTTGGAGTTAAAAATCATCATTTGTGTTCTACTGAAGAAACAAAGTCACCTACATCTTGGATGCGCTGGGGGTAAGCAGATAAACATCAAATTTTCATTTTTGGGTGAACTATCCCTTTAATGTTATGAAGCAACGAGAATACTTTTTGTGCACCAAAAAAACCTAAATAACGACTTTATTCAACAATATCTAGTAATGGGCGATTTCAAAACACTGCTTCATGAAGCTTCGAAGCTTTACAAATCTTTTGTTTCGAATCAGTGGTTCGAAGTGTGTATCAACTGCCAAAGTCACATGATTAAAGCCTTAAACAAGGCTTCGTTATGTCATAAGCGTTTCGAAATTTCAATGGTCCACGTGACTTTGGCAGTTTGATACACAATCCGAAATACTGATTCGATACAAAAGATTTGTAAAGCTTCAAAGCTTCATGAAGCAGTGTTTTGAAATCAGCCATCATTAGATATTGTTGAATAAAGTTGTTATTTTGTTTTACTTACAAGACTTACAAAGGATTTTATGACATTATATATTTTTGTCGTCAGGCATTTGAGGTGCTGGGCACCATAGAGATTGCTATAAAGGATCTGAAGACTCCACCTCTCTCATTACCTGAGCTGGCTAGGAAACATGAAGAGTTTTCACGCAGTATAAAAGACTCATCCAGCGAGCCTCTTCAGAGAGGTCAGCTGTTACTTCAGAAGCTTGACCCACAAAGGTGAGAAGACAAAGAGCAGATGCTACAGTGTTTTAAAAAAAGACCTTATCACAGAAGATATCCAGACTCCAGGTTTTCAGTGGATTTGAATGTTCTGTGCAGTGTCAGGCATCTGTGTTTGTTTGTTAGTGCCCAAGTTGGTGGGATACAAAGAATGCTGGGATACATCAAAGAAAGAATTGAGGTTCTGAGCCACGAGTGTCATGCCCACAGAGCGTTATCAGGCAAAAGGCAGCAGCTGGTGTCCTCATTCGAAGAACTGGTGGATAAGGTATAGAAAAGTGTGAAAGTCTCTCTTTTCACTGTTTTTAGACTCTAATAAGACCGAATTGAGGGCATCAAAACATCATTTTTTGGCACATCATTTAATAATAATTGTAATAATTAATAATACTAATAATTTATAAGACATAATTTAAAGTATTTATACATTGTGGTGGCTTTCCTGTAGCTCAGTGGTTAGAGCATGGCACTAGCAATGCCAAGATCATGGGTTCGATCCCAGGGATTGCACATACTCAGATACAAATGTGTAGTATAATGCAATGTAAGTCGCTTTGGATAAAAGCGTCTGCCAAATGCATAAATGTAAATGTAATAAATGTAATTGCTGTTGTCTTTTTAATCAAATGCAAAAATGTAATGCATTAATATTCGCTGTTGACTTTTTATTTATGCTGATCAAAAACAAATCAAATTTATTTACTTAATTTACTTTGCTTAAACTTAATTTTTTTATATTTTATATTTATACAATTGTAATTTTTATATTTATAGATCATAGTTATATTTTATCTTGCCTGTTTGCTGATTAAACTAAAGAAATGCAAAAATGATTGATTTAATAGTTTATGTATTTAACCTAATGTTTTCTGAGATTCACCCTTAGACTCTTTCTTTTTTAATGCATCACTAGATTGTTTATAATATGTCAATAAATGTGACTTAATACTTTACTGTAGCTTGTTGAAAAGTGTATATATTTCCTCAATGATCCATCTCAAAATTCTAAATCTTTACAGGTCTCTGCTTGGATTAAGAGTAGCAACAGTGTCCTCTCTACCAGCACAGAGCCTGGTTCATCTCTAACTGAGGCTGAGGACACCCTTAACAAGCATGTTGAGCTACTTTCACAGTCTCAGGTGACTTCCTACTCAACAATATAATATAAAATGGAAAGTTCAAAGTGAATTTTGTTATTTTATCATTTTCTACAACCCCTAAAAAGTTTGTAAAAGTGCTATGAAGATCTACTCATTGTAAATCAGGTCTTTCTCTGGATTTTGTTTTGTCCTGCAGGATGCTATGAGAGAATCGGAGGCTATAGCTGGTTTTATAAAAGAACTAAAGGGACTGGAATCCTCAGAGACAGTCGAGTTGTCTAACAAAGCTTCAATTCTGGCAGAGGAGATGAAAACATTGGTGAGGAACATATCATCGCATGTGGAGAGCCTCAGGCCCTATGTGGACTTTTTGCGCTGTGCAGATGAGGTATGGTTATATATTTATTGTAATGAAGTACCCAGTTAGACTAAGGCCAATATTCCAATAATGATATTTTGTTTGATGGCACAGGTTGAGGAGCAGATAAGGACTCTCCAGGAATGCTACAAGAACAAGCCAGAGGAAGAGGAGGAAAATGAAGGAGCAGGTGCATCCATGAAAGAAATGTTGGATGCTAAGTGGCAGTCACTGCTGCAGAGGTTTTTCACCATACAGGATCTTGGCAACAACTTTATTAACTCCTCTAATATGGTAAGAAACTTTGTAGAGCATTTTAACACAAGTTTAACAATCAGTGGCCTTTACAAATCTATGGCAATGGGGTTTAAAGCATAATATATATATTATTTATTTATTTATTTTGTGTGCAGATCAGTGGCAGCCTGAATCTAAACGTTAAAGCAGCAGAGCATGTTGTAGAAAAATATATGGAGACACTGACCAAGAAGAAATCTGAACTAGCAGACTTGTGGACATCCTGGCAACTTCATTATAGTCAGATAAAATCTGTGAAAAAGCAATGGAAAAAATGTAAAGATCAACTTAAAAAGGTAACTTGGGATTTCACTTGGAAATACATCAAAATATGGGAGGTTGTGAAATGTTGGTCTATATTATTTTAATTAATTATTACAGCTTTTAAAGAGACTGCAAATTTATTTCTCACAACAAAACATTATTAATAGACCTTTGTCCAGTGCACTCAATTCTTTGGTAATTGTCTGCAGGTTCTTCATGATTTAAGGGCAATGGAGGAGATTTTTGCTCCAGCATCAAAGGTTGATTTGGGGGGTGATCCTCAGTCCGTGTCTAAACTACAGGAGAAATTTAACGCTGTAAAGCCAGAATTCCTGGTGAGAAAAGACTTTTTGCTTTCTCATTAGCCCTTATGATTTGTTTTAGCAACTTTACAACTAACCTCAATTTTAAAACTTTTATAGCAACTGAATGCAGAGGTGGAATTCCTGGTTAAGACATCCGAGCTGCTCGGCTTGAAAGGGATACCGGTAAAAGAGAAGAATGAGAAAGTTTCTGAGCTTCTGCAGCTACATCAGCGTGTCAGAGATAAAATCAGAGAGTATGAAACCGTTCTCAGTATGGCTGGTAAATTTCATCAGCTTTATCAAGAGGTAAAGTCCCATTTCTGTCAGAAAACTTTAAAGAATTAGAGATTGTGATGGATTTAAAAATCAGAATTGATATGCACTGTTAATAGTTTGACACCTACTCATTCTTTATTATTAATATTTTCAGTTTTGGAGTTATTAAAGATGGGTATTTTTTTTTTTATAAACACTTTTTGTTATACTGGTTGAAACTCTTCACATCTTGATAGAAATCAATAATAGAAGTAGCTTAAATATTAAAACATGTACATATATCTAATGTGGACATCTCAGGATATAAAAAAAAAAAAATGTTCATCCAATGATTGCTAGCCTGTCTGAGATTGCCTACTCTGCCTTTAATAATAAAAGAATGAGAATTAAATAGTGATGAAGAAAAATTAAAAGCATCTTCAAAGTCACCAAAGCTGCACACACTCTGTTCATTCTCTTAACCAGCGTCACAAGTTGCATCCTGACAACTGTAAATTGTGACTAAGGCTCTGGACTGAACAATAATAATAGTAGTAGAAATAGTAGTAATAATTATAATCATCATCATCATTATTCAATAATGTTTTAAACAGTACTGAGCAAGTACCGAATGTTACTACTATGCTGGACATAGAATTACTACTGTTTTTTTTGTTGTTGTTTTTTTAAACCTTAACTACCTTGGCCAGCTCATTAAAGATGATAATTTTAATTTAATTTTTTGTTTGTTTTAAGTTTTGTAGACAAATATATATTTTCAGTATTACATTACATTATAGTATGAAATTTGTAGCCTAAGCGTAAATAATTGTTTTTACTTCTTTTCTTTTTTTTTTAGCTGGATACCATCTTACACACAGAACCAGTGACTATGTTCAGTGACACCAATCAGGCCAGGACTCAGCTGACTCAGCACCAAGAGAGGCAGAGGCACATTCACCATTTGTATAAGCTCGCCCTCTCTCTGGGTGCAGGCCTCACCAGCACTGTGCAGCAGTCGGTGCGTTGATTGCTTAACAATATTGCATGCCCTCATTATCTTCAAATAATCCATGCATTATTTCGATTTCCTTTCCTGAACCAGACTTTTTTTTTTATTTTTACTTTTCTTTACACAACATAAGCTCATTTGGTTTACATCTGGTGTTAAGAAGCATTTTGGTTGATCGGATCACAAGTGGACGTCAGTAAAGTGTAAACAAGGTCTAAAAATGTTTGTCCACTTTTGACCATTTCCGGAGGTAGCCGAAAACGCATTGCTTTCGTAGTGTTAACGCTTATGTGGTCGAAGACCCATATGTAAATTGTACAAGCTTATTTTGTCCATTAGATTGAAAGATCTGAAAAAAAAACAAACAGTACCCTCTCATAGACCCTCCCCTCAAAGAAATCAGGACCGAAGTGGTTGAAAGTGGACAAAAGACACTAAAACACCTGGTGTAAACAGGTCTACTTGTGATCCAATCGACCAAAACGCATCTTAATACCAGGTGTAAACAGGGCCGGATTTGTTGAAAGTGGACAAAATAGGGATTAAAAAAAAAACAGGTGTAAATGGGATTGTGATCCAATTGACCAAAACACATCTTAAAGGTGCCCTAGAATCAAAAATTGAATTTACCTTGGCATAGTTGAATAACAAGAGTTCAGTACATGGAAAAGACATACATTGAGTTTCAAACTCCATTGCTTCCTCCTCCTTATGTGAATCTCATTTGTTTAAAAGACCTCCAGAAAACAGGCGTAACAGTCGGGATCATTAATATGTACGACCCCAATATTTGCATATGCCAGCTCATGTTCAAGGCATTAGACAAGGGCAGCCAGTATTAACGTCTGGATCTGTGCACAGCTGAATCATCAGACTAGGTAAGCAAGCAAGAACAATAGCGAAAAATAGTAGATGGAGCGATAATAACTGACATGATCCATGATATCATGATATTTTTAGTGGTATTTGTATATTGTCTTTCTAAATGTTTCGTTAGCATGTTGCTAATGTACTGTTAAATGTGGTTAAAGTTACCATTGTTTATTAATGTATTCACGGAGACGAGAGCCGTCGCTATTTTCATTTTTAAACTCTTGCAGTCTGTATAATTCATAAACAACTTCATTCTTTATAAATCTCTCCAACAGTGTGTAATGTTAGCTTTAGCCACGGAGCATATAGCCTCAAACTCATTCAAAATCAAATTTAAACATCCATGATACTCACACATACTCACATGATCCGAAGCATGCAGGCAGCATGCATGACGAACATCTTGTAAAGATCCATTTGAGGGTTATATTAGCTGTGTGAACTTTGTTTATGCACTGTATTATAGTCAAGAGCTCGGGGGGGGGCAGGGAGCAAGAGATTTAAAGGGGCCGCAGCCTGAATCGGTGCATAGTTAATGATGCCCCAAAATAGGCAGTTAAAAAAATTAATAAAAAAAAATCTAAGGGGCATTTTGAGCTGAAACTTCACAGACACATTCAGGGGACACCTTAGACTTATATTATTTCTTGTGAAAGAACATTCTAGGGCACCTTTAATACCAGGTGTAAACAGGGCCGTCATGTCAACAGAACTTGTAGAACCACCCTTTTGATTATTTCTTGCTTTGTCATTTATAAATACATACATGTTGCTTTGATAGAAACTGGCACATGTGACCATCCCTTTCCCCCCTTCTTTATGCTCAAAGCATGTGCTGGTGTTGTCAGTGCAGCAGTTACAGGAAAAACTGGTCAAGTTGGAGAGAGGAAGCAATGACTGGATCGCTGAGGCTAATAAGTGTGAAGAGAGTTTGATAAGCAATGTCCACTTCTGCCTTCATAAGGAAGAAATCAGTGAGGTAAGTATTGTATTTATGTCAGTCAGTCAGTAATATAACAGTAATAACTTACTTTTTCCACTATCTCTTAGAACTCAAAGAGGCGTTATTTGCTGCTGTGCCATTAATTTGACTCCAGTGCAAATGATCCCAGTGCATGTGAAACAAGACTGTTAGGTCCAATAGAGTTGTTAATGGTCCCATCCTTCAATAACAGCCTCTTTTCAAAGCCTGCAGTGTATTGTATAAAGTAATGGTGGATTTAAATGCGCAAAAATGGGCAGTCATGCATTCATCTTAACACTGAAAGTTGCAGAAGTACAGAACAAGCCAATTTTAGCAGCTTAAGTTTCAGTGAATGTTCTGTTTTCATTCTGAGATCTGGAAGTTAGTGTGTTTTCATTGTATAATTAACTTTTTTATCTTTTAAGACCACTGAAGCTTTAATTCCTCATTTTAACTGTATGGAAAAGGATTTTGGTCCAGCCCTTATTGTCTTTCATTTTCCTTAAAGACGTGTTAACTCTTTTTTCCCAGCCCACAGATCCAGGGCTCAGCAACACACTTGTGTTGGGCTTTTGTGGCTGACTCTCATTCTCTCTCTCCCTGAATTATTTATAGCTTGTTAAATTTAGTCTGTGAACTGCAGGGTTTGTCTCTCCCTGTGTTGACTGAGGGATCCTGCCATTTGTCTCTCATCACTTCAGATAGCAGGAAGGATTCCTCCCTTATCACATACTTAATGCCCTCCAACCACAAAATCCAACAGTCAATCCCCAGGATTACACTGCAAGCCTCCCAGGGCACAGAACATCAGATAGGTTTCCTATCATGTCTCAGTTTCATGATGTCCTTTATGATTTTTGATTACAGCACGAATTGGTTTCTCAGTAAAAAAAAACAGACACATTCACTTATCTTGTTGCCACATGGTCTGAAAATATGGACTGCCACAGCCATATTACCCAGTATTCTAAGACTGGTTGCCCTAAGCAGGGTTGAGCCGGGTCAGTACCTGGATGGGAGACCTCCTGGGATAACTAGGTTGCTGCTGGAGGCCAGCAGGGGGTGCTCACTGTGTAAGTCCTAATGCCCCAGTATAGTGACGAGGACACTATACTGTAACAAGCACTGTCCTTCAGATGAGACGTTAAACCGTGGTCTTGACTCTCTGTGGTCATTAAATAGCACTACTTGTAAACAGTTGGGGTGTAACCCCAGTGACGTTGCCAAATTCCGTCCATGGGCCCTTATTAATCATGGCCTCCTAATAATCCCCATTCTCTGAATTGGCTCTATCACTCTCTCTCTCCTCTCCACCTATAGCTGGTGTGTGGTGAGCGGTCTAACTCCGCTGTACTGTGGCTGCCGTCACATCATCCTAGTGGATGCTGCACATTGGTGGTGGTTGAGGAGAGACCCCGCTTTGGCTTTAAAGCAGTACATAGTAAAGCACTATATATATGCCTTGTTACTATTGTGATAATATTATAATCTCTGTCTCCCTCTAGAGGACAACAATCTCACTGTTTTCCTATCTAAATGAACAAGTACAGGCATATAGACCAGTGATTCTCAACCAAGGGTCTGAGGTCCACTAGGGGACTTTTATAGATAAAGTCATTAAAATAAAGACAAAACAAGCATTGAAATTAGCTAGAAATTCAATATATTTCTAAAACAGCTAAAAAAAAAAAAATCTATATGTTTTTCATTTCAATTCATCCTCTCAACAAGTGTTTTCTTTGATTTCTTGACATCCATATAAATAAAACCTCATAAACCTTTTTATATATTTTATGAGTATACATTTTTCTAGTTATGCCAAGCTCTAAAATATTTTATCAGGTTGAAATGAAAGTAAAGGTATTTTAAAAGTCTGTATGTGTAATACTTATCCACTAAATCATAAACAATTGATAAAGTCATGGAGCCTATTGTTGTGGACAATTTGGGATTTTGGAGTAAAAAAAAAAAGGTTGAGAACCACTGGTTTAGAAGTGATTTAAATAGTTTGGAAGCAACTGTGACCTTACAAGGCCTCTATAAGTAAATCAGCATTCCAGAACCCTTGAGTCTGTGTCTTACTCCTCAGTAGAAGTACAATTCAAAGCTTCTTAAACATATCCAAGTTAACTATGTCACGTGATGTCATGCTATTTCAATGTATGACTGCTGCAAGACTGTAAATAGAGCAAAGAAATTTCTAAAAGTAGCTGTACTTAAAGTCTGTACACTGTCTGGCACTACAGAGTCCGTACTTGTTCTAGTTTTATGTGAGATTTTTTTATTCAACCTTTAGTGTGTCTTAAAATTGAAGGGAGGTTTCACTGTCTAATTCAGTGGGATTTGGTTGGGGCAAGGATTATGAAAGCTGTTTTATGAAATGAAAATAAAAATGGAAAGAGTTCTGTACAAATCTGTTCAACTGATTGGATATGCTCCCCAAGGCTGCATTTATTTGATCAAATACAGTAAAAACAGAAATATTTTGTAATATTATTACCATTTAAAATAACTGTTTTCTGTTTAATCTATTTTAAAATGTAAAGCTGAATTTTCAGCATCATTACTTCAGACTTCAATGTCACATGATCCTTCAGAAATCATTCTAATATGCTGAATTCATGCTCAAGAAACATTTCTTAGTATTATCAATGTTGAAAACAGTAATTTTTTTTTGTGGAAATCATAATACATTTTTCAGGATTATTTTATGAATAGAAAGTTCAAAGAACAGCATTTATTTGAAATAGATGTTTGTAGTCTGTACTGTCACTTTTGATCAATTTAATGTGTCTTTTCTGAATAAAATTGTCCCCAAACTGTTAAACAATAGTGTATTGTCTGTATATATATATAAAAATAATAATAAAAAAATAGAATACTACATATTCAATTTAACTTAAATCAACACTTATTCATATCAAGCAAAATGCATGAGTCAACATAATAACAAATTCAATGTCCATGTGAGTCACCATATGTTTTCAGTCATACCTACTGAACCACCACCCAGTCATAAATATGCATGAGTAAACAGGCTGACATTTTAGCTTGGACAGTTGCTGCTGTTCATCTGCGAGGAGAAGTGACACCATTTCTCTCATCGTGAGTTCACAAGTCTAGTGTTCTGCTTACAAAAGCTTATTATTTTCATTGTAGTCATGTTGACTCATTTATATTTTTGATAAGTTGATCTAGAAGTAAAATGTCTTGCTCTCCTGTTTAGTAGTGGATCTAAATACACTCAAGATGGCCATCAATGTCTTACAGTATGCTGTTATATTCACCAGTTTGGTCTGCAGCAACACCTCATTCCTTGTTTTACAGATCACAATGCCACAAAACAAATAAACAAAACAAAAAAAACAGCTGCCACCATAAATGTTTACTGAGCACAATTTGAGTTGTTGTTTGGACGTTAACACTCACCATTAAGCCTTGTGAAAGTCATACAGTATGACTGTATCTGAACTTTCCTCCACGCACATCCCTCTGTTTGGGCTGCAGCAGAAACTTCCTCTACAGCCCTCTGTTGGAAAAATCCAGTAGGACAGTTATGAGGCCTCTTTAACTGGCTCTAGAAGCTGGGCTGCAGCTGTCCTTGGGCGACACTTGAGCCTGTCATTTAGAGACACGACACCATTGCAAAAGCTCATCAGGCTGGACAGAAATGGATCTGCACTATAAATCATCCTCCGGTCTGACAATTAATCCCTCTAAAATAATCCCCCTGGACTCAGCCGAACCACACACCTCTGCTAGAGACCCTCCCCACATCCAAGCACAACTAATCTTATATTTGATTACGCTATAATATTTGGTTACACATTTCATAATCAGCAGGTTAAAAGAGGCTGATATTGTGGATTTAGAGAGGTGTTTTAAAGGGATGGTTCAACCTAAAATGAAAATTATTTATGTTGTTCATGTTTATGTTCCATATATATTTTGTGTTTTTGGTAACACTTTATTTTATAGTGTCCTTGTTACACGTTACATGTAGTTACTGTAGTATATGTAGAATTGCATACAACTAACCTTAAACAAAACCCTAATGGCAGACGTGATAACTTTGAAATGTTTTTGTATGGGGAAAAAAGATTCTTTAAAATTTCTTAACTTGTGGATGTGTTTTTGGCACTTTCTTTGCATGCTTTGCTATTGCAGTATTTACTTTTTTTTCTGAATGCTTTATTTTAGCTAAAAGAGTCCTTTAAAGATCTCAAAAAGAAATTCAACAATTTGAAATTCAACTACATGAAGAAAAACGAGAAGTCGAGAAACGTGAAGGCGGTGAAAAATCAGATCCAGCAAATTGAGGTTTACATTGAAAAGCTACAGGTAAGAAAGGCTCTCGTTTAATCGACTTCCACTCCTTTTATTTATGTTTTCTTCAGAATCTTCGATTATACAGAATCTAATTATGCAGTCCTATACCTTTAGGAGATTCTTTTAATGCTTTGGCAGTTTTCTATTTATAAAATGTAATATCCAAACCCCTCCCTGTTGTAGGTTTTGAAGAAGAAGCTGCAAGCCTTTACTCTGAAAGTATCCAACAGCAGCGAGAGACATTTAATTGGCAACAGCCTCAGAGAGATTGAGGATGCCTCAAATGAGCTGCAGAGACAGGTGGGGGACTTTGACAGGGCAGTGGAGGAGTACAAACAGAACCTGGACATGAACGTCAAGCTCCAACAAGCTTTAGAGGAGGTGGGGTGCACCAGGAACATATAATGAGCCAATAGAAGCTACTATCACAATTCGGCAGCAATTTCACATGTTCATGTTATAATCCTGGTGTGGAATTTCTGGAATTTTTTAGTTTATTTCAAATTTTGTATTTCTGTTTAGATCTTTCAGATCTTCCCATTAATAATGATGCTAAATGAAGTAGAAACAATATGTATAGGCTTTGCTTTAGCTTATGTATGACTTCAAAGTAGTATCACTGTAAATGGCTATAAATACTCTCTGAAAATAGTCTCTCCTCTCACCTTTCATTTTAAACACAGTATCAGTTCTGGTGCGACGAGGCAAGTTCCACAATTGTCCGTGTGGGTAAATATTCCTCTCAATGTAAGACTAAGGAAGCCGTCAGCTCTCTCTACAAACAGTTTGAAAAATTTGTGTGGCCCACAATACCACAGCAAGAGGAGAGAATTAGCCAGATCACAGAGCTGGCAGTGCGGCTACATGGTGAGAAACTGAGAATGCATTCTGAAATATTGTTTGGATGAATGTATTTTTTACCATTCCACTGAACAGAACAGAGAATATAACCCTCATTTGTGTATGTTACTTCTTAAAGATCCCAATGTGTAAAAGCAACAGAAGCAATTTGGGAACCCCTCAAATTCTTTATAATGCTCCTCTGATCAATTTAAAAGCCAAACTAGAATTACTAGTAGCAAATTCTTGGTGTCAATTACACCCCTTCAGAAACAATATGATAAAAACAAATCCAGTTAAACATCTGGCAGGATTTCATTGAGTACATCAATCACCTGCATTGAGTACATCAATCACCTGCATTGAGTACATCAATCAGAACATATTAACATGTCAGAATGATTTTTCCCCATCTATTCATGTTATAGATATAACACTGAGGAATATTTAGTTAGTTAGTTCAGGTGTTGTTGGCCTTTTTTAATGTAGGTGCTGAAGAAGGAAAGAAATATATGGAGAAAACAATCAACAAACACCATGAAATTGTGGAATCAATCAAAGAACTGTCAAATGGACTGCTGGACCTTGAGGCCAAACTTCAGGTGATGAAAACATCCAACATAATTATTGTACTTGCTACATTCATCTGAGATTTATATATATAAAATGTAAAATATACTTTTACTTATATTTTCATATAACCTTTCTGTAGCTAGAGACTTTGAAACAACCTCTTACACCTGAAGACAACAGAAAACGGGACACCATTGATACGGTAAACACCAGAAACACTTTGACTTATAATTTCAAACAGAATTACATTGTCCTTCATTTTGTTCATGTTACATTCAAAATGTTTAAGGCAGGAAATTGTGATTGAAGTTCAGTTACAATAAAATGTAAAAAAGGGCATGCTTTCCACATTTCTTCCCTATTTGTAAATAAAAATCTGTGGATATACTTATGTGAATATTTGACGAGAATATACTTATGTGAATATTTGACGAATATATGATCTGAAGGAATCATTAGATCAGAGTTTTGAATCAATTTATTGAACTCATTCACAGGAATAAATTGCACTTGCATATAAACTCATAAATTTAAATCACAAGACAAGGATCATAAAACCAGTGTAATGATGGCCTTAATAAGGAAATATATAAGCATTATTCAACGTTGTTTAATTTGATGTCATCAGCAAAGGCATTGCAAATATACATATATATTCAGAAAATTGCTCAAATCTAAACCATACTTTTTTCTGTTGCCACTTCAGCCTGAACCAAAGGAAAGTGGACATACCCCTGAGATGACAGGCCCACACTGTACTAAAGAGATACCTGTCGGCAAGAATCCAGAAAACAAGAAACCTCAGCTTCGCAAAACACGAAGCCAAGATCTGCCAGACAAGCATCATCCAGAGGATCAAAAAGTGCTACAAGAGACCAGGTTGCACACCCAGGAGGCCTATTCCAAGACCAGCAAAGTGGAGACCATCATGAGCAAATCTACTATAGAGAGGAGAGAGGAAATGCACACTTCCATCTCTCACTCCCACACCATTAATGTGAGCCATTCCCCTGTGGAGCGGGATAAGAGGAGTTATACTATGCTGCAAACCAAGAGGAGCTCACAAGAAACTCCTCCTCCTCCTCCTCCACCTCCACGGGATCCAGCTTTATCTCGCCCCATCATCATAGATATCCAAAGGGAGTTGCAGGTTACAGAGAAACAGCCTCCTGTTCAGAAGACCAACTCTGAGGACAAATATCAGGCCTGTAGAAATCATCCTTTTCACTCATATTCCAAGGTGAGCCTCGTGTGACTGTGGCATAAGAGTCATTCTATGGAAATGGTGCCTTTTCCCATTTTGAAAAGGTGATTGATTGATTGATTGACTGAATTATTTATTTAGGCAAATTATAAGTAAGATTTTAATCATTCTATTAGACTAAGAATAGGCTTATCCTTTAAGTGACAGATAAATGATGTATTTACATACACTACATTTGAAAAGTTTAGGGTAAGATTTTTAAAATGTTTTTGAAAAAAGTCTCATGGTAACACTTTAGTTTAGGGTCCAATTCTCACTATTAACTAGTTGCTTATTAGCATGCATATTACTAGGATTTTGGCTGTTTATTAGTACTTATAAAGTACATATTATTCTACATGACCATATTCTACAGCCGTTAATCCACTCAATTCCTACCTGATACCTAAACTTAAAGGGATAGTTCACCCAAAAATGAAAATTCTGTCATCATTTACTCACCCTCAAGTAGTTCCAAACCTAAATGACTCTCTTTGTTCTGCTGAACACAAAGGAAGATATTTGGAAGAATGCCAGTAACCAAAATCTCGACCCCCATTGACTACGACTTTTCCTGCTAATAGTAAATGGGGGCGAGATCTGTTTGGTTATAACATTCTTCCAAATACCTTCCTTTGTGTTCAGCAGAACAAAGAAATTCATAAAGGTTTGGAACCAAAAATTTTCATTTTTGGTTGAACTATCCCTTTAACATCAACCTTTTTAACTATTAATACGCAGTAAGAGTCTATTTAGACAAAAGTCCTAGCTGATAATAGTGAGAATTGGACCCTAAACTAAAGTGTGACCAGTCTCATGCTCACCAAGGCTATATTTAAAATGTAATTTATTCCTGTGATGCAAAGCTGAATTTTCAGCAGCCATTACTTCTTCAGTGTCACATGATCCTTAAGAAATCATTTTAATATGCTGATCTGGTGCTCAAAGAAACAGTTGTTATTATTATCAATGTTAACAGTTGTATTGCTCAGACAGTGATACATTTTTAAGGTTTGTTTGATGAATAGAAAGTTTAAAAGACTTTATATACAACATTTATTAAAAACAGAATAATGTAACATTGTAAATGTCTTTACTGTCAATTTTGTTCAATTTAATGTATCCTTGCTGTTTAAAAGTATGAATTAAAAAACTTTTGACCCCAAACTTTTGAACTATAGTGTAAATTATATATTGATATATGAATTTTATATATTGTACTTACATATATATTTTACATCCTGGCTGTGTCTTGTTACTTTTTAATAAAACGTTTTTAAATAATTTCTATGGCTGGTTAATAGTAACTTACAAAAAATGGCAACACAAAATGATTTTACAGGGAGATTTACAGCTATTCTGTTCTCTTTATTTGTGTGTTTTATTTCTATAGACAGCAGCTCAACATTCTTTAGAGGAGGACTTTTTGTCACATGGGACACCAGAGCCAGCAGTTCCTGTAGGAAGTGTACCGGAGGGTGAGTTCCAGCCTGACCATCTCACTGAGGAATCACTCTCCAATGATGAATATGAGTGCACCTCCCCAGATGACATCTCCCTGCCTCCCTTATCTGAGACTCCAGAATCCAACATTATTCAGTCAGAAAATGACCTTGATGATGGCTATTGCGTGAGCTCTCACAGCCATTGCATTAACCAATTCAGCCACCAGTCCCATTCCCAGCACGGTGACACCCTACACCAGAGGCAGCGGGAGTGGATGTCGAGCCAGGCCGAGAGCTACCCATCTCCCACCACTGGCTTGGGTGCCAGATTTAGAGCAGAATCATCCTCCTTTGTTCCAAGCCCCCTCACAGTACCTGCTCCTAGTGTTGTGTCAAACACCATCTCCAGCATCTTAAAGAAATCTGGCAACCCACCACCAGGCAGCATCACTGAAACAGTTTACTCAGTGCATGAGAGTCATACTGAAATGCAAAAGTGTGTGCATGAGTCCAGTATGGGTCAGTGCCAGAGCGCTCAGCCCAATAACACGCATGCTACCCCTACCCCATTAACCACAGAGATGGACTCGGATCTCTGCAAGCCCACAGCCATCCGAGAGGAGATCAGGCGAGCAACTTCCAAAAAGGTTATGGGTAAACTGACAGGCGGCACAGGTCCTAACTTCTCCAAACCCTTGTCTAATGCCACGGTAATGGAAGGCTCTCCGGTGACCCTGGAGGTGGAAGTCACTGGATTCCCTGAGCCTACATTAACCTGGTGGGTAGCTTACAACAAACTTGACCTATAAATTAAAACATTCTTTGCTCTTTCTTCAATAATATAATATAATATAATATAATATAATATAATATAATATAATATAATATAATATAATATAATATAATATAATATAATATAATATAATATAATATAATATATACACTGTTCAATAGTCTGGGGTCAGAAAGATTTTTTTCAAAGAAAATTAGAAGGAAAGGTAGAAATATTTCAGGAAGGATTCCTTAAATTGTTTAAAAGTGATGGCAAAGAATATGTATAATATTATGATGGATTTCTATTTTAAAGCTGCAGTCCTATTTTAAAGTTTTACTTGTTTGTCGCCATCTCTGTTTGAAACCTGCAATTGCAGTTATTTGCGGAATTATCTTTACGTGGGCTGTGCATCAGCACGGCTCCTCAGCGCAGATGAATCTAATGTTTTGAGGAGAATGACCAAAATAAGAATTTTCACCGGAAAATGTCATCTGAACAAGCAAGTAACAAATCTGCCACTTTTGTTCTGACCAACTGAGAAAAAAAGCATTACAATAAATCACGCTCACAATGGTGTTTAAATCTAATGATCGCTTAGCTCATATCACATCAGACCATGCAAATTATAATTATTGTTATACTTTGTTCTCAAATTGTATGTTAACAACAGCAGCATTGCGTGACTGTGTATTTAGTGTATATTAGCGTTACCTGTAAATTTCGATTTCTGTACAGTCTAATAAAAGTCTATCAATGATCCACCACCTGTAGCATCCTCATATACGATATAGCCTACTAGCTGGGACTCCTCCTTTATGTAAACAGACATGATGCAAAGACGAACGGCTACATGCTCGAATTTCCTGTGGAACCCTACCAGTACCACTCAAATTATAAAACATTATTACAAGCTTACCATTGTGAATCAGGCTAGTTTTGAACACTGGCTGGTTATGTACTTGCTCAAAAATTGATTTTGGATCATTTTTAACCCCCCAGAAAAAGTTATGGACTGCAGCTTTAAATAAATTATGTTCTCTTGAACTTTATTTTCATCAAAGAATCCTGAAAAAAAAGTATAAATTTCCTGCAGCACAACTGTTTTTAACATTGACAATATTAAGAAATGTTTCCTGAGCAGCAAATCATGCTGAAAATTCAGCTTTGCATCACAGGAATAAATTACATGTATTAATATATTAAAATAAAATTAATATATTAAAGCAGTTATTTAAAATGGTAATAATATTTCATGTTGTTACTGTTTTTAGCCTTGGTGAGCATAAGAGACTTCTTTCAAAAATATTTAGAAAATTGTACCGCCCTAAACTTTTGAATGGTCATGTAATAAATAGATTATTAATTATCTGAATACTTTTGTATCTAAATGGGTGACAAATTCTCATTATACAACATATAGATCAAAATCCAGTTTTAAAAGACTAAATTCATCACAAATTATTTGTAGTTCAGATAGATGAACACATATGTACACATATTTTTGTCTGCCTGCATGAAGCAGGTTTAAGGAAAGTTGATGTTTTCCATTAATTTTGATCTAATTTAATTTTTATTTAATTTCTCTTCCACTGTCATGCATATATCCATTCATACTAACTTTTTAATCTACATTTCCTGTAGCTAACATTTCCATTTTATGTACCTTCTGTAGGACCTTCCACTTTAACATTACCTCTAATTTCTCTCTTCCATTGAGTCTGTATTAATGAGTGCCCTTTTTTTGCTGTGGTGTGATTGTGTGACATAATTCACTCTTTGTTCAGGTTCAAGAATGGACACAAACTGGCCAATGATGAGCACATAGAACTGTCCCATAAAGAAGGCAAGCATGCGTTGTTCATTCACAGCTCTGCAGTGAGAGACTCTGGGCAGTATGTGGTTACTGTCTCAAACTCAGCTGGCACAATCTCGTCCAGCTCCATGCTACAGGTCAAAGGTAACAGCAGCCCTGATTTTGACGTTCTAAAACTGGACTGGCACACCTGCTTTGGCACCCTCTGTTTATTCTTGTGGCTTCTCTATCTGCTGTTGTTATAATGGACACTGGCTTTAACAAGGAAAACACATGGATGTTCACTTCTGAACCTTCTTCACATGTCACAAAACCACTGGTGTGCACAAACTTAACTGTCTTTGCACAAGGGTAGATTTAAAACTCTTTTGGGGAAGTTGACATCTTCTGGTGTGATGTGCTGTACGCCATCTAAAATTAATTATTCTTTTATAATTATAATGCATGCAGCTCTTATATTGTTTGGAAAAACAACATTGAATATCTGTAGTTTTAAAAAATAATTTGTTACGCTGCAGGACCATGCAGTGAAATAGTGAAGGCAAAAAGATGTTTTGAAATGGTGATCAGTCACAGGACCTAAATATACACCTTACCTTATACATTCATATAAATGTTAACGTAAAATATTGTTGAATGTTTTGTTTGTTTGTTTTTTTATTATTATTGAAAAGTTATGCATCAACTAACCACATTTTAATTCGTTTTGGCTACAAACTGAAATCACTATAACAATATTTTGCAATAATCAAATTCAACATGAGCTGAATTATTCTGTTTTTTTGTTTGTTTGTTTTGTTTTGTTTTCTTATATATTATTCAATGGATCTGCATACAATTCCCTTTGTGATGGTAATGAAGCCCTGGTTTGTTCTCCAGTTATTTATAGTAACAGTTCTGAAATAACATGTTTAGCATTTTGCAATTAAATTATTTATTTTTGACGAGATTCTGTTTTTTTGTTGTTGTTGTTGTTGTTTTGTTTTTTAACAAATCCACTTCTAGATCATAAGGAAATGGTTCAAAAAGGAAAATTTAGTCATCGTTTACTCAACCTCATGTCCTTTTTAAATGCCTCAAAAACACAAAAGAAGGTATTTTGAACAAAACAACATTGAATTTATAAAAAAAAAAAAAAAAAAAAAAATTGTACACACCAACCAAATAAATAAATGCATAGATAAATAAAGAACCAGGTAAGTAAATAAAAACCAAGGGATGTACTACAGAAAATAAATAAATAAATAAAAAAAAAAAATAATAATAATAATAATAATGTTTGGATGAACTATCCCTTTGGTGAGAATGTTTGGGTAACACTTTATTCTAACTATACATAACTTTGCAACTACATTTTAACAAGCTTTCATTAATTTGCAACTACATGCCTACTAACTCTCATTAGACTATTAGTAGACTGTTAGGGTTTGGGTTAGTAGAATAAGTTGACACGTACTTGCAAAGTTACCCAGTCAGCTAAATGTCTTTTGGGATACCATGTAAAGATAGTGATATTGAACACAGTCTACTAGTACTCTAATTACTGCTAGTTGACATGTAGTTGCAAAGTTTCTTATAGTTAGTTTAAAGTAGGCAATCAAAATAAAGTGTTACCAACATTTGTTGTATTTAGTTATATTTATTGAACTTTACATAATTACCAAGATAAATGATAACCATAAAACATAATTCATCTTATATAAATTAAGGCAATTTAACCTTGTTAAACAGGCATTGACACTTTACATTCAGTGTCTTTATTATGTACTTGCATCAAAAAAAGAAAAAGAAAAGAAGAAAAGAGTTTGGTACAGTGGACTTAATGTTTTATTATAAAACAGATAGTTTTGGCCCTTGATTCTGATTGGCTGAGCCGCGTTCGAAGTCTTTGTAAAATTCCCTGACTGCATTACATAAGTATTGCTGCGCCACTGAATGTGTATGTTGATGCGTCTGTCTTAGCAACCACTCTTAGCAATGTAAACATTGTTCTCAATTGATTTTTGTTCATTGAAGCTTACTGCATTATGTAGAAGAGTATTGTGAAATCGAGTGACCGAGTGTATTCAGATTTAGCATTTTCCTTCAGGTCAGTGTTAATAATAAAAAATCCATTTGATTGTTTGAATGCGATCTTGTCCTTTTAACATTTAATGGGTTTTCCCGTGCCCTGCTGACACTGACAGCCCTGGTCAAAGCATTTGTTATTTGTGTCTTGTTCCATGTTCACAACAAGTTTCAATTTAAAAGTCTTTGCGACTGAGTGACTCGCTCATAAAGACAATCTTTGCCGCCATCTAATGGTGTAATAAATGTAACTTCTGTTGCTGTTCACGGTCAGGGACTATTTTTTCCAGTGGAAGGAAGGCTTTTAGTGATTTTACTTCATGAAAGTTGCATTTTTTTGGCTTTAATATTTGTATATAAAAGTCTTGCCTAACAACACCCCTTAGCTGTTATAAATTCACTGTCTTGGACTTGCTTTATTCTTAAACACATATTTGCTGCTATTGGCTGTTGAGGTGGGTATTTTTTTTAAATATAAGCACAAAAAAACTTATGCAATAAGTGCATTGTATCAAACAATAAATTTAAATGTGGTTCATAGTAGTTAAAGACACTTAATATAAAGTTGGAGTGTAAAGCCTTATAGATGAAATTTTAGTGACCTCCATATATTTTATTATTATTGGTGTTCAAACTGCTTCATATCGAACTTACTAGCAGTTTTCTTGAAAATAGGAGGTTAGTCAGTAAGGACTCTTGTAGTCAGGGTGATGTCATCTGTCTTCAGCATATGTACCCTTGGTTGTAAGATAGACTGTAATTTGACCTGAAGTAGGTGGCTACTGAGGGAAATATGCACCAACCTACCAGCTAATAGACACATCACAATTAACTTTGTTTACAGCATGCAAGTTGCTTGTCAATGTGTCAGTGTCGTAATATCCATAGGTTCTTATAGTGTTATGAATTTATGTTGATTCTGTAATAAATTTTCTATTTAATGTTGGTAAAATATGTTCCCAATTGGTAGGAAATACATTTCATATGTAAAATAGATACAGGATGGATTATATATTCTGTAACTTAAGACTTGCTTAAAACCTGACCCTTTAAAGACCCTTTGAAATTGTCTTATGCGTAGACTATTTTTTTCCCCTGAGCATTTTCAATAAAAACATGAAGTCGGGAAGGAGCATATTAAAATAATATTTAGAGAGAATTTTATTGTTAATAACCATTTTGATACTTCATTAAGTGCAAGATGAGTCATCAGTATTTTTAATTCATTTTGACAGAAGAGAAAAAATTATGAATGATCCTGAATGATTAATTGTCATCCTTTAGCGAGTACATTAGCTTATGCAGATGACTTCAAAAGTTACAGACATAGAGTAAAAGCCCCAAAACTTCAAATTAGATTTCATGGGGTCTTTAAGGCTCAGTACTGAATGAAAGGGTGACTATTAGTCAGGGGCATGTTACTGTTATCACACAGCATAACTCAGGACTCTCAGGTTACACCTTTGCTTTCCTGCTATGTCGCGCTACTGAGAAGGGGTCTGTGGCGTCATTCCTCACCCTGCATTCAAATACAGCTGTCGCACAGATATACTTTTAACTTTGTGTCTAGTGCTCTTTACTTTTTTACTTACTATTTTTTTCCCCTAACAGTAAACAATAAAGGCAGCTTTAAAAAAAACAACACCACATGCTTAATGAGTGACAACCCTTTTTGAACTATAACATTTTTGTAATCCTTTTTATTGTGAGATAATGATGTGATAATTTCTGCTTCATATTCAGTGCAGTGAATTATAATGCAGTCTGATTTCCTCAGTGCATAGGGCCTCTCCACACTTCCTCTCCAGAGTGGATGAGCAAAATGTATTGGTGGAAGAAGACCTCAGCTCACACGGCACTTATCCTCAAGTGCTCTGCATGAATGATACTAAGGTTTCAGCATGTGACGAGAGCCAAGTGAGTTAAGTGTATTTATACTTTTGAATAAAAAATATTTAAAAATTGTGTCTTTTGGTATTGGTATTTTATATTGAATGTTGTATTGTATGGTTTATATCTGTATTTCTATGTCTGAAGTTGAATGATCCAAGCCTTTCATCCATAAGAAGTGTTGATACATCAGATTTTTGAGCCTGTATACTTGTCTGATGACAGATATGTCATCTGCCAGATGTGAGCTCTGCCAAGGTGACTATCATAAAAAATAAACAGCAGTAATAATAATAATAATGATAATAAAAATTTGTTTGTATATTTTTAACAGAGGCCAAAACCACCAGGTCACTGATTATGGTCACAAATGCTGTTTAGGGGAAAACTCTGGAATTCACTTAGCCTAATCTTCTATCTTTGTGAATTATTCAACAAAAATGGACAATATCTGGAACACTGTGTGTTATGCTCTGTTTAGTTTCATTTTAATGAACTTTTAGTTTGTTTCTCTTCAGTTACCTGTTCCTTTTGTTACATTTTCCAGCTCTTCATTTGGTACCATTGATTAATTAGTTGTAATCTCTCTGTATTTAACTTCATCACCATGTGTATTTAAGTTCCTCGTTTCCTCTTGTTCATTGTCCGGTACTGTTTGTGCATGGCACACTGTTTCATTTTGTGTTCATTGTGTTCATCACATTGCCTGAGTTTACTTTATATTAATAAATTACATTTATATTTGGATTTACATCGTCTACCTTCTTCATCTCTTGGAGTAAACGTTACACACTGTTGCTTGCAACTGATAATTTTGGGTTTATGTTGCCTTGCAAAAATATTCAGACCAATAACCAATACCAATAAATGTCATATACCCACATTCTGACCAAAAATAAACAACTGAAAACAGCTGCAGCTACATTGTTGTTCAGTGATTGTTACTGAAAGCTTACATATGAAATTCCCTAATGTGGACTAAATTATAAAAATTCATCATGAATCATGCTATTTATAACTCTCACATGGGATTATCGTCATATATATGTATGTGTGTGTTATGAATGAAGACAAAAGAGCATTCAAAAGATTTAAGTACAAGAGTGCAATAAATATAATACAATTTAATTCAATCTAGTATAATTTAGCTATATTAGTTTATTTTTGTAGTTATAGCTGTATTACATTTTGTCATTAGATTTTTGTCTGACAAAAGTTAGCACTTGCAAGTCCTTGTCAATGCTAGTCATGCATTCCACTCTTACATGTCACTGCCTATCTTTAACATTGTCTCCTCTGTCAGTTTAGAGGAGATCTCACCAACTAGATCTCACCATAATGGTAATATTCATAGTGTCATTTCTTTTCTGCTTTTCAAAGTTTTAAAAGTAATGTCTGCCTTAATACACAGATAAACAAAAGAAAAACAAATGGGGGAACACTGCCTGTGATCTTAGCTGGAGCCGTTTATCTCACAGACCTAGAGCCTGAGTGACAGTGACAGCCCTTCTCGCCCCATTTGGTTCTTCACTTCTTGGGGATCAACATGCTGTTACCGTGATTAATTTACGAGATAAAGCTAGTGAAGATGTCTCTCTTTATGAGGGGCATTTTCCTGTTTCTTTAGGTTTCAGACACTCTGTGATAATGAGTCCTGCGTTATGTTAAGTAAAGTGGGTGACAGGTGTGAGTTTGCATAAAATGGCTGCTACCTCCCATGATGCCTCGTGGGGGGACGACCAATGGGGCATGGCAATGTAGTGATGATGCTGATTAGCCAAGGGGTATATAAAGTAAAACCACCATGTTAACACTTCTGAGCAGTTGGAGCATTCCCAGCCTTGCCTCGGGTGTAGGGATTGCAAGGGAAAAAGCAAAACTACACGGCTAAGACCCTGTGTAGTTTTGTTTTTTGGGATATTTCGAGGCTCATCCGTTCTCACACTGTTTTCTGAAATCATATCTGGATAAGGACTTTGTTTCAGAAGACAAAAACCTTTGGGCTTCGTCCCTCCAATTCAAGGCACTCTTGGATACAAGTAAGTATGCTTTGTGCTCTTGTACCCATGTGCCAGTGCTTTCTAATGATGCTTTGTTGTGTGATTCTAACAAATAAAGAGAGTAGAAATGCAAAAGTCGATGTTCACTTTGAGAGATTTAGTGGAAAGGGGACTGATGTTGAACAATTTAAATGAATATTCAATTAATTTTGTCCTAAGACTTTTTATTTCTGACGGTTTTTAAATGGTGCAGTGGTTTTAGTAAAGCCAAGAATAGCCTGTGATAGCATTAGAGTGGTGTCCTAGCTGGGCCATGATGTCTTTTTAAGGGAATCAGCAGCAGAGATATCAGTTGCACCTCCAGCTATGTGCCACATGGTGACTGTCAATCAAGCTGGGCATTGACTATTTTTAGAGGATGCCTTTTGTGACACTGGGTTTGATTTGCTTATGAACATTTATTGCATTTTAAATGGATTTTCTTAAAGTGGTTGCTGGAAACTTCTGCCTTATTGTTGTGGGGATCTTCGGTTATTTTCAAGTTATGGTTCTTAAGGTTAATACATAGAGTAATTGCAAATGTCAATGAGAACTTGTTGGAATTCTGAACTTTCGATATTGATGAACCTGGTTGTACATATGAATTATTGCTACAGGAAAAGCATTCATATGAGGCTATAATTTATTTTTATCACTCTTAATTTCTTTCTTTTTTTTATTATTTTTTTAATTTATTTTTTTTTTAATAAATGAGAATGCAAGTCAAATTATTCTCCACGAAACATGAGTTGCTAGTCTATTAAAGTGCAAAAAACATTATTGTGTTGTTGTTGAATATTTTGAAGTTTTCATTTTGATTTATCTTAATAAATTTAAATATGTACATTTAAATGATATCAAATTATTTATGGTAGCTATCCAGGTAACTAACATATTGATTATAGTCAAACATAATAGTACTTTTGCAGCAATATAATTACTTCCACATGAACTGTATCTGAGTTTTTTTCAGTCAGTGTTGTTCTATCTATTTTAGGTAAAGGTCATGCATCTAGCAGTTCCTGTCAGCCATTTTAAATTCTAAATATAAACTAGCTCTCTTCGGTTAATTTTTTATTTTTTATTTTTTGTTCAGACAATCAAGACTTGTTCATCTTAAATGCAGAGTGTTTAAACCTTAAGATTATGTGATTATGCAGAATGTTTAATCAGAATAACATCTCAGTATTGCTTAGTAGAGGACCAGGTGTTCAATCCAGCATTGACACTGAGTCACAAAGTGAATAAAGATGCATAAGCCACTGATGTAGATTAGTTTTAGATTTGATGATACAGGCCTGTCTGACTGTTATAACTGGAGGGCTATTCTAAATTATGCGTCATGCCGTGAAAAGAACTGCAGGCCACAGGCACCAGTTGTTACTGTCATGTCTCAAGAGCTGTCAGTTGATACGAGGCCCAAATGTTTGGCCTAACACCCAATGGAGCCATTGAATCTCAAGTGACAGGCCAGGTTCTACCAGGTTGACAAGGATCGCACCAATGATTAGTCAGTTTAGAATCTACTAAAAATACTGTACTCTTTTTGAATTCAGATATTCCAAGGGTTCCATGCAAAAACTATAACTTTATTCTATGTTTTCCTTTAGGGTGCCTTCCACAATGTCAACACAGGCGCCAACATTTACACAGCCGCTTCAGAGCGTTGTGGCACTTGAGGGTAGTGCTGCAACGTTCGAAGCTCAAGTTAGTGGTAAGAATGTTCCCCACTTTGCCATTCCATTGCTGCAATGTAGAATTCTTCTTGACTCTTTTACACCTGAGTGTACAATGTGAAATTAGTTAAAGTAATGTAACTCTACAGAGTATTTACATTACATAGCATTGATGAATCTATCTGAATCAGGGGTTTTCACCTTGGGGCCTGTAGCACTTTATTTCTTTGTGGGAGGGACAGGAAAACATTTAGCTAAACTTCAGCTTTGGTTGAATGCATTTTTTTCTTTATATTTATTTATAAATAAAACTATTATAATAATTTATTTAAAAATGAATTGGTTTGAGCAAGTTAATTATTTATTTCACTGTGCAATGTTAAGCATCATATTAAAGTTGTAAATACATTAATATGGTATAGGTCAGAATTAAATTTTATACAATGTGCAACAAGGGGCTCCAGCTCCATCTTTCTATCCACCAAGGGGACATGAATTTTGACTACAGATTAAGAAATGTTTGTATTTGTTTAGATAAAATAATAATAACATAAAACTCTACTCACAGGTAATCCAGTTCCAGAGGTGAGCTGGTTTCGTGATGGCCAGGTTCTTACTGCTGCCGCTCTGCCCGGCGCTCAGATCTCGTTCAGCGATGGCCGCGCTGTTCTGATGATCCCCGCCGTGACAGCCGCACACAGCGGAAGATTTTCTGTGAGAGCCACCAATGGCGCTGGACAAGCCACTAGCACTGCTGAACTGCTGGTTACAGGTAATAACCAGTAACTTTGTTTTAGCTATTGCCACCAGAAAATAAATAAAATAAAATAAACATTAAACATGTTTATAATATTATTATACTATTACTCTGCTTCATAGGATAATGATTATACTAATTACAAAATGGTTTGTAGTGGTTTTCAAATTAGAGTCATGAATTCTCCCACAGTGTGCTGGCATCCTTGAGTAGAGCTACAGTAAGCAAATATGTGGATTAACTGATCAGCTCATAAAGTTAATGACTGTTACTTGTTATAAAGTGGTAAAGATATCCAGTGATGGGCTACTGTTAAATGACACATGCAGGCTATCAGTGCTTGAAGAATTTATGGGAAGGAATGTGTCACCTTTTACTGTGCTTGCAATGCAGGGGACAGTGGGGGGCGATGGGCTGCTTGGAGGGCCTCAAAAGTATTGTCATATATAAGTGCATGTAACTGCACTTTATTAACCACTAACGTTTAAATAGACCAGTTAATATGGTGCGTCAACATGTAGTAGATGGATGCCCCGTTCTGTTTCTATTGCTGCGCGCTACTTCCGATGAAAAGAATGCCTTTTAATAGCGTGTTGAACTTGAGCCGGACGTTTTTAGAACGCAGTGCCATGCATGCGCGAGACACTGCAAAAGATTCTAGACTCGAGCGCAGTGGTCAAATTTCCCTTTCTGCCGTAATGTACAGTACGTCGTCAAAATGTAACACCACAAAATGTTTATTTTAAAAACACCTTGAGTATAGTTTGGATGCTTTCTGCTTTGGGCGCCAAAAGACAATTCGATATCGCGAGACAAACATCAACACAACAGCTGAGTGAGCTGACTGATTCTCTTAAACCGCACCGTGTAAAGGTAATTGAAGCATTCCCTCATTGTGTATCGATATTCCTCAAATATTCTGTAACTTCATCTATCCTCTTCTTTTTCCTTCTCAATTTTCCTTTTAATAACACACTGAACCTTTGTTTTATCGGTAGGCCTATTTCAATCTTAGGTGTATATATATATTTTTGGTAATGTAACGTTACGTGCTTTTAAACTGTAAAGAAAAATAGGATTAAACATTAATAATATCTATTTGAATTTACAACACTATCTGCATTGTAAGCACTGGTATTCCTTTCCTTTTTGAAGTTTATTTACGAATATTGCACATGCCAGACAAGGTTTATGCTATAGGCTAATAAAGGGCAATTATAAACAATTTAAAAGATTATTACTTTATATTGTTACTATATGATTGATATTTGAATGATTACTAATATATATATTTGACATTTTTATTTTGATATTTGTGTCTAGGACACTATAGTTCATTTGTGCGTGAGGATAGCAAAATAAAGTAAACTGTGACATATTATACCCAAAAATTCATCATACAGTGGACTACCAGTAAAATTGATAAAAATTTAGAACCAAAAATTATTCAGACACTTTGACCTGACCATTTTTGCTTAAGTGTTATCTGACATAGTTAAGATTTATTTTTTTCTGTCACAGTTTAACTCTGAGATCTTGTCATATTTTATTACATTTTTTTTTTAAACTATACTGAATAAACTGTATTAATGAATGAAATGTTCAAGGTGTCTGAATAAATTTTGGTTTGACTGTATATATATATATATATATATATATGTGTATATATATATATATATATATATATATATATATATATATATATATATATATATTAATAATAATTATAAAAGACAGTTCTCAATGCACTGACAAACGCTGACAGCAATTGAGACTTCGTTGGGTTTTGTCAGATCAGTGTGTTACCCCTTTTGGCATCTTTTTACATGGTCAACACTTGTTTTCGCTGATTGAACATGTTTAATTGGCGTTTATGGAGTCATGGAATGTCTGAGAAGTGATGTACTGTAATCTGGTGATTTTCTGCGTTGCAAGGCGTCAGTGCAGTGTGACCTTAAAGGGATAGTTCACCCAAAAATGAAAATTCTGTCATCATTTACTCACCCTCAAGTTGTTCTAAACCTGTTTGAATTTCTTTGTTCTGCTAAACACAAAGGAAGATATTTGGAAGAATGTTTGTAACCAAGCATATCTCACCCCCCATTGACTACCACTGTAGGAAAAAATAATATTATGGTAGTCAAGATCTGCTTGGTTACAAACATTCTTCCAAATATCTTTCTTTGCGTACAGCAGAAAAAATACATTTATACAGGTTTAGAACAACTTGAGGCTGAGTAAATGATGATTTTTGGGTAAACTATCCCTTTGAAAGAATGTGTGATACTTTTGTGTTAAAAGTCAGAAAATTGACTTGTATTTAACATCTTTTAATTTGCAGCTGAAACTGCGCCACCAAACTTCATTCAGAGACTACAAAGTATGACTGTGAGACAAGGAAGCCAAGTGAGACTGGATGTTCGAGTTACAGGAATCCCTGCACCTGTGGTAAAGTTCTACAGAGAGGGAGCTGAGATTCAGAGCTCTGCTGACTTTCAGATTGTACAGGATGGAGACCTTTACAGTTTGTTGATTGCCGAGGCCTTCCCAGAAGATTCTGGAACCTACTCTGTCAGTGCTTCTAACAGCAGTGGACGTGCAACTTCAACTGCAGAGTTGCTTGTTCAGGGTAAGATTTTTAGCTGTTAAAAATGCTTTTTCAATTGTATGTTTATGAAATAGATGCCGCAACAAGCATTTCATTCACAATTCACAGGCGAAGAAGAAGCCGTACCTGCAAAGAAGTCAAAAACAATCATTTCAGCCTCTCAGATTTCACAGACTCGTCAGACTAGAATGGAGAAGGTGAGTGACAGTCTCAAAATTGAAGCCGCAACAGTTTTCCTGAAAGAAACACAATTTTGCTGCTTATATCACTGTGTTAATTGTTATTTTCTTTTAACAGAGAATGGAGGCTCATTATGAGACCTCTGCAACAGCCATGATGCAAATGCAAGTAGAGGGTGGGGTTGTGACCCAGCAGCTGGCACATAAGACTCCACCTCGTGTGCCCCCTAAACCAACCTCCAAATCCCCCCCTTCACAAGTGACTAAAGTGTCAGCAGCTCGCCATCAGTCTCCCTCTCCTGTGAGGCATGTTAAGGGCCCGACACCAACTCCTGTCAGGTAATGTGTCTAAGGTTTTCAGATTTACATATGTAGACTATAGCTAATTCATATTATACATTTAATTGGACTTGATTATAAATCTGTTGATTTGATGATAGCATTGAAGTGATAACTTCATAAAATAACTTTAAATTATGGGGCTTTCCACTTGAGAAAACATTTCTTTTTGTACATATCAAGTTACCCAGCTCTCATTAATCCAAAGGCTAAGGTTTGTGGTTCATGTTCTCATAACATGTTTTTCCATTTAATTTCAGAGCTGTGTCTCCATCTACGAGACTGTCTGTTTCTCCAATTAGACCAGTCAAATCCCCTGTGATGACCCGCAAACATGTCACGCAGGGATCTGAGGTCCTGCCCCCATGGAAACAAGCGGGGTATGTTTCAGAAGCCAGCTACACCCGCATGATTGCTGGAGCAACACAAGTCCAGACGACCTCTACCCGTGTCCAAATGGAACAGCGTTGGGAGGGCTCTGCTGCTGTTCAGCAACAAGCTGGTGCTGTCAAAGAGGTAAAGAATTTCCAATTAGGCAAACTTGCTTTCAATCTTTCTGCATGTTATGAATGACTTGTTCAGTGGTGCCACCACTTCCTTTCTGCAAGTGTCTCATGTAAATGTTTATTCGTCAGTGAAAATGCCTGTAATGTAAGCTCTAACAACATCTTGCAACCCAATTCTACTTGCATGTGAAAAAGGAGCAGAAAAACGTGGATGAGAAAAGTATTGCTGTTGCCACTGTGGTGGCGGCAGTGGACCAGGCTCGTAGTCGTGGGCCGCTCAGTGGCTCTATAGAGCAGTCCAGTGTTGAAACCGGCATAACTGCAGTACACATTACGTCTCAAAATGAGCAGGTAGTCTGGTATTTTAGTGCTGTGGTTGTCACCCATCCAAACCTCATACTCCCATTTTTTTTTTTACCACTGACTCCACAAATATTTTATATAGGACAACAATAACAGAATTTACTTTTCCATCCATTACTTCACCCTTGCCTACCTTTCCAAATATAAACTGTTTTTATTTTAACATTTAGACAACAATTTAGAGATTTCTTTCCACATGTTCATAGATATCATGTAAGGAAATCCAAGAGGAATCAGTCACAAGTGTGACAACTCATAAAATCAATATTGATGTTTCAACCACTAGTGAGAGATCCTTGGAAGAGATCTCATCAGCTGCAGAGGTAGAATCTAAGAGAATAATATTTCATTTGGCCACAATTCTAATGCCTTCTATCCTGTTTTTCATTCACTTATGATGTTTTTCAGATAGCACCTTCTATTTTTGTGTTTAAGGGTAACATTTCAAAGGTTACATATTTAGTCATGGATTGGTTGAGTGAAAAGTTCAGAACAATTATTGATTTTTATTTACAGAAATGAACAAAACTTATCCACTCTAACACCAGTTTTGCAGTGAAATTAATATTTATTTCCTCTTTCTGGTTTTATTTTGAACAATTGTCAACAAATATTTTTGATTCTGAAGACAAAACATTGTCTTTTCTAAATCCTTAAGCTGTGAAAGTTTTTGTAAAACTTTCTAAACATAGAGTTAGATTAATATAAATATGTTAACTTTTAAATGTAAGCCACATAAATGTTACCTTTAAATCAAAATCTCTTTTTCCACACCTTTCAACCCTAACATTTAGCAGACAACTTCACTGGGTGGTGTATTTTCCAGCTTTCATCCCATATTGTTCAAGCTCTGTGTTTTTAGATGAGAATGGATTCTGTCTATGCATGTGTTCTAGATATTGATCAGTGATTGCTCTTGCCAGGGTGATGGGAAAAAAGCAGATGCCGTGGCCACTGTGCTTGCTGCTGTTGATCATGCACGTATACGAAAGCCCACGCATGCTGAAGGGGCTCAGATGGAAGAAGAGGCTGATATAAGACATCAGGAAATGCTAGCAACTAAGCAACAGGTCACAAGTAAAAAGGAGCTGTTGCTAATTCCCACTGAAATGACAACTTCTACAACAGAGAAGAGTGTACATGTCACCCAGGTTAGAAGCATTGAACAGAAGCTGAAACGTGAACATGATTTTCTTAGTCTTTCTGCATTCAAATACTCTTCTGTTGATTTGTAATAGATTCAAAGATCTACCGAGGTTAGCTCCAAGGTGGAGACTGACCTTGCACCATCCCCAGTTCCACATTTTACAGTATCAAAAGTTACTGTACCAAAACCAGATCATAGCTATGAGGTAAGATTTGGTGATTACAGGCAAGCAGTGAAATCCCCATTTTCTAAGGTACCTGGATTTTCAGATATTTAGGAAAAAGGATAATGAGAGAGAAAACTGATATAGCCTAACGTTTCCAAATTTGTGAAACGCATATAATAAATCTGAAAGCTATTTTTTCCTTTTAATTTAAACTGTTTTCCTGCTTGCCTGTAACACAGTTTATAGAATTCAACCATATATTTATGCACAGTGGATTCTAAAATCTGAGACCACTATGAAAATCTTTTATCATTATTATTTTTTTATCAAAGTTTTAGGATTTTGGAAAATGTAAACATGAAAATGAAGAAATGTTTAATATTTTGCGTATTTTTAAGTCATTAATCAAAGTAATCAAAATTTGTGTTATTGCACAAATCATCAAAATATACATTTTTATGCTTCCAATGATGGGCAAGATATTTGCATCATTCTGGAGAACATGATCATCAGGTTTTACACAATTGTGAAGTTCATACAGCTTGACTACTGCTGTTGTTATAGCAAAAGAATAACGTACTGCATACTTAATGATTCTGAAATTAAAATACATTTAGGTTTTGTATTAAATAAAAAATGCAAAATGTATGCATTTTCACTAGTGGTCTCAGAATTTCTGCCACTTGTGGTAGATTTTTTTCTTTTCTTAACATTTTATCACTAGCCTTTAACAAGTGCCGCCTATCCAGGCCAATCTAAAAAAAAAAAAAAAAAAAAAAAAAAACCCACCCTCAATACCTAATATACAAACTTCACAATAACTTTCAACATAACATCCATCCATCCATTAGTTTGTCCACCAACCTCTTATTAAACCACTGAGTTATTAAATCATTGAGTATATAAGTTATCTGAAATTGCTAACTAATTATTTTTTTCCTACCATCCTTCTAAAGGTTCCCTGAATGTTCCCTTCTGTGTGGCTAAACAAAAGTGAACTTGTTTTTGGTATATTGTGGTAATGTTGCTCTTCTTGGGTTGGTCAGGTTTCAATAGCAGGTTCTGCTATTGCCACACTACAAAAAGAGTTATCCTCAACAAGTGCTACTCAAAAGATCATCAAGCCTGTCAGGCCTCCAACACATAAGATTGTGGAGACTCGTGTGACCCCAGAGCCGACCCCTCCTCCTTTTAGAGACACTGCAGAGAGATATCAGACTCATTTCGACACAGAGTTACACAGAAAGATAGGCGTTTCATTTGCCGGGGAAGAGTGGGACACGCAGGTTTGTAGTTTGACGTGTTGTCCACTCCCAAAGCTAACATTTGATTTAATATCAGTTATTCATCATATGGTGTCTTGTGTGGTTGGATTATCACTTACAGAAAAAATCTTCAAAGCTAACTGTTTTCCTTACAGAACCCATCTGATATACTGAGGATTTCTTCTCATCACCTCTACATAATCTTTATCAGAATGTTTATTTTTTGCATTCTCTTTTTCAAACTCGTTCTTCTTTTCAGACTCTTTTCTTTTTTAACATCATTTGTGCCACTTCGCTAACAAAGAAAATTGTGTTTAAGAGTCAATTGGTTTGTAAACAAATGTTGATTTTTCTGTAGGTTGTCGAGACTGCAGCGATCCCCTCAGCTATCAAAGAGCCTGTAGTGCCCCCTACCTTGATCGCAGTAAGTGTTTTATTAGCATTTTGATAAAATGCTGCCGATTTGTAGAATCACTTGAAGAATCATTAAATACACATTGCTGTCTTGTTCATTAGGGTTTGAAGAATGTGACTGTCACAGAGGGAGAGTCTGTCACTCTGGAGTGCCAGATTTCAGGTCACCCCACCCCAGCTATTATGTGGTTCAGAGAAGATTACAGAATTGAGCACTCCATTGACTTCCAGATCACTTATGAAAACAGCTATGCCCGCTTGGTGATCCGTGAGGCCTTTGCTGAAGATAGTGGCCGCTTCACTTGCACTGCTACCAGTGAGGCTGGAACTATCACCACCTCCTGCTACCTGCTTGTCAAAGGTAAATTTGATATATATTACAATCAAATTTCTGTGTTATTTTTTGTGGAGCACAAAAAAGGCTTATGTTATATGTATGTCTGTAATGAGGCTGTAACAGTAAGTTCTCAAATGTTTTAAAACAATGCCATCATTTAGAATCTCCTACAACCTCATCTGCATATCTGTTAAACCCAAGGTTGAAATTATGATGGTTTAGCAAAAAATTATAAAAAGCAATATATCAATTTTATTTATTTACTTACTTACTTACTTAATATTGTATTTATTTTATATTTATTTGTTTTTTCGCAAATATCTAAAACATTTGAGCTGTAGGTAGGTAGGTGGGATTATGGTTGAATGGGCAATGGGTAATGGGCGCTTATATATTATGCTGTAAGTATTTTATATTTAGCATACTATGAAAATCTTGAATAACAGACCTTGATCATAAAAAAAACGCAGGATACCCCTCCCTACCTCTGCCATTGTTTGAAAATTAAAACACAACCTCAAAAAACATTATGTTATGTTTTTTACAGTGTCTGAAGAGATTGAGAGCAGAGAGGAGATAACTGTCCAGGAGAAACAGTAAGTTACAAGGGCAGGACCAAAGACTTGTGGGATTTAAGTTGTAAAAGAGTAGAGCCAAAAGGTAACACATTTTAATATTTGTTGTAATTATATTGTGTGTGTGTGTTTTAAACAAGGACTGTCATTGAAGCCAAAGGGGAGGCCATGTCTGAAATAAGCGTGGTCTCTGTGGACACTGGAGCACCTGTTGCTCCTTTCTTTGTGAGGAAGCCAGTGGTTCAGAAGCTGGTCGAAGGAGGCAGTGTTGTCTTTGAGTGCCAGATCGGAGGAAGTCCTAAGCCCCATATTTACTGGAAGAAGAGTGGAGTTCTACTCACAACTGGATACAGGTATAGATTTCGCACAAGTATAGTTTGGATCTAGTTTCTACACTGAGAAAAAGAAAGCTAATACTTTCCTTGTAATTTAACAGATATAGAGTTAGCTATAACAAGGAAACAGGGGAGTGCAAGTTGGAAATTTCTATGACATTTGCTGATGATGCTGGAGAGTACACCATCTTTGCCAAGAACCAACACGGAGAGGCATCTGCTTCCACAAGCCTCTTTGAGGAAGGTTAGTTGTGACTTTACTTGTAAAAATAATTATTATTAACCATGATTAACAATTAAAAAAAGCTTTAAACAGAAAAATCAACATCCATCATGCCATCATGCTTTTACAGAGGAGTATGACGCCTATATGAAGACACAGGAAGTGACATATGTAACGGAAGTGACGACAATGGTGCAGGAGCCCAGAGTGGCAGATGTGCCCCCTGTAGTTGTAAGTGAATATGAAAAAGAGCTCATGCAGAGAAGGATGGCTCAGCAAACACAGATGATGCAATCCTTCATCTCAGAGACGGTATGAATTTACATGGCAAAAGTGATTTTACCAGTTTTTACAATCATAAATCACATAAGAAATTAGTTTCAAATTATAATTTATTAAAATTATATAAACATTTCTGTATCTTCAGGAATTTCAAATATCTGCAATTGAACGAAAAATAATCCAAGAGATTGAAATTCGCATCCTTAAAATAACTTACCGAGAGCTGGTGATTGAGGATGGTGAGGAGATGGTCATGGATGTTGCTGAGCATGAGGCTGTCGGATCCTCATTTAGCACTCCTGTTAAAAGCTACAGAATTCTGGAAGGAATGGGTGTTACTTTCCACTGCAAGATGGAAGGAACACCATTACCAAAGGTAATGGATGGTACATACATTGAAAAGCAGTATTTTTAAAGCAGCACAATGTATACATGTAATTTTACATCATTTGTGTTCAACAGATTGCCTGGTATAAAGATGGCAAGCGCATTAAGCATGGAGGCCGCTATCAGATGGAGGTTCTACAAGACGGAAGAGCCAGTCTGCGCCTACCTGTGGTGCTGCCAGAAGATGAGGGTATCTATACTGCATTTGCCAGCAATATGAAGGGTAACGCTGTCAGTTCCGGAAAGCTCTATGTAGAGTCCACTGCAGCTGCTCAGCCTTACTTCCCTCAAGCCGAAGCTGTGAGAAGAGTCCAGTGAGTTGCCTTGGCCTTCATCTCTGGATTTGCTGTTCTGTGATTAGATGCTTGATAATGTTATCCACATTTTCACATTTACACTTCTATGTTTTAGGTCTACATCTCCAATGTCTGCTCGCTCAACTAGTTACTCCCCTGGACGTTCTCCTGCTCGTTCTGTTAGCCGCTCTCCTGCTCGTAGACTTGATGACACTGACGAGAGTCAACTGGAGAGGCTATATAAGCCTGTCTTTGTGCAGAAGCCATCATCCTTCAGGTGTTCTGAAGGACAGACTGCAAGGTTTGACTTAAAAGTAGTCGGAAGACCTATGCCCGACACTTACTGGTTCCACAATGGTAAGTGTGTTTTAAAGCTAAACTACCGTTCAAAAGTTTGGGGTAAGAAATATTTTTTTATTTCTTTTTTTTTTCTATTGTTCTATTTATCAAAGAATCCTGACAAACATGCATCACAGTTTCCACAAAAAATCAACATTGATAATAAGAAATGTTTCTTAAACACCAAATCAGCCTTTTAGGAATGATTTCTAGAAGAATGTGACACTGTAATGGCTTCTGACAATTTAGCCTTATATTACATCAATAAATAACAATAGAATATATTAAAATAGAAAACAAATACATTTTGACCAAATTAATGCCATGCCTTTTTGAGAATAACAGACTTATTTCAGAAACATTAAAAAAAAAAACTTATCCCAAACTTTTAAACAGTAGTTTCTGTTTCTGTTTTTTTTCTTGCTTATTTGTTTTCTTTCTTACCTGTTGAAAACAGAACAAAGAAAGTTAATTATTTTTCTTTAATTATATTTACCAAAGGACAACAAGTGGTCAATGACTACACCCACAAGATAGTGGTAAAGGAGGATGGAACTCAGTCAATGATTGTGGTTCCTGCCATGCCTCAGGACTCTGGAGAGTGGACGGTTGTTGCTCAGAACAGAGCTGGAAAGACAACTGTTTCTATGACTCTTACTGTTGAAGGTAAACTATTTTTGTTCTAAAAAACTGTGTTATATCTAGACTTAGTGATGTGGAAGATTGTGTAAACTCTCATCTTATGTGTTACAGCAAAGGAAAATTTGGTCCGACCCCAGTTCATTGAAAAGCTAAAGAATATCAGTGTCAAGGAAGGAAGTTTGGTTGAGTTGGCAGTAAAAGCCATTGGAAACCCCCTCCCTGACATTGTCTGGCTGAAAAACAGTGACATCATCTCTCCTCATAAATACCCTCACATCAAGTAAGTTACTTTACTAATTGTTGTTTAATTATTTCCCTTTTTTTTAGTACTAATCTATGTTAAATTCAAAAATTGTGTTACAGAATTGAGGCTACCAAAGGACAGGCACATTTCCAGATTCCTCAGACTTCCGGCTCTGACAGTGCGTGGTACACAGCCACTGCTATAAACAAAGCTGGCAGGGATACCACTCGTTGCAGAGTCAATGTGGAGGTAGAGTACACCGAACCTTCACCAGAAAGAAGACTCATCATTCCCAAAGGAACATATAAGGCTAAGGACGTTGCTCCACCAGAGATTGAACCACTGCATCTTCGCTATGGTCAGGAACAGTGGGAAGAGGGTGACCTTTATGACAAGGAAAAGCAACAGAAGCCACACTTTAAAAAGAAGCTTACTTCAGTCAGGTTGAAGCGATTCGGGCCTGTGCACTTTGAGTGCAGACTGACCCCTATTGGAGACCCAACTATGGTTGTTGAGTGGCTCCATGATGGCAAGCCACTGGAAGCTGCTAACAGGCTGCGTATGATCAATGAGTTTGGCTATTGCAGTCTTGATTATGAAGTTGCTTATTCCAGAGATAGTGGCGTCATTACTTGCAGAGCTACCAACAAATTTGGTGCTGATCAGACCTCTGCTACACTAATTGTGAAAGATGAGAAGAGTCTGGTGGAGGACAGTCAGTTGCCAGAGGGAAGAAAAGTACAGAGAATGGACGAAATGGAGCGAATTGCCCATGAGGGTGCACCTTCAGGAGTAACTGGGGATGACATGACTGAGAAGACCAAGCCAGAGATTGTCTTGCTCCCACAACCCATGAGAGTATTTGAGGGAGAAACAGCCAAATATCGCTGCAGAGTGACCGGTTACCCCACTCCCAAAGTTAACTGGTACCTCAATGGACAGCTCATTCGAAAGAGCAAACGTTTCAGACTACAATATGATGGAATTCACTATTTGGAAATCACTGACTGTAAGTCTTATGATTCTGGAGATGTCAAAGTATTGGCTGAGAACCCAGAGGGTACAGCTGAGTATGCTGTTAAGCTTGAAATCCAACAGAAAGAAGACTTCAGGGCAATCTTGCGTCGTGCTCCTGAGACAAAGGCTCCAGAGGCACCTGGCCCTGAACCTGGCAGAGTATCTTTTGATGTTGTGAAGGTAGATAAACCTGCAGAGGCTTCACAAGCAAAAGAGGTTGTCCGACTAAAGAAGGCTGAGAGAGTTGTTCGTGAAAAATCCACAGAAGAGACAGAAGAGCTGCGAAGCAAATTTAAACGCAGGACTGAAGAGGGCTATTATGAAGCCATATCCTCAGTTGAGTTGAAGTCTCGCAAGAAGGATGAGTCTTATGAAGGAATGTTAAAAAAGAGAAAAGACGAACTTCTGCACTGGACCAAAGAGGTGCCTGAGTCAGAAAAGAAGAAAGAGGAGGAGGAAGGCAAACTTACCATTCCAACAATCAGACCTGAGAAAGTCACTCTCTCTCCTAGCATGGAGGCTCCAAAGATCATGGAAAGAATTCAGAGCCAGACAGTTTCAGGTCATGATGAAGTTCGCTTCCGTTGTAGGGTTGTTGGTAAACCAGATCCAGAGTGCCAGTGGTTCAAAAATGGCATTTTACTTGAGAAGTCAGATCGTGTTTACTGGTATTGGCCCGAGGACCATGTCTGTGAATTAGTAATTAGAGATGTCTTAGCTGAGGATTCTGCAAGTATCATGGTCAAAGCCATTAACATTGCTGGTGAGGCCTCAAGCCATGCTTTCTTGTTGGTGCAAGGTATGTTTTGTCATTTCTAAATCAGATTTACAATCATTGTTCATACCAAAATTACTTTATCTAATAAATTCTTTGTGGGTTTTTGCAGCCAAGCAAGTTGTATCTTTTACCCAGACACTGGAGGATGCCTTTGCTAAAGAGAAAGACACAATGACAACATTTGAATGTGAGACAAATGAGCCATTTGTCAAGGTCAAATGGTTGAAGAACAATGCTGAAATTTTTTCTGGAGACAAATACAGGATGCACTCAGACAGAAAAGTGCACTTCCTATCTGTGCTGACAATCAACATGCAAGATGATGCAGAGTACACTTGTGCTATAGCTGATGAAGACCACATAAGAACCACTGCCAGACTTCATGTTGAAGGTTAGCTTACACTCATTTGTTGCTATTTTATTTCACATTTTCAGAGTCATCTTTGAATTTTTGGTCAAATGTGCCATCTGATTTGTTATACAGGTGCACCACTAGAAATGATTAAACAATTAGAGAGTGTTGAAGTGCCTGAAACATACTCTGGAGAGTTTGAGTGCGAACTGTCACGTGAAGATGCAGAAGGCACCTGGTACTTTGAGAACAAAGAAATTAAGCCAAGCTTAAAATATGTTGTATCCTCTCGTCGTGGCCGACACACCTTGTCTGTAAAAGATGTCAGGAAGGAAGACCAAGGCAAATATACTTTTAAAGCGGGTGATCTGAAGACAAGTGCCACACTGAAAATGAAATGTAAGTAGAATTTGAATATAATTTATATATTAATAAAAAAAAAATTGACTATTGCAGTAGTTTCAAAAAAAATATTGACTCTATTATAGATGAAATGCAAATAATGATATTTTTTGTTTTGTATCAGTGCGCCCTGTAACTCTGATGCAAGGCCTCTCCGACTTGACAGTCTGTGAGGGTGATATTGCCCAATTGGAAGTGCGATTCTCTCAGGAAAATGTGGAGGGTTCTTGGATGAAAAATGGTCAGCCCATCTCTTCCTCTGACAGAATTCACATCGTCATTGACAAACAAGTCCACAAACTTCTTGTTGAAAATGTAAACAGGGATGATGCAGGAATCTACTCATTTGTTGTTCCTATTCAAGGAATTTCTACAACTGGAAAACTGACTGTCCAAAGTATGTTATTTTTTTTCTCAATGCATAGACTTTGAAAGCTAAAATACATAAAGAGAATGCGGAAATGTAACTTTTCTTTTTTCCCCTCTTCACAGCAATTGAAATCATATCTCCTCTAAAAGATGTCCATTCTATTGAGGGTACGAAGGCAGTGCTAGAAGCTAAAATCTCTGCCTCTGATGTCACTTCAGTGAAATGGTACCGAAATGACAAGCTTGTTGTAGCTAGTGAGAGAATCCAGATGGTTGCCAAAGGGACCAAACAGAGACTGGTCTTGAACAGATCCTTTGCTTCTGATGAAGGACACTATAAGATGGTTGTTGGCAGAGTGGAAACAACTTGTAAACTGACAATTGAGAGTGAGTATTTCTATAAAAGATCGTATATAACATCTTCATTTTGGTTTGCTTAAAGGTAAATTTCATTGGTTTATTATTATTAACAAACATATTTGTCATACAGAGGTCAGCATCATCAAGCACATGGAGGACTGTGTGTGCACTGAAACTCAGAATGTCACCTTTGAAGTAGAATTGTCCCACACTGGTATTGATGCTTATTGGACCTTCAAGAATCAGCCTCTCAAGGCTGGTCCCAAACACAAAATTGAGTCCAAAGGGAAGCACTATAGCCTGACCATCATCAACGCCATGAAGGATGAAGAGGGCCAGTATGCATTTGCAGCAGGCGAAAAGACATCCAGTGCAAAACTAACTGTGTCAGGTATGATTTTTGCCATTTGTTAAATATGTGTCAAGTTGATGCACAGATATTGCATCATTTTTATCTTTTTCTTACACTAGGTGGTGCTATAAACAAGCCACTCCATGATGTAACTGTAGCTGAATCCCAAACTGCTGTTCTGGAGTGTGAGGTTGCCAACCCTGCCTCTGAAGGCAAGTGGCTTAAGGATGGCCACTCTGTTAACTTTAGTGACAATGTCAGGAGCGAGGATGTAGGTGCTGTCCGCCGACTTGTCTTTGTTATCACAAGACCACAAGATATTGGAGAGTACACCTACCAAGTAGCAAACTCCAAGACATCTGCCAACCTTAGGGTTGAAGGTACTTTTACTAGCATGTTTGAAGGCTGAATTCCTTTTTCATACTGATCATATTCTCCTTAATGTGTAACTGATTACAAACATGTCTTTCACAGCTGTGAAGATCAAAAAGACACTGAAAAACCAAACAGTCACAGAAACCCAAGAGGCAGTCTTTAGTCTTGAACTCACCCATTTAGATGTGAAAGGATCCCAGTGGATCAAGAATGGAATAGAAATTGTCCCCAGTGACAAATATGAGATAATAGTAGATGGACTGGTTCACACCTTAAAGATCAAGAACTGCAACTCCCAAGATGAATCAGTCTATGGATTCAAACTTGGAAAACTCTCTGCTAATGCCAGACTGAATGTTGAAAGTAAGTTTATTATCAAACATTATAATTAGTTGTGGGCCGTTATCGGCGTTAACGTGCTTGCGTTAACGTAAGACTCTTATCGGGCGATAAAAAAAATATCGTCTCAAAGTTGGGTTGGGAGCTGGGTCTATTCTACGCAAGTTATGATGACTTTCACCTTGATAGTTTAGCACGGATGTATACCTAGACGAATTGACCCTTCGCAAAGACCCGCCCCCCTTAGTTACTGTTGCTTTGTCTGACAAGCCTTGGCGCTGTCACGCCACACACGGTGATAAATGCATCACGGAGCAAAGAGGACACTGACAACATGTCGACAGACAAGACAGAGCAGGTTACTTATGATATTTAACAAAGTCCCAGCTTTAAAACTGTGTAGTTTAAGAATTTCAAACAATAAAAACTGTTTTGTTGCTCTTTAATATGTCGTGACCATGATGGTGACAGATGCGCCTCAGCTCAAGAGGCTTGTAAACTGATCATCTCTTACTACGAGTCCATTTATAGCATCAAATAAACATGAATGAACATGAGAATCAATGTAGTTTCAAACGCGGAAAGATGTCAATATACACAATTTTTCAAGTTTAACTCCACCAAGGTTAATCTTCTAACTCCTATCTGCTTTGTCGGACAAAATGGCGGATTACTTTTAGTCATTTGCTGCGTCCCAATTCGCCTACTTATACTACGCCCTAAAAGTATGTACTCTTTCTTCGAACAAAAAGTACTTACTTTTGAATGTGTAGCAAAAGAGTAGACAAGCTTTGGGACATACTATCACGTCATACAATTGCGTCTTCTTTGCTCTCTGCCGCATCCAGTCACCGTAAACTGCCCTGTCAATCATCTTACATCCTCCACATTTCATTTAGCTAATTTCCTACCGTATCGGAGAGAAATGCAGCACGTTGATCTGCAGTCGCGAGTCTTTCATGTGGAGAACACTCCTCATATTAATGCATAATGATGCATTTAAAAGTTAATGGCCATTCAGATCTTTATAAAAGTCCACATTGGTATTTGCAGATGATAAATAACACATATAACATTAAAATAAATATTTTCTATGAGTTTGAACTGATTATTAGTCACTCAAACAACCTCTCAGCGTCGATCGTGCATATTCGCCATGTTTTGTAGTTTTTAACCCTTTTTACTAGCGTTTGTAGTTCTGAACTGAATCCTCGTCCAAAGCGCAATGGGTTGTGGGCAATATTAGCCTCTATCTATAGTGTGCACGGATCCACACTTTGAAAATCTACCGGAAATAGTAGACCATCCGGGGACTTTTGGATACTCTTTTCAACATACTATGCTTTGGGACACACTTATTTTAATCTCACATACTATTTAGGATGGATAGTATGGACATTGGGACACAGGGACAATTTGGGTATCTCACATATTCTGAATGTCTTCGGCAGAATTCAAATGAGCCATTTTAATCTAGATTAATCTAGATCAAAAAAAATAATCTATGCCCACCACTAATTATAATCAAAGAGTTTGCACTTAACAAAACAAAACAATAAACAACAACTAATATGTGATTTAATTCTCTTGCAGCTATTAAGATTGTGAAAAAGCCAAAAGATGTGACTTCCCTGGTGAATGGAACTGCCTCTTTTGAGCTGAGTTTATCCCACGATAACATTCCTGTTAAATGGATGTTCAAAAACCAAGAATTGAAACCTAGTGCCAATATTCAGATAATGTCCGAAAGGAAAGCACATAAGTTGGTCATTCAAAATGTTGAAGAAAGCAGTGATGGAGAGTACATAGCTGTAGTTGGACATTTACAATGCAGCGCATATTTACATGTTGAATGTAAGTATAAATTTAAAGATTTATAGATTTTAAGCCACCAACCTACACTTGTCTAATGTCTTATACACACCGCTAACTCCATACAATGACTGTTTCAGCTCTAAGAGTCACAAAGCCCCTGAAGAATATTGAAATTCCAGAGACCCATGTGGCCACGTTCGAGTGTGAAGTTTCACATTTCAATGTTCCATCCACCTGGCTGAAAAATGGAGTTGAGATTGAGATGAGTGAGAAGTTTAGGATTGTGGTGCAGGGAAAATTGCATCAGTTGAAGATCATGAATACCAGCAGAGATGATTCTGCAGAATACACATTTGTATGTGGAAATGATAAAGTCTCTGCCACCCTGACAGTTTGCCGTAAGTTATTTTTGATGTCATTTTTTTTTCTTAATTTCCCACCAGACATGTACTTACAATGGCAACAAAATGTAGAATTCAGTCAAATGTTTATTCCCTCTCCTTCAGCTGTCCTTATCACATCTATGCTCAAAGACCTAAATGCACAAGAGAAGGACACCATCACATTTGAGGTGACTGTCAACTATGAAGGCATCACCTACAAATGGCTAAAGAATGGAGTAGAAATCCGATCCAGTGATAGATGCCAAACTCGCACCAAACAGTTCTCTCACTCCCTCACTATCCGAAATGTACATTTTGGGGATGTTGGAGAGTACAAATTTGTGGCCGGATCTGCTGAAACAGCAGCAAAGCTGTTTGTTGAAGGTAATATTTGCTTCATTATTATGTTTTTCTTATTACTTGATTTTGGTTAATTCTGATCAAGTTATTTTGTGATGATCAATTTAAGCTCGTGTCATCGAGTTCACCAAGCACATAAAGGACATTAAAGTTACTGAGAAGAAGAAGGCCATTTTTGAATGCGAACTCTCTGAGCCCAATGTCCAAGTAACCTGGATGAAAGATGGTCAGGAACTTGAAATATCTGAAAGGTACACCATATAATGGTTATCCACATTCATTCACACTTTTTCTCTTTGACATTATAATCTGTCTGTATTAAGTTCATGTCCTGAAGGAGATATCATCTTCACCGTTTAGGTACAAAGTTTCCACAGAGAGACACATGCATCGTCTTATGATCCAAACTGTGCGCATGTCTGATGCCGGAGAGTACTCTGTGGTTGCTGGATCAAGTGTATCGAAGGCCAGCCTCACAGTTGAGGGCAAGGATGTGCGCATCAGTGAACCTGCAGAGAAAGAAATCACTGTAAGTACCAAGCTGTCATAAATATTATTCAAATACTGCCAGAGTTCAGTAAATCAATTATACATTCAATCACCTTTTAATTGCCATTTTAATCCAGGTGCTTGAGAAACAACGAGCTACATTTGAATTCGAAGTCAATGAGGATGACATTGAGGGTCGCTGGCTAAGAAATGGAGTTGAGATCCAGTTTACTGTAGATCAGCGCTTCAACTATGTCATTATTAGAAAAATGCATCGCTTGACAATCACGGAAACCTACAGAAGTGATGCCGGAGAATACACATTCATTGCTGGAAAGAACAGGAGTATTGTAACCCTACATGTCAACAGTGAGTTTAATCTTTGATTCTTTTTAGTGCAAACTGTTAAAATGTCTACCCTAGTAAAAAACAAAAAACAAAAAAAAAACCTTTACCAAAATTGATTTAAAATACATTTATTTCATACTAAGTATACTTCAAATCCATTAACATATTTATTGACATATCGCTTAAGATTTACTGATATAAAATTATAATTAAACTTTATTTGGAGTATTTCTTTATTGCGCAATGCACATTTCTTAATATTATGCCTAAAGGTGTTTTTAATATCACTATTAATAAGGATCGTATGATCTTTGTATAATATTTTGTCAATGCAAGATATTTAAAGTGTACCTAAAGTATTCTTGAAATAGTTCCACTTTAGCACAATCAAATATACTTAAGTATATCTTTAGTTGGACCTCAGCACTATTTCCGCACAAAATAAGTTGTTCCAATTAAGTATACCAGTTTAATATACCAAAAGTACAATGTCAGGGTATTTTATTTAGCATATAAATATGTAAATGTATTTGTATACAAAATAAATGTTTTTTCAAATATATATATTTTTTCACTTGGGTATGTACTATGTTGACACATACAGTAGAGTGATATACTTTTAAATACATGCAGTATTGTGTATAATTCGCTAACATAATTAGTAGGGGTGTGAAGAGACACTTAGCTCACAAGAATGAGATGAGAATTTTGCACAGTATTTTTAAGAAATCCTCAATGACAAAATTCATGACTGGAAAATTAGTCTGCAGATGCATTTTGACATGTTTTAGCTAATCATCTTAGAAAGTAGAACTGAAATGATATTCATTACGAGTATGAATTATCATATGCATTGAAAGACAACAATATACAAGTGACTGACTTCTCTCCTGTATGATTTCACATGAGTCTTTTCAGACCTTACCGAACATGAATTATGAGCTTCCAGAACTTATTATTAAGGCTGTGTGTGACCTCCTATTTTAACTCCTTTCCACAAATTGAACAGGGAAATAATAACAATATAAATAACAAAAATAAATAACACCGTTTTTTCTTAGTCGTATGTGCAACCATAATCAAAGTACTCTCTCAATATCCAAAGTGCAAACAGAGACCAAAACAGACCAGAGCTAAGAGGTGGTTACAACTACACAGCCCAGCCTAATCACGCATCTCTGCAGCTGCAGTTCACGCTCACGCACTGCTAACGCGCTGCTTCCGCTCTGCTGCCGCTTGCGGTGTGAACCCGGCCTAAGATAGGTTTGATATTGAGAGACAGGCTATTGTATGTAGCCTAATTTGCGCACATCAGGGAGCTCCTGTTTTACTTTTGCTTTCTAATTTGCGATCACACGTACCTGATAACGCGCAATGAATCCTCCGCCATGGTCTTATCAGTCATCTTGCTTTACTCTCGTCACGAGATCAGTGAACTGTGATTCCTGCTGTGCTGTGTGCGACTGCTGTGATTCATGCAGCTCATGCTGGATAAGTAGAGCAGACTTTTATAATACTTTACAATTGAAGTGACCATTTTCCGACTGAATTAAATGGTTTTTATTTCTATAAAAAAAGCAAAACGACAGTGGAGGTGGTGCCGCGGTGGGCACCGTAATGTAATATAAATGTAGCTGTTGCATATTCTATGCTAATTTTACCCTCACGCTCCATCATGGTGGTAATGTGAGACAGCTTTTCACTCATGAGAATCTCATCGCATTTTGATCATCGCTCGTGGCATGAGCTCTCGTCACACCCCTAGTATTAGATTAGATTACTTTTGAGAACTAAGTAAAGTAAAGAAATAGAAAAGAAAAGACACTAAGTAAAGAAATAAATTTACATCATAATGGGCATTACGTTTCTATGTTATTTATTTGTTGACAAATGCAATTGAAAACCTTAAAAGCCATTTTATGGCAATTAAAAAGCCATCGCTACCATGCTAATATTACTTGTAGAAGTAATTTTGTGATTCTTTGTGAATCGTCTTTTATAGAGGCTTTTATGCTGATGTCTTTTATGGAATATAATGTTTTTCAGTTTGTTTTTCTTGCTTGTCTCTTTATGTCTATTATTAATTATTATACATTATTGCATTGTTTAGTCCCTGAGCCTCCTCAGATCATCAAGCACTTGCAGCCCCTGTCTGTTGAGGCTGGCAAACCTGCACGCTTCTCTGTGGAGGTGACAGGAATTCCTCAGCCTCAGGTGTCTTGGTACAAGGACACTCAGGCCCTATCTTCTGGGTTCAAGTGTAAGTTCCTGAGAGAGGGAAATGAGCACACATTGCTGCTCATCGAAGTCTTCCCAGAGGATGCAGCTCAGTACAACTGTGAAGCTAAGAATGACTATGGAGTAGCCACAAGTTCTGCGTCACTTAATGTGGAAGGTAAAGAAAAACAAATGAGAAGAAAAAAAAAATCGCATGAATTATAGGTACATAATTTACCTATATTTGCTATGCCTTTTAATTCTCAGTTCCAGAAGTGGTTTCCCCTGACACTGGAGCCCCATTGTCACCACCTGTGGTCATAACACCAATACGCAACACTTCTGCCAGTGAAGGACAATCTGCTAGATTCCAGTGCCGTGTCTCAGGGGAAGGTAAGATCAGTAACTATAGGTCTGTTCCAAAACCTAGTGAGCTGCCTATTGTCTACATAGGCATCTGTTTTTTTGCTAGTACCCTAACTAAGTCTCAGAAGTGAGTGATTTATAATGTTCTACATAGGCAGACACTCTGTAATCAATACTGTAATCATTAATAAAGCATAGCACATTTATGATCCTTTAAAATGAAGGTGCCTCACTAAGTCTAGGAGCAGGCGCATATGTTGGCACTTACGATTGATTTGTACCTTAATTGATGTTTGATGTTATGCTTATTCTTCTGATTTACTCCTGTTTAGATCTGACAATTACTTGGTATTGCAAAGACAAGGAGATCAAGCAGTCTGATATATTCAGAGTGTCTCAGTTTGATGAAAACTGTCAGTTGGAGATCACCAGAGTGTACCCTGAGGATGAGGGCGAGTACACATGTGTTGCCCGTAACTCTGCAGGAATGGTCTCATGTTCTGCTGTACTGAAAGTGGACGGTGAGCTAAATTTTCTTACCTGCCAAAAAATTGCAAACTAATTAAAAAACCTGATAATGGCTTTAATGATATTGTTTTTAATTATTATTATTATTAGTAGTAGTAGTAATGCTTTTGTTAGCAGTTTGTCTGTTAACTATGGCTGTCAAAGCTCAAGCTCACATAGTATTTCTAAAAACTAATCAAAATGTTCAAAGTGATCTACATGAACACACGTCACTAGCTGATTGCATAAAGTCATTTGCATTCCATCATTCATAGAAACATTAATTTAAAAACTAGCGAAGAACTGCATTTTTGCACATGTAGGATTATATCCGTAATGAGAAATAGTTACTGATTTGTTGATTTGCATTTCAGTGTTTACATTTCGCCTGCATTCTGATGCAATTTGAGAAGTCTAGAATCTGTTGATTTTTTTGTGAGTGAGATGAGTAAAATGCACTGTTGTATAAATTTACTTTGAGTGTTTTCCACACAATTGCTGAACCTTATGATTGCACATAGGCTTTCCATAAAAAGGAACTGAATTCATTAATGCATTAACTACAAAAAAGTATGAGATACATCACACTAAATTAAATGTGATTGGCAGCCCTACTGTTGATACGGAACAATTTTGCCAGCCATTTGGAACAGGGAAAGAAACATCAATGTATTCACTGTAGTGATTAGTTGAGGATATATCAATACTTCCTTTCAGGACAAACACATTTTATGGACTATACATCCAAGTCTCAGTCAGAAGCCACATCCAGCCTCTTCACAAGCATTAAGACTGTTCAGAAGGATCCTATTGGCCAAAGGCCCACTTTTATTCAACCTATTGTGAGCTGTGTGGTGGTTCACGGAGAAGTGGCTAGATTTCATGCTCGTGTGTCTGGCATGCCAAAACCAGAGATAAGTTGGTTTCATAACCAACAGTCTATAAAGCCTACCAAAAATGTTGTCTTTCATTTTGATGAGATGACAAACACTGCTACGCTAATCATAGTTGATACTTTCTCTGAGCATGCTGGACAGTACACTTGCAAAGCAGTCAATATCGCAGGAGAGGCATCTTGCTCAGCCAGCCTTGCTGTAACTCAAGAAGGTAATTGAGATCAAAGTAGTTTATGGTTTTTGATTAACAGATCACGATTAATTCACGTCATTTTCTTTTTAAGCCTCTCAATCAACCTCAAGAACCTCTCAATGAATTTCTCGATCACGTTCACTAACTTCACTTTAAGAAACCTTATGAATGCTTCTGAAGAAGTTGTATCATACTTTGCTCTCTGGGTGTTGAGCTGGCAAATGCATGATTTCCAAACTCCCATGTTTCACCTCTTTTTAACATTTTTACATTTGGTTCACATGCAGATAAACCAAATTTTTGTCCTTATTAGATTATTGCTATGGTGATCTTTCCTTACTCATGTTATAGGTGACTGTATTTTGGTTAACTGTTTGTTATTCATTAATTCATATGACTCTTTTACAGTAATAAAAGTACGTGAGGAGATTGAGGCAAAAATTGATGAAGAGGTCAAAGGTAGGATCATTTTACAATATTTATTTTGTTAATAATGATGTCTCTCTGTAAAACTATTGAATTTAACATGTCCGAGCATATTGTATTGCATGCAAACAAATCCTCTTTAATGGGAACTTTCATATGTCACTGTTGGATATGTGTATGGTTGAAATCAAGTGTTTCTGGATAGCAAGCAATTTGATTGGTAAAATGCTTGCTGTGAAGCACTTTTGCAAAGTTTTGCAAGTTTTGTCTTCCCCTTGAAAAGCATGAAGGATATGGTACTTCTTTGGTTGTTTCTAGAAATAAAAGGCGCAGGATGATTGTCCTTTAAATGTTCCAGACCACAGGAAATTACATTTGAAAAGATATGGAAGTAGCCACATCTTTTATTTGCTTCTTACGTTTCTTGCATCTGGAACACCTTCCTGCAAATATTTCTTAGACTGGCTTGCAGATAGCGGTATGTGATTAATGTTGTTTGCTTTTTAAAATAACATGGTTATACCTGTAAACTATATTAGTTCGAATAAACGCCTTCTCAAAGAAATCTAGAGCTGTTTTAATGACCACACTCTTTTTTATCAATAGAGAGTGATGTTTCTCTATATGTATGAAAGATTTCCGTCATTCTAAGGATTAGAAAGGGCGTTTATTCATCATTCTGCAAGTCAGGTAAGGAATATTTTAGGATATATCCACCAAGCTACATATACAAGAGACTCTTTTGCGAACCAGATCAGTATTATTTGGATACGTATTAATGCTTTGAAAATAAATTTATGCTTTGAAGAACTGTCCACAGAAGAAGGAACAAAACATCAAGTGATTTTCGTGTCAGAATCTTTAATAAAGACTCGAGTCTTGCGTTTATTCGAACAAATATGGTGAGTGAATTTGTTTTATATGGCTTTGTGACTTGATGCATGCTTTAATATATCTATTAATATACTATTTGAAATATATTTCATTTTCTTTAGCAAATTGGGCATTTTGTTGAAATTTGTCTCCCTTTTTTCCAGAGTTGTTTTATAAAGAAGGAGCTGAACACACGGAAAAAGGAGGACCGCAACATGGTGCATTTTCAGACCCAGAAGAAAGTTTAGATCAAGGTCTTGTAGCCCCATCTGAAAACATTAAACCCTCCTTCACCAAAAAGCTGAAATTTCAATCTGTTGTAGAGGGTGACACTGCATCTTTTAGATGCAAGCTAGTTGCAATGCCACCTCCAACGATATTGTGGTTTCATAATAACAGACAGATACAGAAGGAGCACCATCGTAAAATATATACAGTGAGTAAAATGCATATGCACGCAACCAGTTTAACAATTGAAGGGATTAAGGAAAAAGATTCAGGCAGTTACAAAGTCATGGCAATTAACACTGAAGGATCTGCTGAAACCACAGCATCACTTCTTGTATCATTGAGGGAAGAGCAAGATGTGTGTTATTTTAGCCATTCTAGATCTTCAAACAAAGCCCACTCAAGCTCAGATTCATTAGCTGATTCAACAAAAGAAAGAAAATTTAGAGTAGATCTAAGATGTGTTGGCTCTCCTTTTGATAAAACAAGCAAAGGGCAAACAAAGGGGCGTCATAGATCAAAAAGCACTCTGTTCCGCACAATGTATTTTAGAACTTCATCCCCATCAAGAACACCAGACAAAGACAGCAAGTTTGAGACTGCATCCGAACGTGCACGCTCTCCAACTCCGATGTACGAGAGATACGAGAGGTTCAGTGATCGATACAGTGATATATACTGTGACAGATTCACAGGTCGTGACCGATACAGTGATAGGTTTAGTGATAAATTCAGTGACCGGTGTAGTGATAGGTACAGTGACAAATTTAGTGACACAGACAGTCTTCATGGAGAGGTTAAAGCAAAACTAAGTCTCTTACAAAAGGCTGTCAAAAAGAAAAAGAGACTTTCAATATCTACAATGTCCTCATCTGAATTTGAGGTGGAATCGGTTACAAGTGAGCCTTGTTACACAGATTATGTTGAGAGACTCAGAGTAAAGCCATCTACTTTGCCTGAAATTCAACATGTCGTTCGCCCTGGTGAGCAAGCTGAAAGTAGTAGAGGCTTAGCAGAATATCAGAGCAGACTGGAGAGAATTACTGGACTCAGCTCCCAATCAGCAGAACGAAGAGTCAGACACTCCTTTGAACCTCAGTCAAGATCTAGGGCACTACGAATTATGAAGGGAGAACTTCCTCTAGTGGATACTTTAAGAAAAGACATTCATGTTGATGTATCTGATGCACGGATGGATCAAGGGATCACATCTAAAGAGGAGTTAGAAAAGGATATAGAATATGACATTTTAGATACCAAAGATGATGCTAGCCTGAGTCAGTGGGATGAAGAGGCACAGACCAAGGCAAAAGAACCATTTGTGTTACAGTGGTTAGAGGCAGGTGAGGCTTCCAAACAAGCAAGCAGTACAAAGGAGATAAGTGCATCACATGAAGAGTCACAAGAAAAAGAGTCTACAAGAGCCAAGGCAGTGAAGCCAATGAAAGAAATATTTTTTGGCGATGAAGGTAAAACAGTTCCTGTACAAAAATTAGAACAGAGAGCTATGTCTGTGGAGAATATCCTTGAGAAAAACCTGGAGAGTGAGTGCTTAGAAAGTGAAGATCAGTTCTTAGCTCAGCGCATTCGAAAATGGCAACAGGATGTGCAGTGGAATGAAGAAGCACAGGTCAAGGCAAAGGAACCATTTGTGTTGCAGTGGTTAGAGACAGGAGGAGCTTCAAAACAAGCAAACAGTACAAAGGAGATTATCCCGTCACATGAGAAGCCAGCAGACAAAGAGTCTTCAAGGGCAAAGGCAGTGAAGTTAAAGGAAGAAAACTTTCTTGCTGATGATGGTCTGCAACCTGAAAGTACAAAGGCTCCTGTACAAAAATTAGAAAATAAATCTGTGTCTATGGAGAACATCCTTGAGAAAAACGTGGAGGGTGATCGCTTAGAGAGTGAAGATCAGTTCTTAGCTCAGCGTATTCGAAAATGGCAACAAGATGTGCAGGTTGATCAGGCAGAGTCTGTTGTGCCCCAAAAGTCAGAGCAAAAAGGCTCTTATTCTCATGAATCTTTTGGCAAAGTTCAGAAAGAAGCAGCAGCAGCAGCAGCAACTTTAAAAGCTCAGAGGGAATCCTCATTTACAAAGACTTCAAGATCATCATTTAAAGAAATGCGTTCAAGTGAATGCTCAGGTGAGAGTGAGTTACATTTATCGCGAGAAAGAATAAATGAGTTAAAAAGTGAGAGCGATCATGTGAGTGAAAAAGAGGCACTAACTCAACGTATAATGAAATGGCAACAAGATGTTTTGACTGAGCAAGAACAGGCTGTTAAACTTGATCCTAATTGGGGTGGTGTTACTGAGAGTGCTTTAGAAAGCACTCTTGGTAACACCACATATAAAGACGTTGAATTGGAAAAGATGAAAAGGGTGTCACCACAGAGAACAGCAAAGGAGAGGTTCTTTAGTGATGTTTCTTCTCAGTCCTATGTAACCGATAGGCCTAAAACACATAAGCAAATTATTTCTGAGGCTGATAGTGAGAAGTTAAGGACTGAAAGTGACTATTTTGTCAGTGAGGAGGAGGCTCTAGCAAAGCGGATTAAAAAATGGCAACAAGATGTTCCAATTGAGCAAGAAGAAAGTGTTGAATTAGAATCTAATTGGGCCATTGCAGAGCATGTACAGTCTTCTGTTGTAACACCTGAGACAACGTTGATGTCCACAGCTTCACCAACAGGAAAAGTTATTTTGTATACAAAGCCTGAAGAGTTTATGCCTGATAAAATAAGTAGAGATGTGACTGGAGGTATCGAAAGACAATATTTGGGTTATGAGGATGTAGTTCCACGGCACCATGGTGATGTAAAAGATGTGACAATGTCTAGACAGAAACCTGATGTAATAGAGCAACAGAAAACCATCTCAAAACAAGAAATCCCTAGCATTGCTCCCATTTCAGGGAAAATGTCTATGGGTATAGTAAAACCAGGAGCACCTGTCTTTGTGACGGCATTAAAGCCAGAGGTTGAGGTAAAGAGAGGTGCGATGACTGAAATAAGTTGCCAATTCCAAGGAGATCCCCAGCCATCAGTTTCATGGCTTAAAGATGGACATCTTATAATGAGAGACCCTGATTTTGATGTTCGTACCAAAGCAAATTCATCAACACTGACCATTTATTATCCAACCATTGACCATCAAGGTGTGCTTACTTGTAATATTGCAAACAAACATGGAAAAGCAAGTTCATGTTGCATATTTAAAGTAGCTGAAGATGTTCCATCAAAGACAGAGATTGGCCCTCATCAAGAAGTTAAATTAACTGATGAATCAATATTCACAGAAGAAGAAATGATAGAGCAAGAACTTGAGTCCCTAATGAAACCTGAGATAGACAGTAAATACATGTTGCAAGTACCTCAGCCAGTCATCCACATACCACAAACTTCATCCTCATCTATCCACTCCTCACCAGTTGAGATCAGAATAACTGCTCCAACTCCAGTGCTAGAAATGATTGATGTGGCTAAAGATACATTTAAGCCCGTTGAGCGAACCTCAGAATCTCCGGTTGATGATGGCACCTCTCAAACAGTGAAGCACAAGTTCACATTTTCTTTTGATGATGGTCGTGAGGCTCCCCAAGTTGTTAGAGAACTAGATAACATTAGTGCTTCAGAAGGACAGACTGCTATACTTGAGTGCATCATAATTGGTGAACCAACGCCTGAAGCCACCTGGTTCCATGATGATGTTTGCATTGATCTTAATACCAGTAAATATAGATTTGAGGTACAAGACAAAAGTTACAGACTTTTCATTGACAATTTCACAGGTCTTGATGCTGGAATATATAGATGCATTGCATCTAACAAACTTGGGCTGGTTGAAAGTGTTGCTGATGTGTCTTTTGATTCTGCAACACTGGACTCTGGATTTTCATCCATTGCCATGACAGAAGTAGAAAACCAAACAAGATCTCTTGGCTTATCTTTAGAAATCACCAATGTTAGATCAAAAACTTTAAGTTCTTCCACACCATCCCAAGATATTACTCTTACTAGTGAAGACGTTCTTGATTATGACTCAGTGAAACCTGCTGAATTTCAAGATATTAGCAAAACTGATGAACTCCTTTACGCACAGCCAGATGCTACCAAACTCATTAAGCGCATTAAGAAACCAGCTTCAGACATGCCTGCAATAACAGGCTGTGGTTTACTGTCGTCTGGGGCAGAGGTTAAAGTATCAAAATTAAAACAAGCATTTGAAACCCCAACATCCTTTGTAGATGAGCCTGTTGAGCCAACAGCACAATCAAAGGATGAGTCCTCTTTTCCTGTTGAAGATATTCCAGAGTTTGCTCTTGTACCTGAGCAATATGAAAAAGAACAAATAACTTCAATTCTCTCCAGTGAGGACAGGATAAAAGATCCTATTTTGAGTGCAGCTAAGACATTCCCCTTAAGAACTCCAACAGATGTTACAGAGGCAGTTTTGGACAACAAAGACAAAACTTTAGAAGAAAAGTCAGAAGTAACAATGTATTCTATAGAATCAGAGTTATTTGACTCACAGCATTTTGTATCCTTGGCCAATGTTACTGAGGTCCAGCAATCGCCTACTTTATTCAGACCCCAGCCTAGATTACCAGATAAAATTAACCCAAACGACAGTTCTGTGAGCTTTAAAACAGTTTCGGATAGCACAGTTAAGCAAAGAATTATAGCAGAGGCAGCATGCATTAGGCAGAGTGAAATTGATAACTCTGCTCAAGAAGCTGTCATGTCAGAAACCAAGGCACAGTCTGCTGAAATAACTGAACCCATAAAAATGAGTACTATTGGTATTCGAAGAGCAGAAATTGGGGACATGCCACATGATAACGTCAGTCCAGTTGATATAAAACGTGATGGGATGGAAACAGATATAACAAAACTTCTTGGTGTAAAACCGAAAATTGAGGTTGGAAAAGTATTGCAATCTGACTCAGCAGATTACCCTTTGTCAGAATACCCACCACAGCGACAGCAGCTACAGCAAAAAAAATCTGCTAGGCTAGGGGCAGTTGGTGTTCCCAAACTGGAGGAAGAAGAAGTAACTTTTAGTGCTGTTTATGACTACTATAACCAACCAACTGATTGGGGAAGGCCTTTGTCACCGGAGTCAGAAATGTCTATTGAAGTAGGTAGCACATTCAGTGAGGAGATGGCAGAAATAGAACGGTTCTACACACCAGCTTCCTCCACGGAAATTTCTCAAATTCAGAAGTCACCAGAATCTTTCCATACCCCCTCAGAGACTCCAGGGGGTGTCATGACACCTCCTGAATATCCGTTTTCCCCTGTGGAACATAAGAGACCCCCAACTAGCTCTAGTGAAGGTTTTTATTCCCCAGCTAAGTTTCTCAGTTCTCCAGATGATGAGGGTATTGAAACAACTCCCCCTGTGTTTACTATCGATGAGGGTATGATTCTTCCAGAGGGACGTGGTTCACTAAGTTTGGGAACACTTCAGGAAAAAGTTCAGGGAATCCCTCCAGCTTTCCTTAAGCCACTTACAAAAAGAAGAGTTTTTGAGGGTGATTCCTTACTGTTCTGTGCTGAAGTATTTGGACTACCCACTCCCGAGGTGAAATGGTTTAGAAACAAAACTGAGCTTGAAGCAAATGAGAGGACTAGTATTGAAAGAGATGGTGACAACATTGCCCTCGAAATTAGGAATATCACAAAAGCTGACCAAGGGGAATATATCTGTGAAGCTCTTAATTATGTTGGTGAGGCAAAAAGTGTTGCTTTGGTTGTTGTTATATCTCAAGAAGCAAGGCAAATGCTACCCCCTCCTGCTGTTACCCATCAGCATGTCATTGAGTTTGATGTTGAAGAGGATGAGGATCCATCAAGGTCTCCCTCTCCTCAAGAAATCTTGTTGGAGGTTGAGTTAGATGAGAATGAGGTGAAGGAGTTTGAAAAACAGGTAAAGATTGTTACCATTCCAGAGTATACAGCTGATAACAAAAGTATGATCATATCCCTTGATGTTCTTCCAAGCATATTTGAGGAAGGGACTATGGATTTCATAACTCAAGAAAGTGATGATTTAAAAATAGCTTTTGAAGTTACAGAAATGCCGCCACGTTTTATAAACCCTATTTATGACATTGAAACTCTTGAAAACACAAATGTAATGTTTGAATGTTCTTTAATGGGTATTCCCTCGCCAATAGTGTCATGGTACAAAAGCAATATGAAAATTCCTATGGATAAGAAAAAGTACATCTGTAGCTCAGATGGTGATAATCATTTTCTGAAGATTCTCAAAGCCAACACACATGACAGTGGCATATATACATGCAGAGCTATTAATGTTGTTGGTGAAACACTTTGCAGGGCGTCGCTTATGGTTATGAATCCACAGTCATTCTCAGGCAAGACACGGGGAAGAGAACTAACTGCAGTTTCTCTTGGCAGTGCAAAAGTTCAGCCTCAGAAGTTTGACTTGGTGGTTGGGAATTCATCATTTGATGGAGAACAGACATCAGAGATAGAGCTTGAATTTGAGTTCCAACAGGAATCTGATGAGTCTCAGAAAGCTGTCAGACTGGTTGCTGTTACCGATAACGAGACCAGTGAGCAAGGAGAGAAATATGTCAGTATTAATTTTGATGTCTTTGCGGAACCCTCAAAAGATGAGAAAATAGAATTCAAAGGCAAATCCACAAGCACTTGTAGTTTTGAGTTTCAGGTCACTGAAATTCCCCCAAAATGTATAATCCCACTACAAAATGTCACTGCAGCTGTAGGTACACCTGTGATTCTTCAGTGCTTAGTGAGTGGCAAACCAAATCCCACAGCAGAGTGGTACAAAGATGGTGCTCCGGTAAAAAATACTAGATATATTATCCAGGAGAAAGCATCAGGGCATTTCAATTTGCTAATAACAAATGTAAGTCACAGTGATGCTGGTGAATTCAAATGTATTATCCAAAACAAAGCTGGTTACACTGAAACAACTTCGTTGTTAAAGGTGTTTTAATTTGACTGCAGTTTAAAAGTGTAGTTTATGAAACGATGTCAGGCAGATTTGTTGTTTTGTTTACTTTGAATAGATGTTATGTAGTACACAATTTTTTTATGTGTTACAGTTGTAAATTATTGTGAAATTATGTATAGAAACTTTTGTTCAATCTGCATTCAGAATTATTATTCAGTGGTATATATTTTAATTATTGATCCATAATTTATTGAAAAGACCTGAAATTATCCTCAATTTCTCTTCAGTAACTTATATTGGTGTTCCACTTTGGGGAACAGTTTTCGTTTTTTTTTTCCTCTTTTTTTTCTCTCTCTTTTTTCTTCTCTCTTTTGGATGGTGTACTTGGACTTTGCTTTTGGTGGTGAATTGACTCATTTTATAATGAAATACGGTACCTTTGATTATATCTGCCAACAGTTTAGGTGATATTTTCAAGCACAGTTTTGAAAGGTCTAATTAAATTTCTTGATAATGCATGTCCAGTGTAATAGATTTCAAATTTTGATAGTTTTTTTTTTTGTTTTAATTCAAATTGCATGAATATTATTTTCCCCTTTTTCCCCTTTGTGATTTTGCTTTAATGTTAACAGGGTGATTGGAAAAAACATTTAAATACTTAGCTTTAATTACGTTTTGCAGAGACTTTCTTAGCTCAAGTTCATCATTTACAGTATAAATAAGACTGCATAGAGTTGGATAATAATTTAACAATTTTGTTGTATAGCTCGATCATGTTTTTCTAAAAGTAGTGGTAAGTGAGTTAAAGATTTAATAAGTTGTAAATAAAAAAGTTAAAATAAAAATAGGTTAGATTAAAAATTATACAATGATGATTGTTATTATGTGCTTATATGTTCTAATTTGTATGCATTTCCATATCTATAATTGTCTTTATTTTGGGATACAAAGGTAGGTCAGCTAGTCAAACCTGTATGGATAGAGATAAAGAAATTTAAATGACTGCCATCATTTCATTAGAATCACAAATGCATTGTTCTGCCCATTTATTGTAATTCTATGTACATGAAAAGTAAATAAAATTATGATGAAACTGTTTACTGTTATTCTGTATTTTTTTAATGTCTTAAGGGCATTATTATGTCCGCTTCTTTTCTAATACTGACTGACATCCATCTTTATCTAAACTTGTCATTTATGAGAATATTTTGGTGAATCTTTAATCCCATTATTTTCATACAGAATTTTCTAGTTTGACTGTGAAGACCGAAGAAGAGGAAGAAACCTACAGCACGTCACTACATTTACCTGAGAAATCAAAAACACTTGAACTCAAGCCAGAGCAAAAACGTTTTTCTAGTTCATTGGAAAGAAAAAAGGAGAAACCTGTATTTGAGTCCAAGCTTACACCCATGGAAGTTACTGTTGGAGAGTCGGTTAGGTTTACTGTCACAGTATCTGGTTTTCCAAAGCCAAAAGTTCAGTGGTTCTATAATGGAAAAGTTGTCACTTCTTCGGCTGTTTATAAGTTTGTAGAGGAGAGAGATGAATACTCTTTAATAATAACACAAGTAAAGAAAGAGTATGAAGGAGAGTACTCTTGTACCGCCAGTAATAGATTTGGCCAAACCACCTGCAAAACAGTATTAAAGGTACAAGTGAGTCAATTATCAGCAGCAGAAAAGTGGGTGGAACAAATGTTCAAAATACCAGGGCAACCACCATGCTTTACCACACAAATTCAACCTGTGCAATGTGCGGAGGGCAGCGAGGTGAAATTTCAGTATAGAGTTACTGGTACTCCCCTCCCTGATGTTCAGTGGTTTAAGGGTAGTTCTCAGATTAAGTCAAGCCAGATCTGTTCTGTTGTAAGTAACCCAGATGGCTCTGGCTTCCTTATCATGAATAACATCAAACAGAAAGACAGTGGACTATACACATGCAAGGCTGTCAATCCTTTTGGGGAGGCAAGCTGCAGTGCTGAGTTGATAGTATTCCACAAAAAAGTCTCTGTATTTCATAAACAGCAATTAGTTCAGGAGCAAAAAAGTTACAAGGTGTCCATGAAAGAGGAAGCCACTGAATCACGTTTGTACAGTGTTAGCCTACCTGGACAGGCAGGTGCTAGTTTGCAGGGAGACCAGCAGGTAATTTACACCATTGGCACTGAAGATAGGCAAATGGTAGCGAGTGAGCAGGTTGACACTCTGCATGACTTGGATGTTTCCATTGCAACTTTGCACAAGGAGCAGGTGACTCATCAGGCTGCTGTGTTGGAATCTTATGAAGTGCAGGAGAGAGTAAAATCTGCTTCAGTCCAGCCAGAACCAATGGTAGCAACCCCTTTGAAGCAACTCCAGATGGCTACTATGACCTCAGCAGTTCAAGAACGCCAAGGCTTCACAGAACAGCACTTTGAACGAATAAAAAGTCCAGAAGTTACAGAGCTGAAAATTGCAAAAGAGCACCCCTCACAAGTAATGTCTGCTATAACTGAGAGTATAACTCCACTGACGATTGTCAAAGCTGAGCCATTATCAACCAGAGAAACAGAACAGATCAAAGCATCTCCTGAGCCCAAGTATCCACTATCAAGTCACCAAGTTGAGACAAAACTCCCAATTGTTAAAGAACATTCACAGGTTATACCTCATACTCAGCAGGAAAAGGGCTACCAGGTTAAAGAGGGAGTTAAAATTATGTACAGTGCAGTTTCAACAGAGAAACAACAGATCACAGAAGGTCACTCAAAAGAACTGTCAACTCAAGAATCTACTTTTCAGACATCAGTGAAGAAAGAACCACCAAAACCAGCTGTCCTTTCAGTTAGTGAGACTGCTCAAACCTTATCAAAAGAACAGAGGTTATCGATTCACAGACCAGTTGAGGAGATGGCATCTCTAGTCAAAGACAGTGTATTTAAATCTGCTCTCATTGCTGAGGAAAAACATCAGCTCCAAGCTGATCAGTCAAGTCTGATACCAGGTTTAGAAAGTGCCATTTCAGTGCAGTCCCAGAGAGAAGAAGAACAAGTTCTGAATTTGCAGGTCATCACAGATCAGGATATTCTTCCATCTGAAGGCAGGTTCAGCAGTGAGAAACCAATCCAAGAGAAGGCAGATACTCAAAAAAGTCCTTTTCTTAAGCATACAGTGTCATTGGACTTACAGCAGACAGTGACATGTGAGGAGTCCTCTCAGTTTTCAGCACAAAAAACAGAACTTTTTATTCATCCTGGCAAGGAAGCTCCTGCTCCTTTGCATCTTCAGTCAATTCATTTAGAAAATATGTTGACAAAAGAAGGGATAATCTCAATGGAAAAGCCGGAGGAACAGATTGCAGTACAGAGACAGGAAAAAGCCCGCCATCATGCTGCAAGCACAGAAGAGAAAAGAGAGCATACCGCAGATTATTGTAAAGATCTTGATGTGTCTGTTACAGGCATGCAGTCTGAAATCAGAAAAGAACCCAAACCTGAAAGTATTCTTCAAGTCTTTTCAGAGCCAGTGCCATTACCGAAAGAAACTCCTTTTGTAAGTGATGTTAAAGAGCAGCGTGCCATAATTCAGAAAGAAGATCACTGGAATATTGTGCAGGTGCCATCTGTGTCAGAGAGTCAGGATATAGAGGAGGGACACACAGAGAATATAGGAACAATTGAGAAATTTGTGTCTGAAAGCAAAGTTGAACCCAAAATCCCATCTGAATTAATTTATGTAGAAGAAAAGGCTATCTCAACAGAGAGTAGTATTGCTCTTGTGGCCACCGAACAAGACTCTGCCGTTCAAATTCAGGAAGGACAGTCAGTTAGACAGTCAGTATTAATGGAAGAAAAGAGGGTAATCAAAGCTGAGCTATCCAAGGATATTACAAAATCTGAAACAACCACAGCAGTTATCAGTGAGCAGAAGATGGGTACTATTTTAGTGTCAGAGGCAAGAGAGAGCCAAACTCTACCTAAAGAGCTTACTTTTGTTATTTCACCCCCAAAACCACATTCATTGGACATTAAGCACCAGTTAAAAAGTACTCTTGCAACTGCTGTTGCTCTTGACCAGCCTTTGATCCTGGCAGATGTAGTGGAGAGTTTAGGAGCTGTAGAAGTTCACAAGGTAAAAGAAAGAATAGAACCCAAATATGTCATGTTCACTTACCTTATTACAAGTGCAAGTGCCCCACTTGAAATTACAATTGCTTTTGAAGGAGAGTATCCCCAGACTGCTGATCTCAGAAGTGAACTTCAAGCTGCTTTCTACTCTATTGTCTATCGAGAGCAACAGGTTCTGACCTCAGAGCAGCCAGGAACAATGCAAATCAACAGGCCCCAAAGATTACAGGTTACCAAGGCTTCTACAAAAGAAATGCTTTCACCTGTGGTGGAGATGGTAAGAATGACAGAAAATGTAGAGCCTTTCACATCACCAAATATTCAATCTGCAACTGTGAAAACTGAAGCCAAAGCCTCTTTTCAGTCTGTAACAGCTAAAGAGCAAGCTTTTGTGCAGCAGACAGCTATTCGTGTGGCAAGTGAATCAAAAATTGAGATTCAACAGTCTATCCAAGTTGAGCAACAAGAAACCAGATCTGTGACAGTAAAAAGGCATGAGAGGGATGTAGGGGCTGCAGGTATGACAACTGAACTTGTTTTGGGGCCTGTTCCAATTGAACGGTCCACTGAAGTCATCTTTCAGAGAGAGGAAAGGGAGGAATATATAACTGAAGCATTTATGAAATTAGAGAAAGAAGACGTTAGAGAGGGTTACCCAATTTTTGAAAGCTCTTTGGAGGATATTGTAATAGAGGAACATTCAGAGGCAAAATTTTCATTGACTATTAGACATGTAAAGAAAGTGAATTGGCTTTTTAATGGAAAAACTATTAAGTCTGGCAAAGAGTTCAAGTGCTCCAAAGACCATGACACTTACACACTAGTAATCAGCAAGGTTATGAAGGATCATCAAGGAGAATATACCTGTGAGGCTGTAGGAGATGCTGGCAAGACCTCAACATCCTCCCACCTCACTGTGCTCTTAAGAGGTTGGAATTATGGGATTATTTTGCCATCCCATTCCACATGACTAACTCTTGCCATTCATAGCTAAAATAGACACGCTTCATCAGACGTGTGAAGATACCTTCGTAATGCCTTCCGCTCTGATACTGTTCACAATGCTGTGATTTTGCCACCATTTTCACATCATTGAAATGTTAGCATGTCTTCACTTCTTCACATCAACTCTTAACTTGCTGGATCTTTCAGTGTCATTCCAACGTTCATCTCCTTCACTCTTTTAGTATTTTCCACCTTTTGTTGTATTCACCTCTGGAAATTGGTCTTAAAATACTCCATTGTTTTTTTCATTGTTTCATCAGTTGTTGAACACCTCATTCTTGATCTTTTTTGCATGCATGCATAGATCACAAGTCTTTTTCACTCTTCATTCAATTTGTTTGTTTTCCTCCCTCATAGCGAGATCACCATTACTCTTCACAGTTTTCCTGGAATGCTTTTTCCACTCCTCCATTACACTAACCACAGAAATTGGCACTTTTTGAAAATACCATATCTATAAGGAATATAGATGGCTATGATGTATTTAAATAGTTACATTTAAGCCTATTGAACTTTATAAATGTTTTTGTAGAATATGTCAGATGTTTGAAAGTGCCAGTCAGTGGTTTCTGCTTTTCATGCTCACACTTATTATTTATTATTGTCAGCAGACATGTTAAATATAATGTAGTAATTTGCTTTTTATCTGTGTGCACAATTCAGTGCCACCTGTTTTTAGGCGGAAAATTCAAAATCTGGAGGTCAATGTTGGCAGTCCTGCAAAGTTTGAATGCGAGATTGAGGAGGCTCCCGGAGTGACCTTCAAGTGGTTCAAGTCTGGTTCTGAGCTCAGACATAGTGACAAATGCAGAATTATCAGCCGTCATCACACCTCATCCCTGGAGATCTTTAGCCCATCAATCGCAGACAGTGGAGAATTTACCTGCAAAGCTTCAAACCGCCATGGAAGTGACAGTTGTTCTGCTAATCTAAATGTGACAGGTAAGAAAAATATACCTTTCTTATTGTCCATTGGTTGTCTTGAAATATTTAACTCTGGAGCAGACATGCTTTGTGTTTGATACTTTGTTGGCAAAGTTATTGATATCTTCTTATTGATATCTTCTTTTTGTAGAGATTTTCCCACCAGAGTTTGTATCAAAGCCCGATTCGATGACTTTATTTGTGGGCAAGCAAGCAAAATTTCAGTGTGTTATTTCTGGTTCTGACCCAATGAATGTTGTCTGGCATAAAGACAATATTGTCATTTCACTTGATGATCACTGCAAAGCGTCCTCTGACAAGAACAAGTATTTTCTTGAAATCTTGAATCTACAACAGAGTGATCAGGGAACATACCTTTGCAAAGCTTCAAACAGTGTTGGTACAGCTACTTGCTGCACTGAACTGAAGGTTATAGACAAACCCAGCTTTGTGAAAAGCTTTGAGTCAACCACTATTGCTGTGGGAAACCTACTACGTCTTGAGTGTCAGGTAGATGAAGACATTGGTGTTTCCATCATCTGGATGAGAGATGGCAAGAAACTCCATACTACAATGGACTGTAAGCTAGCTTTTGAGGAAAAAATAGCCTGTCTTGAGATTCAAAAGGCCAAACTCAAAGATACAGGTACATATACCTGTACTGCTGCCAATGATGCAGGAAGCAGCAGTTGCTCTTCTAGTGTGACAGTACAAGGTAAGACTTTCAGATTAATGCCCATGTTAAATGCAGTATTTGAAACAAATCTGCATGACTGGGAATTAATTTCTGTCAGTGTGAGCAGATAACTGTATTTGCATTGCTTAGACAGAGATGACAAAGCTTAAGCATCAGTTGATGCTGCTCTTCTTTGCCATATTAAGTAATACAGCCTATTTTCACAGCGCTTCTTCACATGTCTCTTATATTTACCTGTTGAAATTATCTTTTCTTAATTTGTCTTTTTCTTTCAAACAAATCAAAAATCTTTTCCTCCCATTGCAATTTTATCCATAGAACCTCCAGTCTTTGTTAAAAGGCTAGAGCCTAAGATCTTATGGAAACAGGGAATGTCATCACGTCTGTTGTGCACTGTCAAAGGATCGCCTGAACTCCATGTGACTTGGTTTTTGAATGACAAACCGATTAGTTCCTCTGAAAGACACAAAATCACATTTAAAGCCGGCCAAGCCACTCTTGAGATTATTGAACTGTCTGAGTCTGACAGTGGAAATTACACTTGTGAAGTGATGAATGAGGCTGGCTGTGAAAGCTGCAGCTCTCAAGTAACTGTAAAAGGTAATACTCAATATTCTTACCTTCTGATTAATAGTTATTATATTGAGATGGAAGGGTCATCTTAAATCTTATTGCTTTTATTGTTCTTAGAACCTCCTGCCTTTAAAAAGGAGTTGCAAATGGTGGAGGTAATCAAAGGGTGCACAGCTCAACTTGAATGTGAAGTAACAGGCACTGCTCCTTTTGAGGTGACCTGGTTTAAGAATAAAAACCCAGTATCCTCTGACCAGAAGTACAGTATTGTTTCAAAGGACTCAGCTGCATATTTGGAAATCAAATCATTTGAAAGTGCAGATGTTGGAGATTATCAGTGCTGCATTTCCAATGACGTTGGTAAAATAATTACAAAAGCAGTAGCCAAATTGAAAGGTTGGTACAATCAATTTCAATGGCCTAAACAAATTTGTTTTGTTGTTGTTGTTAATGTTTTATTTAATATGAAAATTATTCTGCATTTTTTTCATGTAGACCCACCATCCTTTGTAAAGAAGATTGAGAACACCACTGCAGTTTTAGGCAGTGCTGTGAAACTGCAAGGAGCTCTTAAGGGTTCTGCTCCTATCACAGTTCAGTGGTTTAAAGACTCAGAGTTAGTCAGAGATGATGATCCTAATATTACCACAAGTTTTGAAAACAACATTGCTATTCTGGCAATAGCAAATGTGGCCATTAACCATGGGGGTAAATATACTTGTCAAGCTGAAAATGAGGCTGGAAAACAAAAAAGCGAGGCCACTGTATCAGTTCAAGGTTAGAATAAAACTATAAACATATCACAATATGTTTATATTATATTATTTTGTAGTACTTTCTTATTATTGTTATTATTATTATTTATTGATTTATTCATTGATTTCATTTTCGTTAAAGAACCAGCTAGATTTGTTGAGAAACCACCATCCATCAGTGTAACAGCAGGTGACTCTGCAGCTCTTGAGTGCAAAGTTTCAGGAAGTCCAGATCTCAAAGTAAAATGGTTCAGAGATGGCAAAGAGATGACAGGAAGTCGAAAATACAAAATCTCCTTCAAAGACAATGTGGCTGTCTTGAAAATCCTCTCAGTAGAGCGGGGAGATAGCTGTGAATACAAAATTGAAGTTTCTAATCGGGTTGGAAAAGAGCAGTGCTCTTGTTCAGTCACAGTTCTTGGTTAGTGCCATTCTTCCTAAATTATCTTTCAGTTGGTTGATTGTATGTATGTGTGTGTTTTTTAACAATAGTATTTTACTTCTTTTGAGCAGATAAAATAATACCTCCAACATTCACAAAAACGCTTAAAAAGGTAGATGGTAATGTTGGGGGTAGTATTCAGATGGAATGCAAAGTGTCAGGATCCCAACCTATAACATTATCTTGGTTCAAAGAAGGAAAGGACATTACAACTGGAACAAAATATAAAATTGAAATGCAGGAAAGCACTGCCATACTAAAAATAACTGATTTAGAGACATCAGATGCTGGGGTTTTCACCTGCCATGCAACTAATGCTGCAGGACACAGTGAAACAAGTGGAACTGTTTCTGTTAAAGGTTAGAATAATAGATCCCATTTTATATTTTTTGTATTTGTTTGCTGTCAACTTGATATTTGGTTGTAAAAAATAATCTCTTTCCCCACCCCTTCAAATTAACTTTAGAACCCCCAGTCTTCACTTTGAAACCTGAAAGCCAAGATGTTATACCAGGAACTACAGTTGTCCTAAAAGCTGCATTCACTGGGACAGCACCTTTTATAATGAAGTGGTTCAGAGAAGACAAAGAAATATTAACTGGAGGAGCTTGTTTCATCAAGAAAGAAGCCAACTCAAGTTCATTGGAGCTGCACTCCGTGAAGCCATCTCTGTCTGCAAAATACACTTGCCAAGTTTCTAACGATGCTGGAAGGGTCTCATGCACAGCTTCCTTATTTGTGAAAGGTGCCTTTTCTTACTCTTGATGATATATATTTTTACAGAATGACTCTTTAGTTATTTAATTTATAATAATGTGTCATTCTCTATTATAGAACCTCCAAAATTTGTGATGAAGCTTGAATCGACTAAACTAGTATTGAATGGGAGTCTTGCAACTTTGGAATGTAAAGTGACTGGCAGCCCAGAGATCAATATTAGATGGTATAAGAATGAGACTGAAATTAGCTCAAATGATAAATACCAAATGGCCTTCACTGACTCAGTTGCTACACTAAAGATTTCCGATTGCTGTGTTGAAGACAGTGGAGATTATATCTGCCAAGCATCAAGTGAAGCTGGCAGCGATAGATGCAGTTGCTTGGTTACAGTCAAAGGTTTGTTTGAAGTTAATCATCTTACTTTTCAAAGATGTTAAAGTCATTTCCTATTTGTTAAAGCAGTTCTTAATTAGCAAATTGGTGCTTTCTTATCTCAGAACCTCCCGAATTTGTGAAACGTTTTGAATCCAAAGAAATTGTTAAAGGCACTGATGTTGTATTGGAAGGAACTGTGTCAGGCTCAGCTCCCTTTGAGATTTCCTGTTTCAAAGACTCGAAGCAGATCCGAAATGATAGAAGACACATCATAAGCCTGACAAAGGATGTAGCAGCTCTTCAGATTTTGAAATTTGAACCTGGGGATGTTGGCAAATATCAGTGCACTGTAGGAAATGAAGTAGGCCAAACCTCTTGTGATTTTCATGTTACGATGAAAGGTTAGTAAGTACAGGGAATTCTTGGACTTTTATTTTTAGTGAAAATAAAAACACAGTCATGCTTGTGAACATTGTCCTAACATCATCTTGCATTTGATATTCTTCAATTAGAGCCACCATCATTTGTGCAGAAGATGGATAATACAAATGTCCTCCTGGGTGGTGAGGTTTCCTTGCAGTGTGTTTTAAAAGGGTCATTGCCGATGACCGTCTCTTGGATGAAAGATGACCATGAGATCACGGAATCTGAGCATGTTCAGATAACTTTTGAGAACCGGACTGCAGCGTTACACATTTCTAGTGTGCAGTTAAAACATGGTGGAAAGTACACTTGCCATGCTCAGAATGAAGCTGGTAGTCAGAAATGTACAGCGGTACTGGTGGTAAAAGGTGTGTAGTAAATTTTTAACGCTAATTTGCATATTTATAGTATGGCTTGTTTTCTTTTTCTCTGTCTTTGCATAGTTTGAATCAATTTAATTTCTAATCATCTGTTTTTTCTCAGCATTATTTTTCAGTTATCTTATCCATATTATAGCTCTTTTGATTAAGTGCCATTTTCATGTATTCATATGTATTCATGTGTACATATATATATATGTAATTCATATTGTTATTACAGAGCCTGCAAACATCACAGAGCAAGCCAAGTCTGTCAGTGTTACAGTAGGTGATCCTGCCACTCTAGAGTGCAGGTACTCTGGTTCTAAAGTTCTTAAAGCAAAATGGCTAAAGGATGGCAAAGAACTGACATCAGGCAAAAAATACAAAGTGCAGAGCACAGATACAAGTTCCATATTAAAAATTCTTTCTTCTGAGAAGAGTGATGCTGGAGAGTATATATTTGAGATTTCAAATGATGCTGGAAGCAGCAGTTGCGAGGCAGTTGTAACTGTTTTAGGTTAGTATGTTGGAACAAATTATGGAAGTTACTATTGGAATTTTAGATCAACATTTCAGATCAATTTTAGATTAAAACTCTCTTATTTCCTCTTCACTGTAACAGATCAAATAATAAAGCCTTCCTTCACAAGAAAGTTGAAAGAAATGGAGAGTATAAAAGGATCTTTTGCACAGTTGGAGTGTCTGGTCTCTGGATCTCTTCCCATAACTGTCACTTGGTTCAAGGAAAATAAGGAGATAGAGACAGATGAGAAGCACAAATGCATATTCTTTGAGAATGCAGCATCTTTGGAAATCAGTCGTCTTGATAGTTCAGACAGTGGCAGTTACACTTGTATCGCTAAAAACCAAGCAGGCACTGTTCAGTGTTCTGGCATGCTGAAAATCAAAGGTTTGCAATTACCCTTAACTTTTATAAGTTACGATTTAATTTGTTAGTTTCATTAATTTAATTCACTTTTTAGTAAATTGTAAATTTCCTTTCATCTTTAATCTTAAATCTTCCTCTTACAAACAGAACCTCCATCAATCATTGAGAAGCCTGAATCACAAGATGTTATACCAGGATCCAGAGTGCAGTTTAATGTGCTTGTGTCTGGAACGCCACCACTGAACATTAAGTGGTTTAAGGATAAGAAAGAAGTGTCATCAGGAATTGACTGTTCAGTTCAGAAAAATGACACTTCCAGCTCACTTGAGCTCTTTTTTGCTAAGCCTTCAGACTCTGGAGACTATGTCTGTGAAATTAGTAATGATGTTGGATCAGATGCTTGCCAAGCGACGCTCTTTGTGAAAGGTTTTTAGCTAAAATTATTAACAATTTTTTTCTTAAACCTTTATTTAATGCTTAAAATAAGTACTTGATTTCATTTCATTTTTTTTTTCAGAACCCCCCAAATTTACCCGCAAACCTGACAAAATAACAGTGGTAAAACCAGGCCAATTGGTAGTTTTTGAATGCCAGATTACAGGCACTCCGGAGATAGACACCTACTGGTTCAGAGATGGAAATGAAATAAGTCCAAGCGACAAGCATAAAATTACTTTTGCCGATTTTCTTGCGCGGCTTGAGATAAGCAGCAGTGATATCAAAGACAGTGGAATGTACTACTGTGAAGCCCGCAATGAGGCGGGCAGTGAGAGTTGTAGTATGGAACTAAGAGTGAAAGGTTAGTATATAGTTCACTTTTTGGCATTTCAGTGTTTTATTATGATTCTCTTAAAAATGTCTATAGCCAGAACATATATTTTGAACTGTTTTTATGTAAAGCTTTTTTTTTTTCTATTTTTAGAGCCACCAGTTCTTGTCAAGCCATTGAGTGCTCTTGAGGTTGTGAATGGCTCAAATGCATATTTTGAATGTCAGGTAAAAGGAACAGCTCCTTTTGAGGTGACTTGGCAAAAAGATTCAAAGGATATCAAATCAAGCCTTAAGCATGTAATTTTGCAGAAGAATGGCTCTATAATGACTCTTGATGTACAGAAATGTGATACTTTAGATGTTGGAGAATATCGGTGCATTGTAGCAAATGAGGTTGGGAGTTGTTCAAGTCAGACTACACTCAGCATAAAAGGTTAGCTTAGAATTTGTTTGATCAGTTTTATATATATATATATTTTTTTATCTCTCTTTACCTTGTTTAACATATTTTGCACTTCCTATCAGAGCCTCCATCATTTGTGGAGAGGATTGAGAATGTTGTCACAGTTCTTGGAAAAAAGGTTGAGTTAAAATGTGTTGTAAGAGGATCGCCACCTCTGTCCATACAATGGCAGAAAGATGAAAACTGGATTTTGGAGGATCCTTCAATTGAGAGGACATTTGAGAACAATATTGCCACTTTGAGAATCCCTGTGTGTGAGTCCATCCACAGTGGAAAATACACCTGTCAAGCTGTGAATGATGCGGGGCAAGATAAGTGTTTTGCTACACTTGTGGTGCAAGGTTGGTTATTTTTGCAAGTGCTTTTTGTAGCTGTCCATCCTAAAGACTTGCCATTATAAATATAATTGTTATGTTATCCCCAGAGCCACCTCAGATAATTGAAAAGCCAGAGGTGATTAATGTCACTGCTGGAGATCCAGTAAGCTTTGAGTGCAAAGTTACAGGCTCTCCTGAGCTGAAAGTAAAATGGAGTAAAGATGGCAAGGAAGTGTTGCCTTCAAGACAGCACAGCCTCAGCTACAGCAATAATGTCAGCCAACTTAAAATTCAATCTGTCCAATTGGAAGACAAAGGAACTTATGTGTTTGAGGTTTCAAACCACATCAGTGCCTGCCAGTGTAAAGTGACTTTAAATGTGCTAGGTTAGTGCTCTTTCATGATTAATGGAATAATTAATATTAGTTGGCTTTTAGTGATATGTATGATATTTATTTTCTTTGTCTTTGTCAGAGCAAATAATCCCCCCATCCTTCATCAAACCTTTGATGGAGATGGAGGAAATTCTGGGCACAAATGTTCAAATCGGATGCAAAATATCTGGCTCACTCCCCATAACTGTGGAGTGGGTGAAGGATGGAACTAAACTGTCAGGAAGAACCAAACATAAACCTCTTCAGCACGACAACATTGTGTCTTTGGAAATCGAGTGTTTAGAGAAAACTGACACTGGAATGTACACTTGTAAAATTACAAACAAAGCGGGCAGTTGTGAATGCAGTGGTACACTGAGGGTGAAAGGTCAGATGGTTTTGTAGTATTTAGTAGTATATTTCATTTTACTAAGATCTCTGAAGGCTGCCGGTTTCTTAACAGATGTATTTGTCTTTCTTTCCCATTAATTATTTAGAGCCACCAAACTTTGTGCTGGTTCCAGAATCACAGGCTGTCATACCAAATACCACTGTTCGATTTAAGAGTACATTTAAGGGAACACCTCCCTTCACAGTGAAATGGTTCAAAGATGACACTGAGCTGATTTGTGGACCTTCATGTTTTACTGGCCTGGAAGGCCTCACGTGCTTCCTAGATCTTTTTGCCGTTGGAATATCACACAGTGGAACGTACTCTTGTCAAATAAGCAATGATGCTGGTGCCGCTAAATGCACCACAACCTTGTTGGTAAAAGGTTGGAACTCTTTTCACGTACCCTTATTGACACTCTTCATTATCATTCTTTTTTCATGCTTCACCATTTACATTTTCTTGTCTTGCTTGCATAAATGCCTGTCTGCCTTCCACCATCATCTTACTTCATTACTGTTCATCATTACGCTTTACTCCCTTTCAGCCATCATCTGCCTCTTGCCATCTGCCATCTTCTTTACACCATCTTCAGTGCTCCATTTTATATATTACATTAACCATTATGATAACATGTTGTAATTTTGGTTTTACAGAACCTCCAGACTTTGTACAGAAACTGCCAGCTGCAAAAGTCATAAAGATGGGAGAGCCACTCCAGCTTGAATGCAAAGTTACTGGCACAGCTCCTCTGAAAATTAGCTGGTACAAAAATGATGCCATACTCACTGATGGTGGCAACTTGAGAATGACTTTCGATAACTCTGTGGCAGTCCTTGAAATTTTGAAGTCCAGCTTTGAGGACAATGGAGTCTACACCTGTGAAGTCCAGAATGATGCTGGAACTAAGAGTTGCAGTACCACACTCACAGTCAAAGGTTAGACGGTGGATGGATCTTTCATTCACGAGTTTAATGCTTGTTCCTTAATCAACATGAACATTAACTAACATGGGCTATATGGTTCAGAATTATTTTAGTATTATTTTATGTGCTTTTGAACTTTTACATTTATGTATTTATATTTAGATTTATTTTTTATTTCTGCTTTAGTTTTTATTTATTTCTGGTTCATAATTTTAGTACTCCTATTTCAGTTAGTTGCCAAGGTAACATTTTATTATTTGTTTACTTTAAGTGTTTCATGTAATATTTATATTTTATTTCAGCTTTATTATTAGTTTTTGTTAATGAAAATAGATATTATTTATTGATTTAATGATGTTTATTTTTATTGATTTTAATATGCATAAGTGCTCTTTTTAATTTGAATTACTTCTTGTAGAACCACCAACTTTCCACAAAGTGCCAACACCAGTTGAGGGGCTGAAGGGCAAAGATGCCAGTCTTAACTGTGAGCTGAAAGGCTCAGAACCTTTTGAGATAACCTGGTTTAAAGATAAAAAACAGTTAAAGGAGAGCAGGAAGTATAAATTTGTGTCTGAGGGATGTTCAGCAACTCTCCACATCCTTGGATTGGAAGCATCGGATGCAGGGGAATATGAGTGCAAGGCATCAAATAATGTTGGAAGTGATTCCTGCCAGGGCACTGTAAAGCTAAGAGGTCAGTAAGATAGGAGTTTAAAGTAATAAGTACCAAAAAAAAGTTAGACACTTTTCGTTTTATGACTCTCTGATGACTCTCTTCCTGACATTCAGAACCACCAACGTTTGTGAAGAAAATATCCAATACGACAGCCATCTCTGGTGAAGAGGTGGTTTTGTTTGCAACAGTCAAAGGTTCTCAGCCTATGACTGTGTCTTGGGTTCAGGATAAAGATCACATTCTCAGAGATGGTGACAACAGGAAAATTACATTTGAGAATAATCAGGTCACTCTGAAGATCTTTAAAGCTGACTCTACCACTGCTGGAAAATATACATGTCAGCTCAAAAATGATGCTGGAGCAGTTGAATGCACAGCGAACCTAACTGTCCTAGGTTTGTAAGAATAGTATTATTCCCACTCAAGTACATTTAATGTTTTGAAAATAATTTAATTATGTAAATTGTCTTAATGACTCTTCTAAACTTCTAGAACCTGCAGCAATTGTGGATAAGACAGAGTCGATCAGTGTAACAGCTGGTGAAACCGCTGCCTTAGAGTGTACTGTATCTGGAACTCCAGAACTTAAGCCAAAATGGTACAAGGATGGTGTGGAGCTGTCTTCAGGCAGAAAATACAAAATCACCTTCTCAAAAATGATCTCCAGTCTTAAGCTATTGTCAACAGAGAAAAGTGATACTGGAGAATACACATTCGAGATTAAGAATGAAGTTGGCAGTGATAGCTGCAAAATGCAGATCACTATTTTGGGTCAGTAATGTTAAATTTCCTTGTATATAATATTTGTTAGAATCTTGGAATTGCATGTGATTCCTTATGAAGCCAACAGTTGAGTATTTTGTTTTTGGTCAAACAGACAAAATCGTCCCTCCTTCATTCTCACGAAGACTGAAGGACACACAGAGTATTGTTGACAAATCTGTTGAAATGGACTGTAAAGTCTCAGGGTCTGCACCTCTCACCATCTCTTGGTACCATAATGAAGAGGAGATTAAAAGTGGGCCGAACTATGAGATTACATTCGCTGAGAATACCTGCACATTGAAAGTGCCAACTCTGAAACTTTCAGACTCGGGCACATACAAATGTAAGGCAGTGAACAGTGCAGGAACTGCAGAGACATCTGCTACCTTAATAGTTAAAGGTTAGTGTTTGACTGTAGAATAATTTAAAATAACTAAGAAATATAAATCTATTGGTTAAAGCACATTTCACAACCTTTTCCATGTCATATTTGCTACAGAACCCCCCTCTTTTGTGACCACACCTCAACCAGTGGAAGCCCTCCCAGGCACAAATGTCACTTTTACAGCAACCATTCAAGGAAGTACCCCAATGAAACTGAAATGGTTTAGAGGCAGTAAGGAAATAGTGTCTGGGAGAAGCTGTGAGATTGCTTTAAGAGGAGACACAGCGATTCTAGAGCTCTACAAGATTGATAAATCTCATGCAGGCGAATACACATGCCAGATCATTAATGATGCTGGGAAGGAAAACTGTCCTGTGAACCTTTTTGTTAAAGGTTAGTTTAAATTTAGTTAATATACAGTATTGCATACTTGTTATAGCAGAACTTTGTTTTTCACATATATATGACATTTTCATTCAGAGGCTGCACGCTTTGTCAAGAAGCTAAAGAACCTCTCTGTTGAAATGGGCAAGTCACTAATACTTGAATGCACATATGCGGGAAGCCCAAAAATTCTTGTGAAATGGCATAAAGATGGACAGGAAATTTACTCCTCCTACAAGTACAACATTACGACCACTGAGAGCTCCTGCATCCTGGAGTGTCTAAACAGTGATAAAGAAGCTGCTGGAAAATACACTTGTGAGGTTTCTAATGATGCTGGACACGACACTTGTGAAGCAAAAGTGTCCATTTTAGGTTTGTCATTTAGTAGATTTAAGCTACTGTGAGACAAAATCAAAACGTGCATGTCTTTATGATATATGTTTTGTCACTTTTAGAACCACCTTTCTTTATTGAGAGTTTGGAGCCCATGGATGTCACTGCAGGTGATGCAGTTTGTCTGAAATGCCAGATTGGTGGCACTCCTGAAATTAAAGTGTCATGGTTCAAGGCAGATGGCAAAGTGCGCTCTTCTCCAACCTGCAAGATGGAGTTCTTCAAAGGCACTGCCAGCCTGAAACTAGCTAAAGTTGCCAAATCTGACATTGGCGAATACACATGTAAAGCAGAAAACAGCATAGGATCTGCCTCTTCCAGCTGTCAGTTAACTGTACAAGGTGATGCAAATTTGTCTGTAAAGCTCTGAATCTGTCTCTTAAATGTCTCTAAGGATTCAAATGCACTGTGTAACCATTTTCAATGTATTTATTATCTTAATGTTTTGCCTTTCAGATGTGAAAACACCACCTTCTTTCCCTAAAAAGATTACTAGCATTACACAAGTTGAAGGACAGCCTGTCCAGTTTGAGTGTCGTGTTGCAGGATCTTCTCCTATGGAGGTCTCTTGGCTCAAAGATGGTGAAGCTCTTAGGAGCGATTCAGAATACACAATGTCTTTTGATGATAACTCTGCTGTCCTAATGATAGCCAAGGGTGAAATGAGACATTCTGGGGAATACACTTGTGTTGCTACAAATAGTGTTGGAACTGCTTCTTGTAGAGCCAAGCTCACGCTTCAAGGTCTGTTTATCTCTTTCATATTGTTCTCTGATTAAATGAGTTTCATGTGTTGTGAAACGCACTGAAAGTGATGTGTTCACATGTCTATACAATTGTACTGTTATCTCTATTTAACTCCACAGAGCCAAGATATCCACCTGTGTTTGATAAAAAGCTCATACCTGTGGATGTGACAGTGGGAGATACTGTTGAACTGGAATGCCACATGACGGGATCATTGCCAATAAAAGTTACTTGGTCCAAGGATCATAAAGACATCCGCACAGGGGGCAATTATAAGATATCATGTGTGGATAACACCCCACATTTGACAATTTTGAAGGCTGATAAGGCTGACTCCGGTCGTTATTCTTGCCATGCTAGTAATGATATTGGGAAGGACTCTTGTTCCACAGAGGTTTCTGTGAAAGGTATTTGGTCACTGCTTTTTGGTGTGACTGTCTTCATTGTCTTGGGACTGACCTGTGGTGCTTTATTTCTTTTAAGTTTGTGTCTTCCATTCTTCATGCCTTTGCATTTGTAATGTTTTTCTTTGCTTGCAATAGATCAACAGGTGCCACTGTTGAGCATCTTTCACATTCTTTTTTTTTTTTTAAAGTTTTCTTATATGCATTTACATGAGAACTACTTTTGTCTATCATGTCCTATCTAACAACAGCTCTATTTGTTATTCCTATAGAACGCAAAATCCCACCTAGCTTTACCAAAAAGCCTTCAGCAACTATTGAGGACACTGAAGGAAAAATGGTGAAGATTGAGGGTCGTGTAGCTGGATCGCATCCTCTGACTGTCAACTGGTATAAAGATGGCAGAGAAATCTTTGCCTCTGACTGTTATGATATAACCTTCAAGAGCAGCCTGGCTGTCCTGTGCATCAAAAAATCTCAACTGTCAGATAGTGGAACATATATGTGCAAAGTCTCCAATGAAGCTGGCACTGCCTCTTATGAGGTGTCAGTTCATATTACAGGTATACTGCTGGTTTCTATGTTAAGCTTTTCTTATTCTTATTGTCTTGTTATAAATGTTTTATTCCTAACAAAAAAGTACTGTGGCAGTACCGTGGTACAATGGTGGTATCAGATGGTAATTCCATGGTATTAAAATTCATTATTCTTGGAAGCACCTTAGTAAATACCATGGTAGTCCCATAGTACTTTCAGTTACACTTTATTTTACAGTGCTGTAGTTACATTTTAATTATTCAAATAAGTACTATTATTAATTAACTACATGTACTTACTATTGAGTTACAGTTAGGGTTAGGGTTTGGTTTAGGGTTAGTTACTTGTAATTATGCATAATTTACTGTTATTACTATAGTAAGTACATGTAGTAACATGTAACTACAGCACTGTAAAATAAAGTGTTACCGTACTTTCTTGTAAAGGATGCATGTAATACATAAAATGTGAAGTGTCCCTTTTATAAATTACTTTTTTTTTTAAACACAGAGCAAAAGGTACCGCCAAGCTTTGACTTGGCTCTTAAACCAGTGACTGTGACTGAGGGTGAGACACTTACCCTCAGCTGCCATGTACGTGGATCTCCTCCTATAAAGATTCAGTGGATGAAAGACAGACAGGATCTTTCTTCGTCTGCAAAATCTAAGATCACATTCGTGGATGGCACTGCCACATTGGAGATGACCCGTGTATCTAAGACAGATACTGGAGATTATCTCTGCAAAGCAACTAATGAGGCTGGTAGTGAGTTCTGCAAGTCTAAAGTCACTATCAAAGGTATTTTTTATGTGTGTGAGGAACATAATGGTTTTATCATTCTTGGTAATTCTTTGGCTGCTTTTATATTTCTTTGTTTTGTCTTTTTTGTTCTTTACTTTATCCTAACCCGTTCATTCTTTTGGCTGTTTGCCAATATTAGAATCTTCTAGTATTAATCTTTCATTATTTGTTTTCGGTCTTCTTTTTTTTCTTGGCTTGATATCAGATTACTTTTATAAGGCCAAGTATATGCTTGTTGCTTACAAACTGTCTCAGTGATTTTTTTTTGGCAAAATCCGCTTCTTTGCAAATGTTTCATTGCCATTCGTATTCTTCCTGCTGCTATGCTTTTTGAAAAAGTTAAACAGGTCTTGAGTTTCTGTTGTCTAAAATGATTTAACCCTGGTTCTTGAATATCTTTAGCTAAAATGTATTTATCTCAATGCAAAATTTCATTAAAAGTTTCAGAAAAACCAGGAGCTCCTGCCCCGGCACAGGCGGTGCCTTCACCACCACAAGCAGTTAAAAAGTTGGACAACTTGTTCTTTATTGAGGAGCCAAAGAGTGTCCATATCGTTGAGAGTAAGTGACACTCCTATTCCTTTTTTATGGGTGGACTATATTGAAATTTAGAAGAAAGTGTTATTGATGCTTTGTGTGATTTATGTTTTTACAGAAGGTACAGCTACCTTTATTGCTAAAGTTGGTGGTGACCCCATTCCCAATGTGAAATGGATGAAGGGCAAATGGAGGCAGATGACTCATGGTGGTCGCATCAGTATTGAACAAAAGGGCCAAGAGGCCAAGATGGAGATCAGAGAGGTGACCAAATCTGACTCTGGCCAATACAGATGTGTTGCTTCAAACAAACATGGAGAAATTGAGTGCAGCACAGACTTGAATGTTGATGAGAAGAGAGAGACAACTTTAGAAGTGGTCAAACTGAAGAAGTAAGTGTGTGTCAAATTGCAAACAATCTTCAAGGACCCTCCTCCACCAACATTTTTAATTTAAATTAAATGACTAAATTAATGGCTAAATATTTATTGTTTTTGTTAATGATAGATTGTAATTATAAAAATATCTATTAGTTATAATATAACTATTAAAGCTGCACCATTTGTGCCTACATATGAGCAGTACTTGAGTTCCAGTTGACCCCCAGCTTTCTGAAACACTTGTTTAATATGATAACTAATAAACTATACAAGATTAAGTTTAGTTATTTATTTCTTTTTTTAACAGGACTCCATCAAAGCAGAAAAGCCCTAAAGAGGACAAGGATATTGACATTGTTGAATTGCTTAGAAATGTTGATCCCAAGGAGTATGAGAAATATGCTCGCATGTATGGCATCACAGACTACCGGGGCCTCCTTCAAGCTATTGAGTTTCTGAAGAGGGAAAAAGAACAAGAAAGTGGAAGACCAGTAAGTTTGAGTCAGATAACAGTACAATAGCCTCAGTTCCTTTGGGTGAAAAGACCAAGCACATTGTTTCTGTATCAATTTATGATACAGTGCCTAATTATCTCCCTGACACGTGTCTTTCCAAATAAAGTACACTGCAACCTTCACCATTTATCAAAAATTTCAATTGAATCATGGTAATACTCATTTTAATTGATGAATCTTAATACTTTAGCTAAAATGTACCTACTCACAGAACATGGTTAAGGAATGCTTTAAGTGACACCTTTCAGGAACTCAACTTTCAAGCCATGATTGAAAGTAAATTATATTAATTGTTTAACTGCTTGGCTTTATTACATTACAGGAAGTGGAACGTGGTGCAAGAGAGTCTGAGGAAGATTTGGCTAAACTTGTTGCTGATTTGCAAAAGAGGATGGAACAAACAGAGGTTTGAAATCTACTTGTGTTATTTGTATTAAGTATATTAAAGGTGCCCTAGAACTTTTTTTAAAAGATGTAATATAAGTCTAAGGTGTCCCCTGAATGTGTCTTTGAAGTTTCAGCTCAAAATACCCCATAGAATTTTTTTAATTCATTTTTTTAACTGCCTATTTTGGGGCATAATTAGAAATGAGCCGATTCAGGGTGTGTGGCCCTTTAAATGTCCCTTTAAATCTGGTGCTCCACACCCCAAGAGCTTGCGCTTGCCTAAAACAACATAAAAAAGGTTCACACAGCTAATATAACCCTCAAAATGGATCTTTACAAAGTGTTCGTCATGCAGCATGTCTAATCGCGTAAGTACAGTGTTTATTTTGATGTTTACATTGATTCTGAATGAGTTTGAGGCTGTGCTCCGTGGCTAACGGCTAATGCTACACTGTTGGAGAGATTTATAAAGAATGAAGTTGTGTTTATGCATTATACAGACTGCAAGTGTTTAAAAATGAAAATAGCGACGGCTCTCGTCTCCGTGAATACAGTAAGAAACGATGGTAACTTTAACCACATTTAACAGTAGATTAGCAACATGCTAACGAAACATTTAGAAAGACAATTTACAAATATCACTAAAAATATCATGTTATCATGGATCATGTCAGTTATTATTGCTCCATGTGCCATTTTTTGCTATTGTCCTTGTTGATTCAGCTCTGCACAGATCCAGACGTTCTGCCCTTGTCTAATCCCTTTCATAATGTTGGGAACATGGGCTGGCATATGCAAATATTGGGGGCGTACACCCCGACTGTTACGTAACAGTCGGTGTTATGTTGAGATTCGCCTGTTCTTCTGAGGTCTTTTAAACAAATGAGATTTATATAAGAAGGAGGAAACAATGGAGTTTGAGACTCACTGTATGTATTTTCCATGTACTGAACTCTTGTTATTTAACTATGCCGAGGTAAATAAAGTTTTTGAATCTAGGGCTCCTTTAAATCAAAAAGTTCTTCCAGACAGCAAAAAAAAAAAAAAAACGTTGGCAACTAGTGCATTACCTATAATTTCCCACTTTGCTAAATGCGACTTTGGTTTGTGTCCAAATACTGTGTTTAAATATTTTTTGGGGCCACTGTATGTCATTTACAGAGTTTTAATGTGTTCTTTTGTTTTCTATTCAGCCTGTCACTGTGGTACGTGATATCACAGACCAGACAACTGCTGTTAAGAAGGAAGCTGTGTTTGAATGTGAAATCAAGATTAACTACCCCGAAATCACACTGTCCTGGTACAAAGGAACCCAAAAACTTGACAGTGGTGACAAGTATGACATCAAAATTGTGGGTGATCGTCACATCTTAAAAATCAAGGATTGCCAGACAAGAGATGAAGGCAATTATCGTATTGTGTGTGGCCCACATATCTCCAGTGCCAAACTGACAGTGATGGGTATGTAGCAATATTATTTGAGTCTCCTTTTAATGAATGCTAAACTATATAACTATATCTTATACTGTATGATTTTACAATATTGACCCTTATTGTTCTGCAGATGCTGAAGTGGAACAGCGAATGCAGGATGTGGCTGGTAAGGAAGGACAGACTTGTACATTGACATGCCAGTTCTCTGTACCTAATGTAAAAACCCAGTGGTTTAAAAATGGGAAGCTTTTAGAGCCTCATAGCAGATATACATTTGCTGTGGCCAATTACACTCAGAAGCTCTCAATCAAAGATGCTAGACCTGAAGACCAAGGAGAATATACCTGCAAATATAAAAATCTTGAAACGACTGCAAATCTTTGGATTGAAGGTTTGTATAGATTCACTGAGCTGTCAGACTTATGATTACTTTAAATTATGCCATCTACTAACCTCTTCTGTCATCATCTATGACTACTACTTCTTCACCTCTTATGGAAAAACTCTTCTTATTTTAAATGCCAGGGATATTTTGTCTTCACATTTTCCTGGCTTTCTTTAATAGCAAATCTTAACACACTGTATTAGACAAAAAAAAAAAACGTTCCAAATCAGATTCAGTCCTAATCATCCACCTTGCGTTATTTTTTCTAGCTGAGCAAATACATTTCACCAAACGCATCCAGAACATTGTGGTGCGAGAACATCAATCCGCCACTTTTGAGTGTGAGGTGTCTTTCGACAATGCTATTGTAACATGGTATAAGGACACTTGGGAGCTTAAAGAGAGCCCCAAATATACCTTTCAAAGTGAAGGGCGACGCCACTTCATGATCATCCGCAACGTTACCTCTGCCGATGAAGGTTTGTGGAGTTCCAGTGCGAGACCTTTTTCGTTTTAATAATATTAAATAAGAAGGCTCAATTAACCAAATCAATAATCCTTTAGGCGTGTACTCGGTCATTGTCAGATTGGAGCCCAGGGGTGAGGCTAAAAGTACAGCTGAGCTTTACCTGTCAGGCAAAGGTCGGTACAGCTGTCGTGCTCCAGCATTTACTTAACTAACAATCTCTAGAATATCAAGGCCCCTTACATTTATTTTTTCTATTTTTTTTTCTCAGAAATTGAAATAGAAAGTGTACCTTATGGTAAGTATGTGACATTTTAAGTTTTTTTTTTTTTTACAACTATAGTACACATTGACAGATTTCACAAAGTCTATTAATTAATATAAGTAAATTTAAAAATGTTAAATAACACTCACACAGACATCCCAGATACATCAATACAAGTGCCTGAGACATCTGCATTAACCATTGAAGGTAAGGTTGGGACTTTGTTTAAAATTAATTCTAAAAATACATAAATCCTTATCCTTAAAACAAGAGACAGTTACTCACACACTTATTGTTTTCAAAAAGCTGAATCTTCCATGGAATATTACCATTATGAAGAAAAAATGGAAATACAAGGTAAACTGCATTATTATAAGAAAACTAAAACTAACTTTTTCACATCATCCTTTTCATATAGTATCATTCATTAAAATGGACAAAAATCACTTCAGTTAACTTCCTTTTCATCAATTAACCATCCATCTGTTCAACAACAAAAACAAAAAATTCTAAAGAATAACAAAATTATATGAGTTTTGTTTTGTCTGTTCCCCAACATCTTGCGTGGAATAACCAAATAACATCAATATTTTAAGTATTCGTCTTTGGACACGTGTAACAACTTTTTACTATTCACCAGAGTATGTGAGCTGGACAGAGGAGAGTGTTGTAGAGGAAATATCAGTCACAGGTATTACTGAGAGCTTTTGGGTCACCATAATGTCCTAACCCTCTTTCCACTTTTGTTTGCTCACATAATGTTATATCTATGTGTCGTATGTATTTCTGTCATTCATATAATGTTTGTATCTTCCTTTGTCTTCACCATGCCTTCACAATGTACTGTATCATTAAGTTGTACTGTATGTGTTGTTGTTTGTCATACATTTATCAGTTTGACTTTGTTAATATGTGTAACTTTATCAACTTATATCTTTTAAAACATATTTATGTTAAGATTTTGTGTTGTCAAATGTTTCTCCAATGCCAATTATTATGGTGATTTTGCCAATTATTCTAAGGACTTTCTTTGTCTCATCAGCCAAAAGGGTCCCGATCGAAGAGGAGGTCAGTAGGAAAATCGTGGGAATGAGAGAGGAGGCCCGAACGACAGGTACTGAAAGAGAAAACTGCTCACTGCTTTACTGCTTTGTTAGCAAACACGCTTACATTATCTTCATATCTGTCATGTTTATGAGTTTGTAAATTTGTGTTGACTTTCACGTCCTTAGTTATGTCGTGTCATCAGTGCTGTGTGCTGTCAGTGTTTGTGATATTTGCTTCTGTGGCAGCTGCAAATTAATAAACAATTTTAGTATCATAATAAATATTAAAATAACATTTGCATAAAACTTTAAATTTTGCATTACACATTTTTTGCTTTTTGAATGTTTTCTTAATTTCAGTAATTCTTTTAAGCTTGTGTGGATGTGTCAGTTCGTCCATGTGTGTAAATGTTATCTCGTTTATTCTTTTATCTCATGCATGCTCGCTCTCAAAGCTGATATTATAGACTATTTGTTCTTAATATTCTCAAAGAATTCGAGGAACCTGAGCCATCTAAACCTGTGGAGCTAAAACCTGAAGTACCTGTGGAAGGTATGCAAATATCTGTCCAATGTGCTCCAGTGTTTTAAACAATTTTTGTTTGTCTAAAGAGCACTTTATAAACTTTCTTCTAATTCTGTCTGTGATGTCAATATTCTGTTTTTTTTTTTTTTTTTTTTTTTTTTTCTAATTGAATATACTTACAATGTTTGTAAAATTTTTGTCCAAAAAGCCAAAAAGCCTGTTGAAGAAATAGTCACTGCAGTTACAGTGCCAGAGCCAATTGAGCGCCCCAGAGAAAAAGGTATGGAATGAACACATGCCATTATTTCCTGTTCTGTCACATTAACTGGTAATTAATGTGTGCATAAACACATCTTAAGCTGATCAAGTCCTTTTTTACATCTTCTCGTGAATGTAGGCTTTTTTGCTTTATTGTTTGTTTATGTATGTTGATACATCAAATTTTTGTGACCCTCTTAATTCTGTCTTGTCTTATGTTTGGTATCTTTATTGATGTCAAGTCTACTTGTTCTTAATTTTATTGTATGCAAATGGCAAATCTTGTGTATGTCCATTTTTATTTATCTTGTTGTCTTTTTCTCTGTTTGAGATATGATTTTAACTGCTTCACACTGCTGTTTTCATTCATATCTTAACTCTTCTGAAACTCTGCAAATGTACTAATGCCAAAAATGTGTGTTATATGAAGAAGTGCCACAGCCAGCAGCACCTGTAGCTCCTGTGGCTCCTGCTCCTAAACCTGAAGAGCCTAAAGCTGCACCAGTAGCTGAGCCCAAACCAGAAACAAAGCCCAAGCCAGAGCCAGAGCCTGAGCCTACACCTGTGAAGAAGCCCGAGACACCCCCAGCTAAAGGTACTGTTAATTGCTTATGTTTCATGTTATGTGGGATTCTTGTCTACGAACGTTTCATTATCCCGCCTTTGTTGTTAGTTGTCCAGCTTCCATTAGGAAGTGTATTAAATGTGACACTGTGTGTTCTTTGACATGTGCTTGTAAACAAATCATTGCATGTTCTTTAAAGTTCTTGTGGAGGAAAAGAAACCAAAACCACTAATTCAGGAGCCACTAAAGAAATTGCCAGCTAAACCTGATGAAGTCATTGCAGTTCCCATTGAAGAACCTCCAAAGAAAGGTATTGAGTCACTTTGTTTTCTTTTGTATGTGTGGTCTTTATTAACTAGCCACATTCTTATGAGGAGCACATGACACTGGCTGTTGTTTGTCAATGTCTTTGTCCTGCAATATTTTTGTTTTTTGATGTACATTTATTTTTATATACTGTTCATTGCTTCTTGTCCAGCTTCCATTAGGAAGCATGTTCTGTGTGACACTGTTTGTTTTTTGACATGTACTTATGAAAATGAATCTTTAAACAATACAATGCATGTCCTTTAAAGTTCTTGTGGAGGAAAAGAAACCAAAACCACCAATTCAAGAACCAATTAAGAAACTGCCAGCTAAACCTGATGAAGCCATTGCGGTTCCAATTGAAGAACCTACAAAGAAAGGTATTGCGTCACATTTTCTTTTGTATGTGTGGTCTTTATTAACTAGCCACATTCTTATGAGGAGCACATGACACTGGCTGTTGTTTGTCAATGTCTTTGTCCTGCAATATTTTTGTTTTTTGATGTACATTTATTTTTATATACTGTCCATTGCTTCTTGTCCAGCTTCCATTAGGAAGCATGTTCTGTGTGACACTGTTTGTTTTTTGACATGTACTTATGAAAATGAATCTTTAAACAATACAATGCATGTCATTTAAAGTTCTTGTGGAGGAAAAGAAACCAAAACCACCAATTCAAGAACCAATTAAGAAACTGCCAGCTAAACCTGATGAAGCCATTGCGGTTCCAATTGAAGAACCTACAAAGAAAGGTATTGCGTCACTTTTTCTTTTGTATGTGTGGTCTTTATTAACTATCCACACTTCTATGAGGGACACATGACTTACAGTGACTTTTGTTTATGCTAGTGTCTTTGTCCTGCAATATTTTTGTTTTTTGATGTACACTTACTGTTATTTACTGTTCATTGCTTCTTGTCCAGCTTCCATTGGGAAGCACGTTCTGTGTGAAACTGTGTGTTCTTTGACATATACTTAAGAAAATGAATCTTTAAACAATACATTGCATGCACTTTAAAGTTCTTGTGGAGGAAAAGAAACCAAAACCACCAATTCAAGAACCACTAAAGAAATTGCCAGCTAAACCTGATGAAGCCATTGCAGTTCCAATTGAAGAACCTCCAAAGAAAGGTATTGACTTACCTTTTGTATGCAGGACTGTTTTCTGTTGTATGTGTGTTTCTTTATTAACTTGCCACACTCTTATGAGGTACACATGACCTTACTGTGGCTTTTGTTTGTTTTTGTCTTTGTCCTGCAATATTATTTGATTTCACTTATTATTGCATATTGTTCATTGGTAATGCTTTGTTTTGTGAGTTTCATTTTTTAAAGGCTTTTCATGTACCCGTATTTATTGTTGCAATTGTCTAGCTTCCGTTAGGAAGCGTATTCTATGTAACACTGTGTGTTTTTTATGTTTTATACTTATTCTTGAAACAATACAATGCGTGTTCTTTAAAGTTCTTGTTGAAGAAAAGAAACCAAAACCAACAATTCAAGAACCACCAAAGAAAGTGCCACCTAAACCTGACCAAGCCATTGCAGTAGAAGAACCTCCAAAGAAAGGTATAGACATAGAGGTTTTGTATGTAGGGATATTTTCTGTTGTATTTGTAATTCTTAAAACAATACAATGCATGCTCTTTAAAGTTCTTGTTGAAGAAAAGAAACCAAAACCAACAATTCAAGAACCACCAAAGAAAGTGCCACCTAAACCTGACCAAGCCATTGCAGTAGAAGAACCTCCAAAGAAAGGTATAGACATAGAGGATTTGTAATTTAAGGATTTTTTCTGCTGTATTTGTCGTTCTTAAAACAATACAATGCATGTTCTTTAAAGTTCTTGTTGAAGAAAAGAAACCAAAACCAACAATTCAAGAACCAACAAAGAAAGTGCCACCTAAACCTGACCAAGCCATTGCAGTAGAAGAACCCCCAAAGAAAGGTATAGACATATACTGTAGGTTTTGTATGTAGGGATATTTTCTGTTGTATGTTTCTTTATTAACTTGCCACACTTTTATGAAGAACACATGACTCATGCTGGGCTTTGTTTATGCCATTGTCTTTGTCCTGCAATATATATATATTCTTATTTTTAGCTTCTACCATATCTTTTACATCTTATGTCTTGATTTCTTATGTATCTTAAGTCTTGTATATTTAGATGCATTCATATCTACCTAAATTTTCTTTCACTCATCTTGTCTCACTCTTAAAACAGTGCGATTTAAAGCATTGTTCTTAACTTGAATATTCTTTCTAAGTGCAAGAACCTTCCAAGAAGCCAGAGGCCCCTCTGAAATTGGCTACACAGAGAGAAGACTTAATTGAAGAAAAACTGCCTAAAAAAGAGACTATTTCTATTCCTAAAACACAGGAAATTGTACCTCAAAGGACAGAGGTTTCTCTTCCTGCTAAACAGAAAGAGGAAATGTTACCCAAAAAGAAAGATGTTACAGCAAGAAAGGATGAGGAGGTCCCACCTCCGTTTAAAAAAGATGAGGAAATATTACCTAAAAAGAAAGAGGTTCCTCTTCCTCCTAAAAAGGATGAGAAAATATTACCTATAAAGAAAGAGGTTCCTCTACCTCCTAAAAAGGATAAGGCAATTGAACCTAAAATGAAAGAGGTTCCTCCTCCAAAAAAAGATGAAATTGTATCTCAAGAGAATGAAGTACCTAAAAAAGATGTGCCTCAGATTATGGCTCATAAGAAAGAGATATTTCCCACACAAATTTCAGAGAAGAAAGAAGAAAAAGAAATTTTCTTCCTGGAAGAAATTACACGTCTACAGAAGGATGTGACGCTTCCCGCGCAAGTTTCAGAGAAGAAAGAAGAAAGAGAAGAGATTTTCTTCAGAGAAGAAATTACACATATACAAAAGGAAGTATCCTTTATACCAAAACTGGAAGAGAAAGAAGATTTTTTTCCTAAAAAGAAGGAAGCAGTTGCTGTCACTAAAAAAGAAGAGGTCATAATGCCTCATAAGAAAGAAGTACCTGTTCCTGCTGAAAAGGATGAAGAAATTGTACCCCAAAAGAAAGAGGTGACCCCTAGAAAAGGTACAATGATACAGTATCAGATAACATCTGACATCTTTTCTAACATCTTTTCATCTTATTCTTTATTTTCCTGTCTTAAAAAAAATTTTCTTTGAAAACATATCTTGAACTATATTATTGTGCTAATTTCTTACTGTCTGTGTAGTCCCATATATGTTTGTCTCTTGTCCTTTTCCTGTTTGTTTGTATTCTTCTTCATTAACCTCTTACCACTCGCTAGAGTGATCTCTTGATCTTATAGTTATGAACTTTCACTTACAAATTTCTTAAAACTGTGCTAACTGGGAATTAAATACTCTCTTAAATTGTTTTCGATTCAACACGGACCAAAGCTCCAAAAGAAGAACTGCAAAGAAAGCCGGATACAATTCTTTTTCCACCAAAGAAATATGAGAAGACTGAAGGTACACAAATCAAGCATCACTGGATTCTTTGTAATATTTTTATTTGACATTCTTCTTTTTAACATCTTTTTTTTTCTCTTGAATGTCATCTTTGTCTTCATAATCTATTTAAATCCACTATTTAAATCAATACTAAGAATGGCAATCTTTAATGTCTTTCAAGTGGGTGAAACCAAACCCCAAAATGTACAAACTGCACAAACACCACAGATCATTAAGGATTTAGAGGAGTTGCACCCTGTTAAAAGTACAAATTATAAAAATCACTACAAGAGAATTTGTGTAAATAATAGTATTAATTTTTCCATATTCACCTTTTACTGAAGTTATTTTTCAGCAAAAAGACACACGGAATTCTGACTTTTTTGTATGAAGCATACCCCTTTACCAGATATATAATTCGTCTCCATTACAAATATATTGTCTTTCTATTATCTATGAATCTCTTGGTTCCTCCGTGGGTAAAAATTCTTCACAATTCTTCACCACATCCAAGATCTTCAAGAATCCACTTCTGTTCTGAGGAAGGATGAAGTCACTCCATCAGACAGAATTGCAAAGAAGACAATGCGGACAGAAGAAACTTCTAAAGAGGATGTCTCTCATCAAAAACCTGTATCACATGCAGAAATACTGTATGACAGAAAAAAGAGCACAGAAATTGACAGTTTACAAATTTTAAAACTGGAGGATTCTTCAAAAGAAAGTATATTGTCTTCCGAAGAATTTAGGATGAGTGAAACATTTTCTAGTGAAAAGCCATCTAGAGCACTTATAATGACAGGTAAGATAATAATAATAATAATAAATAAAACAGTGCTTACATTATGATTTCAAAATTGTGGCTATATGATCACTGAGAGTTTAGAGGAATTGTACCTTTTATAAGATGCAACCCCTCTAAACTCTCAGTGATCAGAAATCTCCAATGTCAAAATAATGAAATAAGAAGAATTGTTTCAAAGCTAGAGACATTAATCTTCCACATTCTCCTTTTACAGAAGCTATTTTTCAACATTATTCTTTTGAAGTGCAAGAACCTTCTAAAAAGCCAGAGGTTGCTCAGTTATTGGCTACTGAGGGAGGAGATTTAATTAGGGACATAGGTTATCAGAAACCAGTTGCTACAAATAGTAAATTGGAAGATATAGAAGGCAAAGTAGATCAAAAAAGAGAGACTGATGCTGGTCCCCAAAAGAAGAAAATCGCAGACAAACTTCCTAAAAAAGACGTTGTTGGTCCTAAAAAGGGGGAAATTGTGGCTCAAAAGGAAGAAATTATACTTCAAAAGAAAAAGTTTGCTGCTTCTCCTAAAAAGGATGAGGTTTCTCTTCCTCTCAGAAAAGATGAAGAAATAGCAGTCCAAAACAACAAGGTTGATTTTTCTTACAGAAAAGATGAGGAAATATTACCTAAAAAGGAAGAGCTTCCTCCTAAAAAGGAAGATGAAATTGTTCTTCAAAAGAAAGAGGTTCTTTCTGCTAAACAGGAAGAGGAAATGTTACCTAAAAAGAAAGCCATTCCTTCCAGAATTGATGAGAAAATTGTATTTGAAAAGAAAGAGATTGTTCTTCCATCCAGAAATGAAGATGAAATTGCTCTTCAAAAGAAAGAGGCTCCTCTTCCTGCTAAACAGGCTGAGGAAATGTTACCTAAAAAGAAAGATGTTTCTCCCAGAAAGGATGAAGAATCCTTGCCTCTTTCTCCTAAAAAGAAAGATGAAATTGTATCTAAAAAAAGAGATGTTGTTCTTCCCCATAAAATGGAAGAGGAAATTGCACTTCAAAAGAAAGAGGTTCCTCTTCCTGCTAAACAGGATGAGAAAATGTTACCTAAAGAGAAATATATTCCTCCCATAAAGGATAAGGACATTGTATTTGAAAAGAAAGAGATGGTTCTGCCTCCCAAAAAGGATGAGGAAATATTGCCTAAAAAGAAAGAGGTTCCTCCTCTCCTTAAAAAGGAAGAGGAAATTGCACCTCAAAAGAAAGAGGATCCTCTTCCTGCTAAACAGGATGAGGAAATGTTTCCTAAAAAGAAAGACGTTTCTCTCAGAAATGATGAGCAAACTGCATTTGAAAAGAAAGAGATGGTCCTTCCTCCAAGAATGGATGAGAAAATATTGCCTAAAAAGAAAGAATTTCCTCTTCCTCTTATAAAGGACGATGATATTGTATCTAAAAGGAAAGTGGCTCTTCCCCCTCCCATGGAAGAAGTGGAAATATTACTGAAAAAGAAAGATGTTCCTCTTCCTGGTAAAAAGGATGAGAAAACAGTAACTCAAATTGAAGCTCTCACCGTGACAGCAGAAGTAATAGTTCCACCGAAAAGGAAGCAGGCTAAAACTGCTCCTAAAACAGAAGAAACTGTACCTCAGACAAAAGAGATAATGCCCACACAAATTTCAAATGAGAAAGAAGAATGTACACTTAAAAGAACAGAAGTTGCTCCCTTTCTTGATAGGGAAGAAATTACATGTCTACAGAAGGAAGTGTCCCACATAATTAATCTGGAAGAGAAAGAAGATGCTTTGCCAAAAAAGCAGATTGTTACATTTCCTAAAATAGAAGACATTGTGCAGAAAAAGAAAAATGGCTTTTCTGAGCCTAAACCACAGGAGAAAGATGTTGAGCCTAAAAAGAAGGAAATGGTTGCTATCACTAAAAGAGCAGATGCTATAGTACTTCAAAAGAAAGAGGTGACCCCTACAAAAGGTATAATGACATCAGACAACATTTTGTGTTGTGCATTTCTCTTACTCCAAAACCTGATTTTTTAGAAATTAACTTCTTTGAACTTCTTTGAATCTTATACTGAGTGTTTATATGCCTGTGTGCTGTTGTGTCACTTGTCTGTTGTAATGAATATTTATTGACACAAAAAGAAATTTTCTTGCAATTGCATCAAGATGGATACTGCCAGAGGACAAACAACACAAAACATTCAGAAGATTTATTTATTTATTTTTGCTCTCTGACTAACCTCTTCTTTGTCCTGCCTTTAAGTCATAAATAATGTTATGACCTCTGATCTTTAAGTTTGTGTGTTCGTCATTTTCCCCGTTTTGTGTGTAAAAACCTTTTATATTACAGTATGTTTGAGTCTAATGGTGAAATGACTAAAATTGGGTTTGGGTTTATAATGTAACATTTTATTTGTGATGTAAAGTGGCAGAACCAGAGAAGAAACCATCTCTAGAAAAGATACCATCTCCAGAGAAGAAACCAGTTTCTGTGAAAGAAGTGGCACCCCCAAAAGGTATAATGGGGATTCTTCAACAAACTCTTTTTATGTCATACTAAATTTTATGTTTCAGTTTGTCAAATTATTGTTGTCTCTTTTCATTGTTTGTCCTGTTTTCGTCAAGTCAAGTCCTTCATAACTTGATGTACTCAGTTTTATTATTTGTTCATCATAACTTCATAATTTTTCTCATCATAACACATTCAAATTTGTAATTTTCACAGTTGAAAAGAAACCATCTCCAGAACCTGAAAAAAAGAAAGAAATTTTGCCCGAGCCTAAGGCAAAGACAGTTTCCCCAGAAGGTACTTTTTTGTTTGATATGTTTGTGATATGTTTTGTCTAACAACAATACGTGTTTCTTTTAACCTCAATAGAGGGCCTTAACATATTGTACATTTGCTATCATGTTTTTATGTTCTGTATAATTTGTGCTTTGTGTGTGTTGCAAGTCTTGATTATAAAAAGTTCATGCTTAGTGAACCACTCTTACTTAGTAAGAGTCTAAGTAAATAGTCTTTAATTTTATCACAATTTTGTGTGGTTAAGACACAATCTCTTTGGGGTGCTTAATACATGTTCTGTGAAATCTATGTGAATGCATGTCGTCGTTGTTGTTGTTGTTTGCATGAGTTCTTAATATTGTCTAACTTCCATAGCAAATATCTTCATATTTTCTCAAAATACTTAAAATATAAGCTGTGATATCTCCACATATCTCACATCCCTATGACCTGCTCATCTTGATTGTTCTCTTATTCCTTTCTTGTATAACTTGTAAAATGTTAATCTATAACGCTTCATATACAGTACTGTCATGAGAATATGTTGCACATTACAACTAAAATGGCTGATTCATTATTTTAACATACGCATATATATTTAAGCAGAGCATTTTATGTTTGTATGTCATGCTTGTAATATCTGTGTGTCTGTTTCTTATCCTCGATAGAGGTTTGAAATACTTTGTTCTTTCATCACATTATTATCTTAAATGTCTTTCGACTTAAATTGACATCAAACAACATGCTTTATTTTAAGTTAAAGAGGTCGATAAGAAAGCTGAAGATAAAGTCATCCCTAAGCCCAAGGAAGAGAAGACAATTCCAACAAAAGGTATTATGGTAACCTCAAGTCCACATCCCTGTAATGTGCTGTGAAGGAATGTCTAGTTCAGAAATCTCATCATGTCTTTAATATTCCTTTTGAAGTACCTACACCTAAAGAACCAGAGAAACCAAAGCCTGCTCCAAAGGAAGAACCAGTGGAAGGTACCGAAACAGAAACCCTGCTTCATAAATACTCCCACTGTTTATAATATTTCTTTAGATTGTTAATAAACTGTAGGTCACAATCTGCTTCTCAATGTAAAAACTTTGTAACGTGCCGCAATGTCTGTCATGTTGTGTTTTCTATGTGTTTCTCTTTATTTGTAAGCTATTAAGTGAATGCACTTGATAGCATTCCCATTCCACTTAATAAAGAAAGGTGTCTTCTTTAGCAGGTTAACTTACAACCAATGAAAATGCACTCCTTTATTTAATTTAGACACTTTTCTTTTCACTAGATAAGAAATATTGTTATTATAACATGTTTTAACTTTTTGTGACTACATTTCTAAATCAGATGGTGAAAAAGGACCAGTTTCTGCACCTGGACAAGTAAAGAAAGGTAAGAGCATTTTAAAAATTAAAATCATAAAACGTAAAATATTTTATCGCCGGTGGTTGAGCCATTTCAGAATAGTTGTTATTTCTAATTGTGCTTGTGATGTTGTTTTGAATTTTGTTATGTGTATTGAAATATGTTGTATGTTGTCAGTTCCACTTTTGTCACTTTGTCTGTTATTTATTGTGTCCTTTAGTCTTGTATTATGTTTTGTCTTGTCATGGTTTGTTGTACTTGGAGACCAAAGGATGTCAATATGTTAAATGTGCTGTTGTTGGTTGTTTGTATGTACCGTTCACTTTATAATCCAATAAATTTCCAAATCTAAAGGAAAAGTTCTTAAAATAAAGGAAAACGAGGGAACATTTGAAATTCCTACCTTGAAGAAAGCTGCAAGGGTATCCAAAGATAAAGATGAAGATCAAGAAATGGTCAAACTGAAGAAAGTGCCCAAACCACAAGAGGAGGAATATGAAGAAGGCCCAAAAGTGTATGCTGAGGCTCACACTGAAGTTATCATAACTGAAAGTTATGAGGCAGAAATGCATTTTGAGACTTATGAAACTACCAAGAGAGTTGAGAAAATCCAACCTGAGGTAGACAAAAAGAGACCTGTTGAACCTGATCAAGCATCACCTCAGATAAAACCAGAAAGCGAAGTAGAAGAAAAAGCAAAGAAGACAACAATAGGAAAGGTTCCAAAAAAAGATACACCAGAGGAGCCTGGCTTGGCACTGAAAAAGGTTAAAAAGTTACCGTTAGACAAAAAAGAACAAGAGTCTGTAAAATTAAAGCCATTTGAGAAACCTGTAAAACCACCAGCTGAAACTGAAAAAGACACTAAAAAAGATGGAAAAGGAAGAGAACCTATAACGTTTGACAGAAGTAGAGAACCACTTACTTTTCAGAAAGGAGAGCGACCTGAAAAGGATGAGAAGCCAAAAGAACTTGATGTCCTCACAAAAAAAGAAGAGCCCTCTGTTCCTGATAAAAAGGAGCCAGATGAAGTTGCTGTTAAAGCTGTAACCAGACCTCCAAAAGATGAAGCACCTTCAGAGCCAACAGAGAAATTATTTAAAGGTAAAGGTAAAATTCCATCTAAAGATCAGGAGCCTGAGAAGGTTCAACTAAAACCATTTACAAAGAAACCTTCAGCTGGTTCACCAAAAGAAAAGGAGGTTCCAGAGCCAAAAGAACAAAAACCAATTGAGTTGTCACCACTTAGTAGAGCACCAAAAGATGATATTAAAAAAGAACCAAGTATTCCACCAAAAAGAGTTGACAGTCAAGAAATTCCAGACAAAGGTAAAGAGGTTCAGAAGACACCAACTATAGTACCCGTAGAAGACAAAAAGACGCTGCCTAAAAAAGTTACCCCGGTAAAGGAGATTACACCAAAGGAAGACGAGAAGAAGCCTATAGTCACCAAAAAGGGTATTTTACCCAAAGAGGCTGAGAAGAAAGAAGAAATAAGTCTAAAACCAGTAGAGCGTGCAAAGGGTGGTGTAGAGCCTGAAAAGATTCCTTCGCCCAAGGTTGAGAAACCAAAACCATCTGAATCAGTTCCTGTGGAGAGGAAGCCTAGTGAGGATTTGGCAAAGAAACCTAAGAAAGTTTCACCTAAAGACTCGATTGAAGCTGTTATCTTGAAAAAAGTACCTTCGAAGATTTCACCTGAGGAAGACAAATATGAAGAAACTCCTCCGATTTCTGAAGTAGAGGAGATTCCAGTCCTAAAGGAGTTGTCTCCCGGAGCTGTACAGTTAAGAAAAGTGTCAACTCAGATTGAGGAAGAAGTATTTGAAGAAGAGTTTGAGGTTGAATTTGAAGCTGAAGACGAAGCATGGGGGTGGGATGTTACTTCTCAAGACAGTTATGGCTCAGAAGGGTCTGAAGAAAGATATTTGGAGGAAGGAGCACTTGAGACTCCTGGGATGCCAGGGGGTAGACGAGGTGAGAGGATGGCTGTGAACTACACCAATGAATGCCTCATTTTCCATGCTATGGAAACCAGCCCCCTATTTATTTTTATCCCAGATAATTTCCATGTCTACATCCATGTCCATCCACATAAAATTGCTAAATCTTGTCTGCCGCTTTCTTCATCTTCTTCAGTCTTCATTGTGGCATGTGTGTTGTATTTTAATGTCTTTTCATCTTGTTTGTTGTTTATGTGTGTGTCTTCATTGATCTATGAAATATAACCATTGGTGGTAGGAAGAGTCATTCGATTTGGATCATAACTTGTGGATCTAACTTCCCATTAACTGGAAGCATGATTTTATCATCTTCATGACCCTTCATTTCCTGTGTTTAACATTTTCCCTTTTGTCTCTAATTGTTTCTTCATTACTTGATATTTTAATAAAATTTTCCATGTTCATGAATTGGAAATAATTGACTTTTGTTTGCTCAGAGGGAAAGCCTAAAGAGGAAGCTGGAAGAGGCAGAGGCTTGAAACGTATGTTTATTTATTAAATTGCTTTTATTTTTTTCCCCCTAGCCATTTTAAAACATTTATATATTCACTCATGACAGCTCTGGAAGGAATGTATCTGTATGAAATGGTCTTACTAAGCATTTCTTTGAGTGTAAAGTTTTAGTTTAATTAATCCTATTTTTACATTACAGCAAGACAAACTCCTTCTCCTGGTGATGCTGGAAGGGGTAGAGGCCTGAAGCCTGGTGCTGGTGGTGACAAACCTCCAGCAGATTCATCAATTGGTTTCCAGCTCAAACCGGTCCCCTTGAAGTTTGTGAAGGAGCTCAAAGATATTGTGTTGCAGGAGGCTGAGTCAATTGGCTCCTCGGCTGTATTTGAGTGCCAGGTTTCTCCCTCTACTGCTATCACCACCTGGATGAAGGATGGAAGCAATCTAAGGGAGAGTCCAAAGCACAAATTCACATCTGATGGCAAAGACCGCAAACTGCAAATCATTGATGTACAGCTTTCAGACACTGGAGAGTACACATGTGTTGCAAAGCTTGGCAACAAGGAGAAGACCTCAACAGCTAAACTTATTGTTGAAGGTAGCGCAATGATTATGAGCAAAAATATGAATATACTGTCATAATCTTATATAAAAGATGTATAGAAAAATATTACCACATGAATTGAGATCATCTTCTCTTTATTTATTTTTGTTTGATAGAGTTGCCAGTGAAGTTCACAAAGACTCTTGAGGAGGAAATGTCTGTGATTAAGGGACAGCCAATGTACCTGACCTGTGAGTTAAGCAAGGACAGGGATGTGGTCTGGAAGAAGAATGGAAAAGAGCTCAAGGAAATTGCTGGCAAAATTCAAATCAACGTAATTGGACTGCAGCGCTCTGTGACGATCCACGACGCAAATGATGATGATGCTGGTGTTTACACTTGCGAGTGCGAGGACATCAAGACACAAGCCAATGTCAAAGTCATTGGTATGCATATGATCATCTTTATAGTTATTCACTTTAGTAATTAACAGTTCTGTACCCAAAATGACTAAACTAAATATCTACCTTTGCAGAAATAATCAGAGATTGGTTGACAAAACCTTTGAGGGACCAGCATGTGAAACCAAAGGCTACTGCCACATTCAAGTGCGAACTGTACAAGGATACTCCCAACTGGAAGTGGTTCAAGGGAGATGAAGAAATTCCTACTAAACCTACAGATAAGATTGAAGTGAAAAAGGTTGGAAAAGATATGACGCTTACAATCAAGAATGCTCAACCTGATGATGTTGGAGAGTATGCCATAGAAGTTGAGGGCCGCAGATATGCAGCAAAACTAACTCTTGGAGGTGTGTTAGACAGTATTTTCATTTATTAACTTTTGCAGAATATTGTTTTTGTATTCCCTTAAATACTGTTTTTTGTCTGTTACAAATATAGAGCGTGAAGCTGAGATCTTGAAGCCTCTTGCTAGTGTGGAGGTGGTTGAGAAAGGGGAGGCCAGCTTTGATACTGAAATTTCAGAAGAAGATGTGCCTGGAGAATGGAAACTGAGAGGGCAGGTTCTGACAAGATCACCGGTAAGATATAATTATATATATATATATATATATATATATATATATATATATATATATATATATATATATATATAATTGAAGAGGTTGCATCACTTTATTATAAACAAGTAATTCTATCATTTTTCATCCTCAGACTTGTGATATCAGAGCAGAGGGAAATAAAAGATTCCTCACACTGAAAAATGTTCAACTTGACCAGGCTGGAGAAGTCTCTTACCAAGCTTTGAATGCCATTACCAGTGCAATGCTAACAGTCAAAGGTATGTTGATGAGAATAAAATGCATGTCCGAACAAGAAATGCAGTATTTATAAACTGAAGAGGGTAAAAAATAACTATTTTGTGATAACTATTATTCACACCCATAGAAATTGAAATGGACTTCACAGTCCCATTGAAGGATGTTACTGTGCATGAAAAGAAACAGGCAAAGTTTGAGTGCACGATCACGAAAGATGTGCCTAAAGTCATGTGGTTGAGAGGATCTGATATAGTAACATCAGACCAAAAATATGATATCATTGATGATGGAAAGAAACACATGTTGGTCATAAACCACTGTGAATTTGAGGATGAGGGAGAATACACTATTGAGGTGCTGGGTAAAACATCCACAGCCAAACTGACAGTTGAGGGTAAGTTTTTATTGAAGCAATATTTCAGTCACTATAGGGTTCTGTGAAAAATGTGTTTTGTTCAGAAAATCACCAAGCTAAAATGGTTTTGCAATGGACTAACACATTATAGGTATGCGGCTGAAATTCATCTCACCGATAACGGATCAAACTGTTAAGGAAGGTAAAACGGCTCGGTTTGAGTTTGAACTGTCCCATGACAATATACCAGTGACATGGTACAAAAATGAAACAAAACTGCATCCAAGCAGAACTATACTTACGCATGTTGATGGAAAGAAACATATACTAGAAATCAAGGATGTTACTCTAGATGATACTTGCCAAATAAAAGCAGAGGCTAAAGGATTGTCAACAGCAGCAAACCTGACAGTGCTAGGTAACTTTTTATACTTCTTTTTTTATGATGATGATGGTGGTGGTGGTGAAATAAGTGGTAAATAAATTAACTTTTGAACATTAACTTGTTGCTGTATGAGCTGCAGCTCATTTGAATATGAATAAAACGTTTTATTCCACAAACTAAATTACAGGTTTTCTCAACTTTTTTACTTATTACATTTTATTTACTTTAATATAGAGGGAGATGCCTACTTCACAGTTAAACTGCAAGATTACACTGCAGTTGAGAAAGATGAGGTCAATCTTGACTGTGAGCTCAGCAAAGACGTTCCTGTGAAGTGGTTCCACAATGAGACTGAAATTAAAGCTTCCAAGATGATTACCATGAAAGTTGATGGCAAACGAAGAATCCTAAACATCAAAAAAATCGAGGACAAAGACAAAGGGTTATATGTTTGTGACTGTGGAACAGACAAAACTTCAGCCACCATGAACATTGAAGGTCAGTGTTACATTTTATGGTAATAAAATGTAAATGTCAATACTTTATTTGCTCTAAATTGCCTCAAAAATGTATCTCAATCTATCTATCCATCCAATCCCGCCATCCATCTATCTAATCAGCTCGTGACATCAAAGTGGTGCGACCCATGTATGGCGTTGAGCTCTTTGATGGTGAGACAGCTCGTTTTGAGGTGGAAATCTCTGAAGATGATGTCCATGGCCAATGGAAACTGCAAGGAGAAGTCCTCACTACATCACCTGTAAGGCTACTGAAACTATTTGAAATGGTGACAAATGTAACATTTGTATGAGCGGCTTAATTGCATTTTTGTCTTTGTTGAAACAGGATGTTGAAATCATTGAAGATGGTGCTAAGCACACCTTAACTTTGTACAACTGCAAAGTGTCCCAGTCTGGAGAGGTTACATTCCAGGGTGCCAATGCAAAATGTTCTGCCAATCTAAAAGTGAAAGGTACATCATGCCTAAATTTTATGTAGCCACTGTTTGATTCTTTGTCAGTGATTCTAAAACTTTTTCCTGTGACCTGCAAACACTTATCCGTTGAATGAAAAGTTTGGAACGTCTCAGTTCTGGGGGAAACTGCAAACTGCCAATTACACTTTTAGGCTAGCTTGCTAAATACATACATACATACATAATTTAATTCTTTTATTTTTACTGATCCAACATTTTCCAGCTGTTTTGTTCTTAAATTCTTTGAAATTAACTAGACTGCTGCTTTCATACAGTATATTGCAATATAAAAGTTATTGAAGTGAATTACAAAAACACTTAATTAAGTTAGTTTAGTTACTCAGATAATCAGATACTATATATATAATGGCATGTTCTTTTTATATTTTTTGCAGAGCTTCCTATTACTTTTGTAACGCCTCTCGCTGATGTGCATGTGTATGAGAAAGATGAGGCAAGGTTTGAGTGTGAGATCTCAAGACTGCCAAAGAGCTTCCGTTGGTTGAAAGGATCTCATGAGATTACAACTGATGATAAATTTGAGGTACTTCAGGAGGGCAAAAGACACATTCTGGTGGTCAAATCCGCTGCCTATGAGGATGAGGCTAAGTACATGTTTGAGGCTGAAGACAAGAGAACATCTGCCAAGCTTGTTATTCAGGGTAAGGCGGAGAAAATAAATACATTATTTAAAAAAAAAAAAGGTTATTTCATGTTTGTTTGTTGTTTTTTTCGTTTGTTTGTTTTAAGTGGCAGATTGAATCATGTGCTTGCATATTTCCCCAGGCATCCGTCTTGAGTTTGTCAGACCCATTAAAGATGTCACCGTTAAAGAGCGTGAGACTGCAGAATTCAGCATTGAACTCTCTCATGAGAAGGTTCAAGTCACCTGGTACAAGAATGATGTGCGTTTGCATCCAAGCAAAGTGGTTCACATGTCCGATGATGGCAAAATCCATACTCTGTCCTTCAAAGAGGTGTCTATTGATGACACTTCTCTCATTAAAGCTGAGGCCCTTGGAAAAACTTGTGAGGCAATGCTCACTGTACTTGGTAAGTGTTTAAAAATTTGTATTATATTATCTTATAGTACTTATAATTGATTAAACTCAATTTCCTCTTGTATATCAACAGAGGGAGAAGCCTACTTTACCACCAAGTTGCAGGACTACACTGCAGTTGAGAAGGATGAGGTTGTCCTGATGTGCGAATTGAGCAAATCATCTGCTCAGGTGAAATGGTTCAAAGACGGCAAGGAGATCATTCCCTCGAAGAACGTCATCATCAAGGCTGATGGAAAGAAACGTATCCTGACAGTAAAGAAGGCAGAGAAGGCCAACATTGGCGATTATGTGTGTGACTGTGGCTCTGACAAAACAACAGCCAAGCTTAACATTGAAGGTACTTTTTTTTCCATGTGTAGATTGATCGATTAAACTGAAAAAAATCACTATGAGCTACTATAACCTAGTCTCTCCTCCTCTCCTTCTTTTTTCTCTGCAGAACGTGATATTAAGATCGTCCGTCCACTGTACAGTGTGGAGGTCACAGAGACAGAGACTGCTCGCTTTGAGACAGAAATCTCTGAGGAGGATGTTCATGGACACTGGAAACTCAAAGGAGATGCCCTGCACCAGTCACCGGTAATTTCTCTTGCTCCAAAACAGAAAAAAAGAGTGATTTCTCAGTAGCACATTAGCATAACTTACAGATGCTTTTTTGGACAATCCTAATAATTAGGGGTGTGACGAGATCTCGTGTCACGAGATCTCGCGAGACTAAACTGTGACGAGATTTCTCGTCGAGGCGAAAAGTAGTCTCGTGATGTTGCCATGACAGAGTGTTAGGATGATTAGGAAAGTATGCCACCGCTACGTATACATTACGCCTCCACTGTCGTTTTGCTTTGTATTTAAATAAAAAACATTTAATTCAGTTAAATGTTAAACGCTGCCGCTCCATATTTACAGAGTTACGCGCGGTCGTTGAAAGTGAAAGTAAACATAAGCGCGTATTCTCAATACCCCGCATTTTGAAAGCGGCTCCCTGATGAATACAGATATCTCTCAATATGAAAGCTATTTTAGGCTGGGCAGTGTAGTTGTAACCATCTCTCAGCTCTGTATCAAAGAAAAATGTGGTCTTATTTGCATGACTGACATGAAAACGAATAACAGTTTTCTCTTAATCTTATTAAGCACAAACAGTAAGGTTTCATTTACTAACATTAGTTAATGCACTGTAAACTATGAACTAAAAATTAATGACTATTTTAATTAACTAACATATATGTTAGTTAATAAAATAAACAAAGATTACTAAATACTGTAGCAAATATATTGCTCATTGTTGATGTTGGTTAATACATTAATGTTAATAAATGAGACCTTATTGTAAAGTGTTAACATTTTTATTTATACTGTTTTTATTTCTATGACCAGTTTGTGGAAAGGAGTTCAGTTAGGAGATCTAAAGTTGTAGAAGCTCATAAATCATGTATAGTAAGGTCTGAAGAGACTGAAATCATACAGAAGAGAAGTCAGTTGAGTTAGCAAAACCTTTTACAGTACTTGAGTATTGTTGTCTTTCACGGCATATGATAGTTCACACTCAGAAAGTAGAACTGAAATGACATTCATTACAAGATAATTTGTTAAAACATTTCAAATACACCTGCAGAATATTTTTTCTAGTCATGATTTCACCATTGAGGATTTCTTAAAAATAGTGTGTAAAAATCTTGTCTCGTCTCATCTCGTGAGATACCTGTCTCGTCACACCCCTACTAATAATGAATTGTATTAAATGAATAGTTAATGCAAAAATGCCAATTCCATGTTGTTCTAAACTCAAATGATTTTTTCATAAATTTTGTTTAATTGTCTTTTTACAAAAGCACCATAAAATTATTTTAAAAGTAGTAAGTACTAATTGTGCACCATGTGTGATAAATAGATAAAAAAAAAAAAATAAAAAAAACTAATTTGTGGCTTATAACGACACATTTATTTAACTGTGAATTGTTCTCTGTGCTACAATGATCTTTTAAACATGCTTTTCATTTCATTCATCAGGACTGTGAAATTAAGGAGGAAGGCACCAAGCACATGCTTATCCTTTACAATGTCCGCATGGATATGGCTGGTGGTGTAGATTTCAGTGCTGCTAATGCTAAATCAAGGGCTCAGCTCAGAGTTAAAGGTGAGAGTGATGAATATGATTCCTTCTTTGCATATTTAGGATAAGCCAGAGAAATTATATATCAGTAGACAGACCACAAACAATTTGTTGTGAGTCACAAAGATAGATTAAATGTGTTGCTTTGGAATACAGTATGTGAATTAAAGCCAGCTAAATTAGTTGGCCACTGCAGTTTATCATTAGCTCATAAATTACTCTGACAGATGTCATGTAGTGATAACAGGGTGTGAAGAGCATTTATTATGGCAGGGATTAATGTTTTACAGTTAGGTTTGGCAGCCAGACATTTTTTTTAATTATTTTTTTAATACTCTTGCTTTAGAAACAAGCATGGGACACTGTTATGACATACCACCCCTTAACCAAGATGTGTGATTTATTTTTTGGTCTATTATAATTTCACATAACACATAACATTCTCCTTTTCCTGGAAAATTCCAGCAGGTTGATTGACAGTAACAGATTTCCGAGCAGGGTGTCATTACAGGGGTGGGCTAGTAGCCAATCAGATGTTGCGGTTATTTTAGAATCGGCATGCCATATCTAGAGAGGCTCTGTCAGTGATTGGCAGAGGCTTAACAGACCTACCTCCACATTTTTTTCTGACCATATACATCTTAAGGAAACTCAATATGTAAATGAGGTAGGCCCCCAACGCAAGTCCCTGTCTTGCTGAATCCCACTTGTCCTGGAGGCTTACGGGCTCCAGAGCAGTGGCCTGTTGTCAGCGGGAAAGCGTTATGTGGATTTGTAGTTAAGGGATTAACAGTGTCTCTTGGAACTTGGAGGTGACTAACAATGTCTTCTCCTGAATCCAAAGCACGAGTGATAGGCCTCTTGAGGCCTCTCAAGGATGTAACAGTAACAGCAGGAGAGACTGCAACCTTTGACTGCGAACTGTCTTATGAGGGCATACCTGTGGAATGGTTCCTTGGGGGTACAAAGTTGGAACCAAGTGACAGAGTAAGTGTGCATGTTATTCTGTGTAAATGCATGTCTCATTTGTGGTGTCACTTTATTGTTTATGCAATAACTGAATCATAGATGGATTAATCAATTCAAGATGGTCGCTCAGACCCTTTAGGTGATACATGGCGGATGGGATACCAGTACAGGAAAATCTAAGATTAAACTTGTTTTGAATAGACAATTATTATTATTATTATTTTCTGCATATTGCATGATGGTTCTTTACATTTGTCAGTTAAATGCTTTCCTCATATAAGGACCTGGGGGATCAGGATACCAGTTGAGCATTTGATCCGGGTTTTGAGATACACAGGGCTATTCTGCTCTGCAAGCGTTCCTCTGGTTATTTTTAACTGCTTTAAGACTCTATGTGCAGTGGCAGGTGGCAAGAGGCCATTTTATTTTTTACAGACAGCTTATATAAACACGTAGCAATGTATGTATTTATTTATGTGTTTTATTAGAAGCATTTAAATGTGTTTGTCATGTCATTTGCAATGTGTGTGAGTTAGGTCTTCAGTAATGGCCCTTGGATTTTTTTTTTTGTATAAAAACTTCTTCTTCCTTTTTTTTTTTTTTTACTTTTATTTTACTGGGTGTTGTGTAGCAAATGGTTTTGGTAAAAGGCCATACATTTTGGTGACAACAGCTGTGATTCAAGATCTGTTTGTATTCCTGAAATGTTTGTTTGAGAACGTGATTCTTAGTACTAATGAACCATAATTCTACCAGTTGTGTTTATTTTTGGACAGATAGATCTTTTGATTTCAGTGTATGTACTTTCTAACTACTGCAATGTATTCAGGAAAGCACTTGGTATTAGGTTTACAAATATACATGGATTTTATTTTATTAATTATTATTGTGCAATTATTATTATTATTACAAAAATACATTATAATGTTGTTTTAACAGCATGAAAAGTATTTAATATACATATGAAAGTTTATAGAAATGGTACTGAACAATTAAAAAAGAAAAAAGATTTAGCTGCAGAATGCTTGAATTGATGATTTAGGACTGTTATGTTCATTTATACATTTTTATTTTTAATAATGAATTAAAGATCATGCTAATTGTAAACAAATCATATACAGCAGTTTTTTCATTTTTTTTTTTCATTCAGCTAATTTAGCCTTATTTGAAGTTACACAAGTCAAATGTAAGTGTGTCTAAATTGGCTCTCAGGGCTCATATTTGGGGCAGTAGAAGTAGAGGTGTGAAACTGAGAACAGTTCCTAGTGCTCAGCTGCTGATGTCTATTGCAGAGGGGCAGTAAATAGCCTTCCCCACCCTTGACACGGCAAGGGGGCTGGATTTATCAATTGGTTTGATTTGCACAGGTGGTGACCCGGGCAGAAGGCAGAACTCACACGCTGACCCTTAGGGATGTGAAGCTGACAGAGGCAGGAGAAGTAAAACTCACTGCAAAAGACTTCCTGACACAGGCTCAACTCATTGTAAATGGTGGGTGCCATTTGCTCACTATAAAATGCAGATTTAATTGCACCCTCTTGCTAACAAGCATCACACATATTTATAAATCAGCCTGACATGCTCACACATTCAGGGGTAAGTAAATATAGTAAATCTAGTGTTGTAATTGTATTGGTACTGTGCTGGTAATTATTAGTGCTCTTATTGGAGCTCAGGTGCTTGTCACCAACACAAAACACTTTTAAACGCGTGAAAGTGTCTTTTACTTTTTAAAAGAAAGATATATAATAAGTCTATCTTAAAATATTAGCACTGGAAATTATAACGGTATTGTTAAAACAGTGAATTGCAATAAAACATAAATTAATTTGCTGTACAGAGCCTCCAGTTGAATTTACCAAACCTCTGGAGGACCAGACCGTGGAAGAGGAAGCCACTGCTGAACTAGAGTGCGAAGTCTCCAAAGAGAAAGCAGAGGTCAGGTGGTTTAGAGATGGACAAGAAATTCGCAAAACCAAGAAGTATGACATGGTTGCTGATGGTCGTAAAAGAAAACTTATTATCCATGGCTGCACACTTGATGACTCAAAGACATATACCTGTGATGCTAAACAGTTCAAGACTTCAGCTTTCTTAAATGTTGAACGTAAGTCAACCAGAATGAAAAAGGAAAAGAAAAAAAAAATTAAATACAACTTGTAACGAAAAAATAAAATACTGAATTTGATTACGTTTTGATTTTCAGCTCCACATGTTGAGTTCACAAAGCCACTCCATGATGTTGAGGTCAAAGAGAAGGAATCTGCCAGATTTGAATGTGAAGTGTCTCGTGAAAGTGCAAAGGTTTGTTGTCTAATATTATGTTTTTTTTTTTATCACATTAAGTGATACTATAAGCTATTATTTAATTTTTTGACTATACAGAAATCCTCACTGAGAGAGCTCATTCATCTGTGTATTCCATTGTCCTTTTTGAATAGGTTCGCTGGTTCAAAGATGGCAATGAAATCAGAAAAGGCAAAAAATATGAGATGATTTCTGAAGGAGTAAAACGTATTCTCATCATAAGCAAGTCTGTCTTTGATGACGAAGCAGAATATGAATGTGATGCCAGGACCTCCAAAACCTCTGGAATGCTGACTGTCGTTGGTAAGTTATCCTGTTTATTAGTAGTCTAAACAGTCTTCACCAGCTTACTTTGAACAGTAGACTGATATGCTTGATTTCTCTTACCACAGAGGAGGAGGCTAGATTCACAAAGAACTTGGCTAATGTTGAAGGCACTGAAACCGACAGTGTTAAACTGATTTGTGAGGTCTCCAAGCCCAGTGCGGAAGTTACATGGTACAGGGGTGACCAAGAGTTGCCTGAAGTTGGTAGATATGAGCATATTGCAGATGGAAAAAAGAGAATCCTCATTATTAAAGGTCTCCGTATGGATGATGCTGGAGAGTACCACTGCAAGCTTCCCACCTCACAGACCACAGGGAACCTGAGGATTAATGGTGAGACTTTGTCTTGTCCGTGAAAATGTACTTTATATATTGTACTTATAAACTTTATACCTTGTTTCCATAAACTTGCTCTATACTTGTGATTGCCATTTTTCATACTCTTTTTTTTTTCTTTCCCTTTTAGAACTTGCCGCTGAGTTCATTGCTAGGCCTCAAAACCAGGAAGTGGTTGAAGGTGAAAAGGCACAATTTGTGTGCTCAGTCTCCAAAGACACATATGAAGTGAAATGGCTCAAAGGAGATAAGGAACTTCAGTCAGATGATAAATATGACATTATTTCTGAGGGCAAAAAGAGAGTTCTTGTTATCAAAAATTGTGAACTCAAGGATGAGGGAGGCTTTGCAGTCCTCATTGGAACCACAAGAGCCTCAGCTGAATTGACTGTGCTTGGTATGTACAGTATGTTTTTTGTTTTGTTTTTTTGAAAAAATGCTGACAGAAATATGAAAATTCTAATGTTTTGCTGTTTTATTACAGAAAAGCTCAGGATTGTCACTCCTCTCAGAGACATAAAGGCAAATGAAGGACAAGAAACTGTCCTCAATTGTGAAGTTAACACTGAGGATGCCAAGGCCAAATGGCTGAAGAATAATGAGACATTATTTGAAAGCAGCAAGTTCATCATGGTCCAGAAGGACAATGTATTCTCTCTGAGGATCAGAGACACCCAAAAATCAGATGAGGCCAACTACACAATTACACTGACCAACCAGCGTGGTGAACAGGCAAAGAGCTCTGCCAACATCACTGTGCATGGTATGGCATTCACTGATGTCCTTTATTTTTTGTAGTTAACAGTTTTTAGACTTGACTTGAATTGACTTGAGACTGAACTTTGGACTCCAAAGTATACTCATGAACAACACAAGTCTGTATGTCTGCAAGGAAAATATTTTCTCTGAATACTGCAACATATTGTTTAACCTTGTTTAATATAAAAGGGAATCTCTCAAGAGCCATCTACCATAAAAATGAACATGAATTTCCCATTGGGTGGGCATTTATTGGACCATTTTGTATTACTTAAACAGTAAATGGTTTTTAAACTTTCTTTTATATGTATTAAAACATTATTTTGAAGGCAATTATTATTATAACGTATGTTTAAATATAAAATAACATATTTGTGTATTGTTATATATTTCTAAGAAATATGAAATTAACTGTCCTACAAACGACTATTTCTAAGACTATCTAACCTGCAGCATATAAAGAAATTGTAACAAAATCGATTTGAGACTTAAGACTTTGTTTTAAAAACACATGCCTAGTTACTGTAATATATCATAAACCTTAATTTCCACAGAGGAAGATCTTAGAATCATTACTCCTCCTGAGGATGTTGACACACAGGAGAAAAAGACCATCAGCTTCTCATGCAAGGTGAACAGACCAAATGTGACAGTACAGTGGATGAAGGCAGGTCAGGAAATCACTCTCAGCAAGAGAATTCTATATCGTGTGGACAAAGACAAGCACACTCTGACCATTAAGGACTGCAGCCTTGCAGATGAAGGTGAATACACAGTAGTTGCTGGTGCTGATAAGGCCACAGCAGAACTGATCATCAGTGAGGCACCCACTGATTTTACCACTCAGCTCAGTGACCAAACCATCACAGAGTTTGAGGATGCTGAGTTCATCTGTGAACTTTCCAAAGAGAAGGCTGAAATTAAATGGTACAGAGATGGCAGGGAGATCAGAGAAGGACCGAGGTAAGATGCATTGTGTTGTTATGAGTGCTTTTGTTAAAGGTTTTTTGTTGGTTTTGAGGATGTTTAATATGCATTTTATGTTTAATTTTAAGATACCAATTTGAGAGAGATGGCAAAACATGCAGACTGCATATAAAGGAGTGCAGACCAGATGATGAGTGTGAATATGCCTGTGGAGTGGATGACAAGAGAACCAGAGCCCGTCTCTTTGTTGAGGGTAAGTTTGTTTCAGCGTCCATCAAAAAAAAAAAAAAAAATTAAAATATCAGGGAATTTTAAAATTTGTGATTTCCAGGCATAGAAAAGTCATGGAAATGAGTGAAATCTTAAATGGTCTTTATGACTTTTTCACCTCTTTAGAGATCCCTGTGGAGATTGTCAGACCACCCACAGATGTGTTTGAGCCCCCAGGCTCAGATGTTGTGTATGAAGTTGAGCTCAACAAAGACAGAGTTGAGGTCAAATGGCTGAGGAACAACATGACCATTGTCCAAGGTGATAAGTACCAGATGATGAGCGAAGGTAAAATTCACAGACTTCAAGTGTGTGAAATTAGGCCACGTGATCAAGGCGAGTACAGAGTCATTGCCAAGGACAAAGATGCCAGAGCCAAGCTTGAGCTTGCTGGTAAGACATTTTTATATATATATATATATATATATATATATATATATATATATATATATATATATATATATATATATATATTAAAAATTAAATGTTTTACAAGCTAAACACAATCAAATTCAATGCATGTTTACAATGCCCTGGTGTTTCTCCACAGCCAAACCAACAATTAAAACCTTGGATCAAGACCTGGTGACAGATGCTGGAAAGCCATTTGTTATGGCAGTTCCTTACAATGCTTACCCACATGCTGAGGCTGAGTGGTTCTACAATGAAATCAGTCTGCCAAAAGACAATATTCACACTTCTGTCGACAGGACAGAGTACAGGCTTAAGGACCCTAAGAAGTCAGAGGAAGGCCGCTATAAAATCATTATCCAGAACAAACATGGAAAAGGAGAGGCTTTCATAAACCTAAAAGTTATTGGTAAGTTATATTCATAGTATATAACTTTGCTTTAGTAATACGTCCCAAGATTGTATTGTTGCTTAAAAATGTTGTTTCACAGATGTTCCTGGGCCTGTGAAGAACCTTCATGTTGTTGACACTGCTGACGGTGAGGTCAGCATTGCCTGGGAAGAGCCTGAGAGTGATGGTGGAAGCAAGATCTTGGCTTATGTGGTTGAGAGACGTGATATCAAACGTAAGACCTGGACTCTGGCCACTGACTGTGCAGATAGCACAGAGTACTGTGTAACTGGCTTGCATAAAGACTCCAAGTACTTCTTCCGTGTCTGCGCACGCAACCGAGTCGGAAGTGGGCCCAATGTTGAGACTGATAAAGCTGTTCAAGCTAAGAATAAGTTTGGTAAGTCAAGGAAATCTGAAAGTCAAGTTTTTGTGCACCCTAGCCAGTGATTCTAATTGTGTTATTTAAATGTACACATTCCAGATGTTCCTGATCCACCACAGAATGTTGTTGTTGGAAATGTCAACAAGTTTAGTGCCACAGTCTCTTGGGAACCACCACTGTTCGATGGTGGATCTGAGATCACATCATACATTATTGAGCTACGTGATAGAACTTCTGTGACCTGGGCTCCAGTCATGGTAACCAAACCACATGAACGCACAGCTGTGATTAATGATGTTATTGAGAACAAAGAATACATCTTCCGCGTTAAGGCTGAGAACAAGGCTGGAATTGGCAAACCAAGTGCTGCCACTAACCCAGTGAAGATCATGGACCCCATTGGTTTGTAAAATCTCAAATATCATTACTTTAGCACACATGAAAGCTTTCACATGTAATATATGTATCCAATGTTTTGATTCACAGAGAGGCCAAGCCCTCCACTGAATTTGACACACTCTGAGCAGACCAAGGACTCCTGTCTGTTGACATGGGAGACTCCCTTAAAAAATGGAGGCACAGCTATCACTGGCTACATTGTTGAGAGATGTGAAGAAGGCACAGACAAGTGGCTCAGATGCAATGCCAGGCTTTGCCAGGACCTGCTTTACAGGGTAAGTGTGCTAATTTTTCAATCTTTGCCAAAGACCAACCTGAAATATATGATTATAAATGCTATTTAAGCATAGAAAACAACATTTATGGGACAGTCCATGTTAGATTTTGTTGATGATTAATATGTTAATGTAAAGTGAGTTTTGCAATCAATTTTGAGATTTCAGTATTTCCCCTATTCTAATTGGTCTTGTTTGCCTAAAATAGCTGCTTGGAGGCATTGCAAATATGTCTTTGCTTGTTATAGTGTGTATCAGTATTGTTACATAATGCTTATGATTAAATATTTTCACAGATATCAGGCCTGAAATTTGGGAAAAAATACAGCTATAGAGTACTTGCAGAGAATGCGGCTGGGCAGTCTGACCCCTCAAACATTGTTGGACCCGTGCTGGCAGATGATCCACACTGTAAGTGATTTCCGCGTCATTGCACCTTTTGAAATCTTTAATATATCTGATTTATCAAGTCAAGTCAAATCAAGTTGCTTATTACGTGATTTACTTCTCTTGACACAGTTGCACCAACTCTGGACTTGAGTGCATTTAAGGATGGTCTGGAGGTTATTGTCCCTAACCCTCTTAAAATTCGTGTCCCTATTACTGGGTACCCGGTGCCCACAGCAAAGTGGACTTTTGGTGAAACCACGCTAACAGCTGGTGAACGTGTGTCCATGGCTACAAAGTCAACCTTCACTGAGCTCATTATAACCCCAAGTGTGCGTCCTGACAAAGGCACATACTCCTTGACGCTGGAAAATGATGTGACCAGTGTCTCAGGAGAGATTGAAGTTAATGTCATTGGTATGTACATTTTATTATAGTCATGTACACATCAATTTACATTTAAGAATGGAAAAAGTAAAGAGTTATACTTTTTTTTTCTGCAGCATCTCCAAGTGCACCAAAAGACTTAAAGGTTGCAGAAGTGACCAGAAAGCATGTCCACTTGATGTGGGAGGCACCTGATCATGATGGAGGCAGTCCGATCACTGGTTACCAAGTTGAGAAGCGTGAGGTCTCCAGAAAGACCTGGGTGAAGGTATAGACATTAGCATATCTTTGACCATTAATTTCTGTGAACTATTCTGTGAACTTACAGTGATCCGTTTCCTTGTGCTTATGTGATTTTAGGTGATGTCAGGTTTGCAAGACCAGGAATACACAGTCACAGATGTTGTTGAGGGCAAGGAGTACTTGTTCAGAGTTGTTGCCTGCAACAAATGTGGCCCTGGAGAACCCGCCTACATTGATGAGCCAGTGAATGTGTCTTCACCTGCAAGTAGGTTTCAATACTAATGAGAGTTTAGTCAGTGTTAAATATTCACAACATCAAAAGTATGAAATACCCAATAAATTCATGTGTGTGCGTTTCACAGCTGTACCAGACCCACCAGAAAATCTTAAATGGCGAGACAAGTCTGCTAGCAAGATCTTCTTGTCATGGGAGCCTCCCAAATGGGACGGTGGAACTGCAATTAAAGGTTACATCGTTGACAAATGTCAACGTGGCACTGACAAGTGGGAGCCATGTGGAGACCCAGTGCCTGAGCTTAAGTGAGTTCTGATTACTTTTTTTGTAAACTGAATTGAGGTGCATACTTGCAAAAATGAAACTAAATTAACTCTACAAACAGGTTTGAAGTGACTGGTCTCATTGAAGGACAGTGGTATGCTTATCGTGTGAGGGCTTTGAACAAACTGGGTGCCAGTAGGCCTTGCAAGGCGACAGATGAGATCTTGGCTGTTGATCCTAAAGGTACTTTATTTGATTATGCTTTCACATTTTGAGACATTATGACGTTATGTTTGAGGTCAAGCTCAATGATTGCTTGCTTTACTTACCACTTTCACAGAGCCTCCAGAGATTCAACTAGATGCAAAACTGCTGGCTGGCCTGACTGCTAAAGCTGGCACAAAGATTGAACTTCCTGCTGACATCACAGGAAAACCAGAACCTAAAGTCAAATGGACCAAGGCTGACCTAGTCCTGAAACCAGATGATAGAATCACAATTGATACCAAGCCTGGCCACTCAACACTGTCAATTGCTAAGACCAAGAGGGATGACACAGCTACGTACATCATTGAGGCAGTCAACAGCAGTGGCCGTGCAACTGCAACTGTTGATGTCAACATTCTAGGTTGGTGACAGACTTTTTAAAAAATGTTTTATAAAGTATTCACTTTTAAAATATATGTACTTAAAATATAATATATATATATATAATTTAAAAAGCCTGGCATATATTCCCCTGTTTTATAATGGAAAATAAGACATTTTTATTGATTTAAGAAAATGTTTTTTAAGCAGTATTTCAGAGATATTAATATCAAATCTTTGCTAACTCCATTTAGATAAACCTGGTCCTCCAGCTGCTTTTGATATTTCTGAAATCACCAATGAGTCCTGTTTATTGGCCTGGAATCCTCCAAGAGATGATGGTGGCTCAAAGGTGACAAACTATATTGTTGAGAGGAGGGCTGCTGAGAGTGAAATCTGGTACAAGTTGTCCTCCACTGTGAAGCAGACCACATACAAAGCCACAAAACTTGTGGCTTTTAAGGATTATATCTTTAGGGTCTATGCTGAAAATCAGTTTGGCATTGGTGCCCCAGCAGAACATGCCCCGATAACTGCCAGATACCCCTTTGGTATGTATTTAATGCTGTTTCAACAATTCAAACACATTTTTCCTAACATTTTACCTGAATTATTAATTAATATATATATGTGTTCACAATATCTTAGATACCCCTGGTCCCCCTTATAAATTGGAGCCATCTGATATTGCAAAGGATGCAGTAACTCTGTCCTGGTATGAGCCTGATGATGATGGTGGAAGTCCTATTACTGGATACTGGGTAGAGAGATATGAGCCTGACCATGACAAATGGATGAGATGCAACAAGCTACCTATTAGGGACACAAACTTTAGGTATGATAGGATGTCAGTTTACCCTAGTATGTCATTGTTGTGTGTCATAAAGTTATTTGTATTTTAACTGAAATACAAATTTGCTTGCAGGGTGAAAGGACTGCCCACAAGAAAGAAGTATAAGTTCCGTGTTTTGGCAGAGAATCTTGCTGGGCCTGGCAAACCGAGCAAAGAAACAGACCAGATCTTGATTAAAGATCCAATTGGTAAGATTAATATTTGATTAAGATATCATACTTAGCCCATTTCACCTACAAAATTTCATACTGTATGAATGATGTGAATTTCTGTTTTAGATCCTCCATGGGCACCTGGTAAGCCCACTGTTAAAGATGTGGCCAAAACATCTGCCTTCCTGCAATGGACAAAACCTGAACATGATGGTGGTGCAAAGATTGAGTCTTACATCATTGAGCTCCTCAAGAGTGGAACTGACGAGTGGGTTCGTGTAGCTGATGGTATCCCCTCTCTTGAGTACTTCCTGAGGGGACTGATGGAGAAGCAAGAGTACTCATTCCGTGTCAGAGCTGTAAACATGGCAGGCGAAAGTGAACCTAGTGAACCAAGTGATCCAGTTCTTTGCAAGGAGAGACTCAGTAAGTTATACTGTTTAAAATAAGAATTCTGTCTTCATTTATTTATTCTCATGCTGTTCCAAACCTATATGACTTACTTTCTTCAGTGGAGAGAAGAAATTATGAATAATGTAGTAGATTACTCTTTTTCATTTACTTTCAATAAATAGGGAGATTTCATACTTCAAAAAGGACACAAATGAATCATAAATGTCTCATAAAAATAGTCAATATTATGTGTTTACTTGTTTTCTAAAGGCATTGTGTGAGCAGTCCGTAATTTAAAGGGATAGTTCACCCAAAAATGGAAATTCTATCATCATTTACTCAAGTTGTTCAAAATCTGTATAAATGTTTTTGTTCTGTTGAATACAAAGGAAGATATTTTGAAGAAAGTTTGTAACCAGGCTGCTTTGGGGCACCATTGACTCCCATAGTAGGAAAAAAAGCTACTATGGAAGTCAACGGTGCCCCAAAACTGTTTCTTCAAAACACATTCTTCAAAATATCTTCCTTTTTGTTTAACAGAACAAAGAAAATTATTCAGATTTTGAACAACTTGAGGGTGAGTAAATGATGATACAATTTTCATTTTTGGGTGAACTATCCCTTTAATTTGGGTTTTTAGTATATACTTAATTGTCTGTCTATACTTGTACAGAAGTTGCACTGGTGCTTAATAATGGACAGGATATTCTTGATATGCTTAATATTATTCTTTTGTGGTCATATGGAAAGTCATAAAGGTTTGGAAGATATTGGTAGTGAGTAAATGATGGCAGAATTTTAATTCTAGTGTTAACCGTTGCTTTAACATTTAAATATTCAAGATTGCCTGATTCTGTACACAACATTTTTTTAATTATGATTCTCCTTTAGATCCCCCATCGCCACCAAGATGGCTTGAAGTAGTTTCTAGTAGCAGGAAAAGCGCAGACCTGAAATGGACAGCACCTGAGAGAGATGGTGGCTCTCCAATCACAAACTACATTATTGAGAAGAGAGATGTCAGGCGCAAAGGCTGGCAGGCTGTGGACACCACTGTGAAAGAGCTGAAGTACACTGTCACCCCACTGACTGAAGGGGTTCTTTATGTGTTCCGTGTTGCTGCAGAGAATGCTGTTGGACCCAGTGAATTTTGTGAACTTCCAGACTCTGTTCTTGCCAAGGATACTTTCAGTGCGTACTTAGCCCTTTTTATTGCTTGTTTCATCATTTCGATTTGTTGATATTTAGTATTAAATTTGTTTCACATATGCTTTTCTTCTTCACAGGTACCCCTGGACCTCCATATAATCTGACCGTTGCTGATGTCTCCAAGACTCATGCTGACCTGAAATGGGATGCACCTAAGAATGATGGTGGAAGACCTATCTTGAGGTGGTTACATATGGCCAATGTAGCAGTTGATTGGTGGAGTGGAGTGCTAGGCAGTGTTATTTTACTATTATTTATGTACTGTTATATTATTTATTAATATTTTGAATTGGGCTTTATTTTTATATTTTCAATTTTCATTTTAAATTGATTAGTTAATGAGTTATCATCTTTAGTTTTTCATTTAATTTTATTTTAGATTTATTTTGTTTTACTTTGTCTTTTTAGTACTTCAACTTGAACTTTTTTGTTGCCAAGGCAACATTTCATTTTAAGTTCTATGTTTAAATATTTCATCCAATATTTATATTGCATTGAACTCATGTTTAATGACATACTCATGTATGACCCTTGAATTATACTGTAAGGCCAATTCACACTGCACTGACAGAAGCAGACCAAAGCCAACAGTCACCAGATTTCAGCACGTCACTTCAATCACTTCAACAACATTTTAAAGCCAATTCAGCATGTTCAGTCGGTGAAAACAAGCTCTGACAGAAGACGGCAAGGGTAACACTGATCCGACAAAATCCGATGAATTGTCTGTTGCCGCCTGTCAACGTCTGTGTGGTGTGAATTGGCCATAAAGTTCTTGAATTAATATATCTCAAAGCATACAAAATCAAATGTATCCAGTTAATCCAATGTATCATTAATTCACAGATATATCAAAAATGCCATTCCTTAATGTTTTGTGTTCTAAATATCCACCTTTCCTAGATATGTCATTGAGAAGAAGGAGAAACTTGGAACCCGTTGGGTGAAATCCGGAAAGACTTCAGGTCCTGACTGCCATTACAGAGTGACTGATGTAATTGAGGGTACTGAAGTGCAATTCCAGGTCTCCGCTGAGAACGAGGCTGGAGTTGGTCACCCAAGTGAACCCACTGATATTGTGGTCATTGAGGACCCAACAGGTATGCTAATATATATTGGTTACTTATTTAACTTTCATATTTTCTTTGGGGTCTAGTAGACCCAATATCATTTTAGTAGTTTAATAACATAAATAAATATATGTAACATTAAAGGTTTTCTTAGGTTTATACTTTATGCTAGGTTTAGACTTTTCCTAATCTTATGCATTGAAAGCATTTCTACAACTTAATAACAGGCTTCAATTATAGTGAAATGGTACATTAATTAATCAAGTGTTTGGACTCTTTTTATATGCACACTGAAAGACAGTTACATCTTCAGTAACATTGCATATGTCCAATGGGTTTGGATTGATAGCAAATAATAGGCTTTACTTTATTTTTAATTAATAATGGTGTTGCTAGGTTCTCGCATATAAAGAAAAGAAAAAGACATGGGTTAAAAAAGTGGATTGAATATTTGATTTAAGATGTAAATCATAATAAAATCATTCTTTATCTTGACAGGCCCACCATCACCACCTCAGGAATTGCATGTCACAGAGGCAGCCAGAGATCATATTTGTATTGCCTGGAAGGCACCAGAAAAGAATGGAGGAAGTCCCATTATTGGCTACCATATTGAGCTCTGTGAGGCTGGAACCGAGAAGTGGATGAGAGTCAACTCTCGTCCTGTCAAAGAGCTAAAATACAGAGCAGGGGATGAAGAGGGCATTGTTCCTGAGAAGCAATATACCTTCAGAGTCCGTGCTGTCAATTCTGTTGGTGCCAGTGAGCCTTCTGACATTTCTGAGAACGTATATGCCAAAGATTCTGACTGTAAGTTTTTTTTATTTATTTTTTATAATAAATATAAATGATAATTTGTTACCATTTTAATTCAAGGATAACTGATTGCGCTATTACTCACATTATTGCAGGTAGCCCAACTCTTGACTTCCAGACCAAAGACCTTGTTGTTGTAGAAGGTGAAAAGATGCACCTCCCAATTCCATTTATGGCTGTGCCATCACCTAAGATTACATGGCACAAAGATGGAAATGAGCTGAAGGCTGATGACAGAACCTTCTTCAGAGCTGAGTACACATCCTGCCATCTGGAAATCCCAAGCTGCTTACACGCTGATGCTGGCCAGTACAAAGTTACCTTGGAGAACAGCAATGGTTCAACTAGTGGAACAATCAATGTTAAAGTTATTGGTATGTTTTTGAGCACTGCTGTCGACTGCTTTTTTTGGAATATTTTATCTGTTAACAACTGAATATGCTAACATAATGATGAAAATGCACCTTCACATTTTATTCTTTTTTTTTTTTTTACAAATGTTAGGTCTTCCTGGACCATGTAAAGAAATCGCTGCTAGTGAAATTACCAAGAGCACCTGCAAGGTGTCCTGGGATCCTCCAGACTATGATGGTGGTAGCCCTGTTCTGCACTACGTGCTGCAACGCAGGGAAGCGGGCAGGAGAACCTACGTCAATGTTATGTCTGGAGAAAACAAAGTGAGCTGGCCGGTTAAGGATCTCATTCAAAATGGAGAATATTACTTCCGTGTCAGAGCTGTCAACAAGATTGGTGGTGGTGAATTCATTGAGCTTCGTAACCCAGTAATTGCTGAAGATCAGAAGCGTAAGTAATGACATTCATTAGATGGATTTGAATGTAACTTTCATTTTGCATAGTTTTCATCACTTTTTTTTCCCTTTAAATATAGAACGTCCTGATCCACCAGTCGATGTGGAAACACACAACCCAACTTCTGAGACTGTGACCCTTACGTGGAAGCCTCCCATGTACGATGGTGGAAGCAAAATTATGGGTTACATTCTTGAGAAGATGATGAAAGGGGAAGAGAATTTTCAGAGATGTAATGACTTCCTTGTGCCAGTGCTGTCCTATACTGTTAAGGGATTGACGCAAGGAAAACAATATCAGTTCCGTGTGCGTGCTGAAAATGCAGCTGGTGTCAGTGATCCTTCACGCAGCACACCTTTGATCAAAGCCACAGATGCAGTTGGTAAGAACTTAATCTTTTGTTATTTGTCAAATGATAAAGTTTTTTCAAATGTATTCTCACTCTGATGCAAGCAAATAGTATATGTAAGCATTTTTTGTTATTCTACTTTCAGATCGTCCAAAGGTGTTCCTTAGCGGTAGTCTGCAGTCAGGCTTGTCTGTGAGACGAGGTGAAGAGATCCGATTGGATGCCAACATCTCCGGATTTCCTTACCCACAAATTACATGGATGAGGAACAATTCAACCATTTGGCCAGAGCCACTGAAAAAGAGACCAGAAAGGCCTATTAAAAAGAAGAAGGAGAAAGAAAAAGAAAAGGAGGAAAAGAAAGAGGCAGATGCAGAAAAGAAAGAGGCAGATGCAGAGAAGAAAGAGGCAGATGCAGAAAAGAAGGAGGAAGACAAAGAGGCAAAGAAGGAGGAGGACAAGGAAAAGGAGGAAAAGGAGAAAGAAAAAGAAAAGGAGGTGGAGGAGCCAGAGGAGCCTGAAGAAGCATACCACCCAAGCTTAAATGAACGTCTTACCATTGAATCAAAGAGGCAGGGTGAATCCTTCATTATTGTGAAAGACACTATCAGAGGTGATCATGGTGTATTCACCATAAAAGTGGAAAATGATCATGGTATTGCCTCTGCCTCCTGTGAAGTTAATGTCCTTGGTGAGTTGAGAATATTCTAAAGGTTTTTTAAAATCAAAACATGATAATTTACTGTTCATCTGTTCAAGATGAAGCACGACTTTCCGTTTTTGCTCATGTCACTTACCTCACACAAGCTATTGGATAATGTAACCAATACCCAAATAGCTATTTAGGCATTGTTCTAGTAAATTTGTTTTGTCTGGTATACCGCATTTGTATGGAAACACATCAGTCAAAACTGACTTTAAGAATGACACTTTACAAGAAACATATAAACCCTTTTCCACCTTAAATATTTTTAGAATGTAATGTTAATTTTTACACTTTCATATTTCAGATACTCCTGGACCTCCAGTCAATTTCAAATTTGAAGAGGTAAGGAAGAACTCAATCCTCTGTAAGTGGGATCCTCCTCTGGATGATGGTGGCAGTGAAATCATTAACTACATATTGGAGCGAAAAGATAACTCCAAGGCTGAGCTTGGATGGGTCACTGTAACATCAATTCTTAGAGGTTGCAAATTTCTAGTGCCAAAACTTATTGAGGGCAAGGAGTACCTCTTCCGTGTCACTGCAGAGAACAAGTATGGTCCTGGAACCCCATGCATCTCCAAACCTGTCATTGCAAAGAATCCATTTGGTATTATGATTTTCAATTGTTTGTTTGATCACATAATTTGCATTGTTGTTTTTCAGTTAATCTAACAGTTCAATTTGCCCTGTAAATTCAGATCCTCCAGAGGCACCTGAGAAACCTGAAATTACGGATGTCACAGCCAGCAGTATGCGTGTTACCTGGATAGAACCCAATGACAATGGCAGCCCCATTGAGGGATATTGGGTAGAGAAACGAGAAGTTAACAGCACACACTGGGCGAGAGTCAATCGCACCATGGTTCCTGATTTGGAAATAAATGTAGAGGGGCTTTTAGAGGGTCTGACATATATTTTCAGAGTCTGTGCAGAAAATATAGCTGGACCTGGAAAGTTCAGTCCCCCTTCAGAACCAAAAACAGCTCAGGCACCAATCAGTAAGTTTGTACCATTAAACTTGATTATATAAACCACATATCAGAATTAAATGTAATATAAAATTAATATAATTTTAAAATATAATATTTATTATAAAACAATTATTTCTTTCAGTGCCCCCGGGTCCACCAATTCCAAGAATTGTTGACACCTCAGACTTTTCAATTGATATTGAATGGGATCCTCCTGCAGACAATGGTGGCGCAGACATCTTTGGTTATCATGTTGACAAAGTTGTTGCTGGTACCAAGGACTGGTCACGAGCCACAGAGAGACCATGGAAGAACCGCACATTTACGGTGTATGGCGTTAGGGAAGGCGCTAAATACATTGTTCGTGTTGTGGCAGTCAATTGTGCTGGTGAAGGACAACCTGGTTTTACAGATGCAGTAATTGTGAGAAACCCTGCAGGTATAAACAAAAATAAAATAAAACTAATACTAATTATCAAAGGCTATTGTTTAATTTTTAAGCATTTAGAGTGTTTTTCCAATATAAACAGATAAACTGATAGCTTTTTTTTTTTTTTTTGTCAAAACAGTGGTTCCTGTCATCGAGCTTGATATCTCTGTGAAAAATGGCATTGTTGTTAGAGCTGGAGAGATGCTGAGAATTCCAGCGCATGTGACTGGTAGACCTTTTCCATCTTTGAAATGGACAAAGGATGATGGTGCATTAGAAAAAGATCGTATGGAGGTAGAAGAAGCTGGACAAGACAGCACTCTTGTAATTAAATCCACAAAGAGAAGTGATCATGGCAAATACCAAATCCAAGCGGCAAATCCAAGTGGCATTAAGTCTGCATGGACCAGGGTTGAAGTTATGGGTAAGAACTTTTAAATTCTAATATGGATTCAAAGTGTAGACTTATTTTCATTAAAATATGCCTAACATATATTTTGCAATGTTTAAAATCTCTATGCAGATGTTCCTGGACCAGTTCTTGACCTGAAACCTGTTGTGGTTACAAGAAAACTAATGATGTTGAATTGGTCAGATCCTGATGATGATGGTGGTAGTGATCTAACAGGGTTTATCATTGAAAGGAGGGAACCAAAGATGCACACATGGAGACAACCCATTGAGACTCCTTCATCCAAATGTGAGATTGTAGGTATTATTGAGGGACAGGAATACATTTTCCGTGTTGTGGCTAAGAACAAGTATGGATGTGGACCTCCAGTTGATCTCGGACCAATCCGTGCTGTGGATCCTCAAGGTAAACCTGACATACACAATGCTTTTACTCTTAGAGCAAGTCTCACTATTATGACTATTCTTATGTATTAATTGTCATTATGTTTATTGAATGCCAGGTCCACCAACTTCTCCTGAAAAGTTCCACTATACCGAGAGGACCAAGTCCTCTGTTACTATTGAATGGAGACCACCGCGTAATGATGGTGGTAGTCCAATCATTGGCTACATCATTGAGAAAAAGCGACAAGATCAACCAGCCTTTCAGCGTGTCAACCCAGAGCTGGTCACTGCTCAAATTTTGACAATTGAAGACCTTGATGAGTTGCATATGTATGAGTTCCGTGCAAAGGCTGTCAATGCATTTGGTGAAAGTGAGCCTTCAATTACCATGACTGTTGTCATTCAGGATGATGAAGGTTTGTCTTGTTCTAGTTTAACATCACTGTTCTTCACAGGATTTTATGATGTCTCTGTCAGCACAGACATTTCATCTGTTTTTTGATGACACACGTTTCATCTCTTTTGAAAATTATAGTGGCTCCAAGTCTGCATATGCTGAAGCACTTCAAGGGTGATTTGATCCAAGTAAGGAAAAACGAACCTATTGAGATGCCTGCTGAAGTCACAGGCCTGCCAATGCCAAAGATTGAATGGCTGAAGGATGATGTTGTTATTGACAAGCCCACTGAGAAACTCCTGATAGAAACCAAAGAGATTGACAGAGTGACATCACATACAAAACTCTCCATCCCTGGTGTTACAAGACTGGACAAGGGCACATACACTGTTACTGCCTCAAATCGTTTGGGAACACTCAGTCATTCCATCACAGTGGAAGTATTGGGTAAGTTATCCTATGCTTTACAACAAAAAGTATTGGATACTTGAACAGTTCAGTTGAAACTGTTTTGGTTGACAAAATATCAAACCAAGCGGCATCATGCTGAGGTTATTTTAGAGGAGGTATGGAGTCAGTTCTCCTCAAGTTCACACAGTTGTCCCAGTTGAATAGCCTCAGTCGTAGTTCATCACATTAACTACGGAAATCCTCCACTTATGTTTGCCAACCACAAGGTGCCTAATACCTACTACACAAACTAATGTTTTGTGAAATGTTTTACTTGAAATATATGCTTTGTTATATGATTCAGTGGCGTGCAGTAAGTCATGGCTTAAGTGTCCAAAGTGTGTTTATTTTGCATATATTTGATTATTTATGATTATCTCTTGATTTTTTTCATAGATCGCCCAACACCACCAAGAAATATTGCTGTTTCAAATATCAAAGCTAACTCCTGCAACCTTACCTGGGATCCCCCATTGGATATTGGTGGCAGTGAGCTTACCAACTACATTGTTGAGATGAAAGACCTTAATGTTGAAGATCCTGAAAAGGCTGAGTGGGTGCAAGTTACTAACTCCATTATTGAGAAACGATATGGGGTAAGCAAAACAATTATTTCATAGCATTTGTGTAGGTAGTCATTCAAAATGTGTCAAAACAGAGTATTGTTTATATAAGACAAATAGAATATGAAGTAATGACATCTTGTTTAAGGACTTTTATGGACTAAAGTTTTTTTTTTTGTGTGTGTGTGCAGGTATGGAACCTGGAAACTGGTGGCAACTATAAATTTAGAGTCAAAGCTGAGAATAAGTATGGAATAAGTGAGGCCTGTGAAACGGAAGAGGTTCAGATTAGGGATCCATCTGCTCTGCCTGGCCCACCTGAGAAGGTCACTATCGCGGAGCACTCTAAGACCCATATGTTACTGACATGGGAACCACCAAGGGACAGTGGTGGTTCTATGATTACTGGCTACTGGCTTGAGAAGCGTGAAAAGGGCACTTCCTATTGGTCTCGTGTGAATAAGATCCTGGTGTCAAAACGTGGAACGAAAGGCTGGGAATACCAGGTTACCCGTCTCGTAGAGGGAACAGAGTATGAATTCCGTGCAATGGCTTGCAATTCTGCTGGTATTGGACCACCTAGTGCCATTTCTGAGTCTGCTGTTGCTGATGAACCATTGAGTAAGATCATAACTGAAATATATTTATATTTTGTGTTAGATTTTTATGCATATTTTTTATTAACATGTTTCATGTTTGTTTGTTTTTGTCTGTGTCTGTGTGTGTACAGCTCCACCTAGCATGCCAGCTGCTCCTGAGGTTGCTGACAAAACCAAGCATAGTGTCACCCTTGCATGGACCCCACCAGCTAAAGACGGTGGTCGCCCCATCAAAGGTTACATCATTGAGATCCAGGATGAAGGAACTTCTGAGTGGGCCAGGATCAATGATGCTGAAAATCTGCATCCTTCTACTGTATTTACAATTCCAAGCCTTCCAGAACTTAAGAAATACAGATTCAGAATCATTGCAGTCAATGAAATTGGCGAGTCTGAGCCAAGCCCCAGAACCACTGAAGTTCGCATAGAGGACATTCAAAGTAAAGTCTTTTGTATTGAAAAACAAATTTACTTCCTCAAGAGTCACAATATTTATTTTTGCATGACCTTATCCATTCTCTTAATTCCACAGCTGCGCCGAAGATCTTCATGGATATCAGTGCTCCTGAACTGCTGTGTATCCGTGCTGGATCTCCATTTAAGATTCCAGCTACCATCACAGGACGTCCTGTTCCCAAAGTTACATGGGAATTTGATGGCAAAGCAAAAACAGAAAAGAAGGATCGTCTTCATATCTTACCAGTAGATTCACAGGTAACACTTTTTCTCTAATAGTAGACACATGTACTATTTTCTTCTGAATCTAAGAAAGATGTTTATTAATGATTTTTATTGGGGATTAGGTTGAATCTACTGACACTACCTCAGTTATTACAATTCCTGTGAGTTTGAGAAGCCATTCTGGCAGGTACACAATTACAGCAAAGAACAAATCAGGACAGAAGCATGTCAACGTCAGAGTAAATGTGCTTGGTGAGTTTTCTAATTAAATGTGTACTAACATGCATTGTTTTATATATCCTATATAGATTAACATTGTACTATGAAGTAAACTGATCATGTTTTTTTTTTTTTCCTTTTTCAGATGTTCCTGGAGCACCCAAAGAACTTAAAGTTACTGATGTCACCAGAACCACAATGAGACTCATTTGGAAGCTGCCAGATAATGATGGTGGTGAAAGAATCAAGAGTTATTTTATTGAGAAGAAGGCTGTCAATGGAAAGGCTTGGACAATTGTCAATGCTGCCTCTGCCAGCATGGCCTTTGTTGTGCCTAACCTCCTTGAGGGACAGGACTACTTGTTCCGTGTTCGTGCTGAGAATCGCCTTGGCTTTGGACCATTTACAGAGACCACAGAACCTGTTAGGGCAAGAGATCCTATCTGTAAGTTGGTTAGCCGAGTATTTTGAAAAGCATCACATGCCTTTAAATTGTTTTCTAATTCATTTCTGATATATTTTTTCTCTTTTATTTTAATGTCAAGATCCTCCTGATCCTCCAACCAAGGTGAAAATTAACCTTGTTACGAAGAACACTGTTACCCTGACATGGGATCCTCCTAAGAACGATGGTGGAGCACCAGTAAAGCATTACATCATTGAGAGGCTGAGCTGGGATACCAGTGGTCCACAGAAAGAGACTTGGAAACAATGCAACAAGAGAGATGTTGAAGAGACTACCTTCATCGTTGAAGACCTTAAAGAAGGTGGCGAGTATGAGTTCCGTGTTAAAGCTGTAAATGATGCCGGTGCAAGCAGACCCTCTGTTACTGCCGGACCAGTTGTCATTAAGGACCAGACATGTGAGTGAAGAAACATGATCAAAAATGACATGATCTGTTAAATTATGAGAGTTATTTGCTAATTTTTCTTTTAAATCTTTTTAGGTGCTCCAAGTATTGATCTCAGAGAGGCTTTAGAAGGTGCAGAAGGATTTGATGTCAACATTGTTGCCAGGATACAAGGCTGTCCATTCCCATCTCTTGTCTGGCAAAAGGCTCCACAGGACAAGCCTGATGACAAAGCTGCTGTACAGTATGACAAACATGTCAATAAACTTGTATCTGATGAGAAATGCACCCTGTTGATTCAGCAGTCAAAGAGAGATGACAGCGCAATATACACTCTCACAGCCACCAACAGTTTGGGCACAGCCACCAAAAGCATCAAGCTTAGCATTTTGGGTAAGTCTGTGAATTCCATGATTTCATTTTCTCCTAATTTGAAATTACTCATCCAATTGAAAGGTAAGAATTAATAATATGCTGTTCTTGTGTTCTTAGGACGACCTGGAGTACCTGTAGGACCAATTAAGATTGGGGAAATTTTTGCTGAAAGGATTGGTCTCTCCTGGAATCCACCCACAGATGATGGAGGTTCCAAGATTACAAACTATGTTGTTGAAAAGCGTGAGGAAAACAGAAAAACATGGGTCCATGTCTCTAGTGATCCAAAGGAATGCCAGTACACAGTACAAAGGCTAACAGAGGGCCATGAGTATGAGTTCCGTGTTATGGCTCAGAATAAATATGGAATTGGACCACCCTTGTACAGTGAACCTGAGAAAGCACGAAACCTCTTCAGTAAGTTTAATTTACTGAGAATATCTAAATCCTGCGGTTTTCAAACTTATACCAAAATTCATATTTTACCAAATTTGATAATCCCCTTGCGAGGAACCACCTTACTAAAATATGTACATATATAAGGAACTATTTATACTGAGTGAGAAAAATGTTAATCTTGACATTATTTAAGTGAAATAATTGCCTTTTATATTGTCATCATACTAAAGGAGAATATTCTATTATTATCTGGAATATATTTATTTTGTAAGTTGTCAGTGTATGTTGATATCTAGTGACTACCTATTATTAGAGTAATATTATATGAATTGGTTTTTATGTATACTTGTTAAAAAGTAGATTTATGACAAATGATCTCATGATTTCTGGTTTGTAATTTTCAGTCTTTAGAAAGCAGAATAAAACAATAACAATGTCAAATTCAGTAAATATGCTAAAACTGTTTTAAACATATTAAATATGCTATTCAAACTGGGATCCCTGCAAAAACTTATTTTACACCATTCTTCCCTTAACAGCTGTGCCTGGCCAATGTGAGAAGCCAACTGTCACAGATGTTTCAGTTGAATCTATGACTGTCAACTGGGATGAGCCAGAATATGATGGTGGCTCTCCAGTAACTGGCTATTGGCTAGAGCGTAAAGAAACAACAGGCAAGCGTTGGACAAGAGTAAATCGTGAACCTATCAGAATCAGGACTCTAGGAGTTTCCCATATTGTAACAGGCCTCTTGGAGGGTGCTATCTACCAGTTCCGCGTTATTGCAATTAATGCAGCTGGATGCGGCCCACCTAGTCTACCTTCTGATCCTGTTCCATGTAGAGACCCCATAGGTATGTTGTAATTTTCTTGTTTTCTTTATTATTATGTTTTTACCCACACACTTCTGTACTCTGGTGGTACTTTCATTTTTTTCTAATTCATGTATCTAGTAAGTGTTTGTATTATTTCTTAACAGCACCTCCAGGACCTCCAACACCAAAAGTAACAGACTGTACCAAGTCAACTGTTGATCTTGAATGGATTCCTCCACTTATTGATGGTGGATCTAAGGTCACAGGTTATTTTGTAGAGTACAAAGAAGAAGGGCAAGAGGAATGGGAGAAGGTATGTGTATATATGTTATATGTATAGACACACACACACACACACACACACACACACACACACACACACACATACAGTTTATTCACTATAGTTTAAAAAATGGTAATAAAATATGACAAGATCTCAGAGTTAAACTGTGTCAGAAAAAAATATTATCTTAATTATGTCAGATAAACTTTAGCAAAACACACATATATAATTTATCTTTAATTTTTTATTCTAGGTTAAAGACAAGGAAATCAGAGGGACCAAGTTTGTTGTTCCTGGACTTAAAGAGCTTGGACTCTACAGATTTAGAGTAAGAGCTGTAAATTCTGCAGGTGTGGGAGAACCTGGTGAGGTTTCTGATGTGATTGAAGTCAAGGACAGAACAAGTAAGCATTCGTTCAGATTTTTAGATTTCTCTTCTGTCTTTTTTTTTTTTAAACACAATTATTTATTTATTTACAGTATTTAATTTATATTTAATTTGCCATATATTTTAGTTCCCCCTGAAGTAGACCTGGATGCAACTGTCAAGGAAAAGATTGTTGTTCATGCTGGTGGGGTAATCCGCATCCTGGCCTATGTGTCAGGAAAGCCTGCTCCAGAGATTATTTGGAATAGAGACGATGGTGATTTGCCAAAGGAGGCTGCTGTTGAGACTACCTCTATAAGTTCATCTTTGGTTATCAAAAGTTGCAGGAGACAACACCAAGGCATTTATACGCTGACTGCTAAGAATGCAGGTGGAGAGAGGAAGAAAGCAATTATTGTTGAAGTACTGGGTGAGTGTGTTTTTTTTTTTTTTTTTAACTGAGTTCTGAAATGATTTCAATAAACTAATAAACACTGCTTGTTTTTCTCTTCATAGATGTCCCTGGCCCTGTGGGTCAGCCTTTCTCTGGTAAGAATCTCACCAATGACTCTTGTAAGTTGACTTGGTACTCCCCAGAAGATGATGGTGGCTCAGCTATCACCAACTATATAATTGAGAAGAGAGAAGCTGACCGCAGAGGCTGGACTTCAGTGACATATACTGTCACAAGACATAATGCAGTTGTCCAGGGTCTTATTGATGGCAAGGGTTACTACTTTAGAATTGCAGCTGAAAATATTATTGGAATGGGTCCCTTCACTGAGATTTCAGCTCCAGTCGTCATCAAGGATCCACTCTGTAAGTCTTGTTTATTTGTATTAGTATACATATCTTTTTTAATTTTTACATGTAATTACTTTTAAATTACTTGAATGATGTCTCACACATTTAAACTTCTTCAGCTGTACCTGAGCGCCCAGAGGATCTTGAGGTGACAGCTATCACAAATGATTCAATCAGCGTCGCATGGAGGCCTCCAAAGTATGATGGAGGTTCAGACATTACAAGCTATGTTCTTGAAGTTCGTCTCATCGGACAGGACAATTTCAAGATTATTGCCTCAGAGGATAAACTTATGGAACGCAAATTCACACATGTGGGTCTTAAAGAAGGTTCTTCTTATGAATTCCGAGTTAGTGCTGTCAATCAAATCGGTCAAGGAAAACCGTCATTCAGCACCAAACCAGTTACATGCAAAAAAGAGTTTGGTAAGTAATTGAAGTGATGCACTGTGATTTCTTTTTTTTTTTTTTTTTTCTTTTTTTTTTAATTGACTGTTTGATTTATTGTATGATATCTTCTTTACTAGAACCACCAAACCTTGATCTTGAGTTCCGTGAAAAGCTTATTGTTCGTGTTGGGGAAACTTGCACTCTTCAAAGCCGATACACAGGCAAACCAGCACCAACAATTAAATGGTTCAAAAATGATGAGGAGCTTCAGGCAAATGAAGAAATTGCTCTTACCAGCACAAAGAATACATTATGTTTGACTATTGCAAAAGTAAAACGTGATCACAGTGGAAAATACACTGTGGTTCTGGAGAACTCCATTGGCTCACGCAAGGGCATTTGTACTGTTATTGTTGTTGGTAAGCTAATGTCTACTTTATGTCAAGCATATTATTTTATTATCTTATCATTAGTTTTGCAAACTTAATGATGAATCATGTATTTTACTACTTTTTCAGACCGTCCACAACCTCCAGAGGGTCCTGTTGTCTTTGATGAGATTTACAGGAATTATATGGTCATTTCTTGGAAGCCCCCATTGGATGATGGTGGGGCTGCAATTTCTAACTACACTGTTGAAAAGAGAGACACCAACAGGGATCTATGGATGCCTGTTACAGAATCTTGCACAAGGACATCATGCAGAGTTCCAAAACTGATTGAGGGAAGAGAGTACATCATTAGAATTTGTGCTCAAAATATTCATGGTATTAGTGATCCATTGCTATCTGCTGAAACAAAAGCAAAGGACGTTTTCAGTAAGTAACAGATTCTGCAGCATAATATAATATTCAATAAATGATTTTAACAAGAATCTTTTAATGTTTTAATGTTCTACAGTTTTACTTATGCTCTCAAATTTCTAAACCTTGCAGAGGTTCCAGATGCACCACAGGCACCTGTGATAAAAGAAATCTATAAAGATACAGCTCTGATTTCATGGCTCCAGCCAGCTGATGGTGGCAAACCAATAACAAACTACATTGTTGAAAGGAAGGAGACCAAGGCCAACATGTGGTCTAGAGCTGGAAAAGACCGCATTTACCCCAACACAGAATATTGGGTTCCTGATCTTCTCAAGGGATGTGAATATGAATTCCGTGTCATGGCAGAAAATGTGATTGGTGTTGGTGACCCCAGTCCACCTTCAAAGCCCATCTATGCCAAAGATCCTATTGGTATGTATGATATCTAAAATGAAAAAAAAAAATTACAATTCATTTATTGGAAAAATTAACAAAGTTAAAATATTGACGCCCATTCATTCCACCTTTTTTTTATTTTCTTGTCACAGTGATTCCAAGCCCACCTGTACTTCCAGTAGCAATTGACAAGACAAAAGAGTCTGTCACTCTTTCTTGGCAGCCACCAAAAGACTGTGGCAGAGGCAAAATCTTTGGCTATCTCCTTGAGTATCAGAAAGCTGGTGATGAGGAATGGCTTCAAGTTAATCAGACACCTGACTCTTGCCAGGGCACTACATTCAAGGTTATCAACCTGGAGGATGGTGCACTTTACAGATTTAGAGTGAAGGCGGTGAATGCTGCTGGTGAATCAGAGCCTGCATATGTCCCAGAGCCTGTTCGAGCACAAGACAGATTTGGTAATTTATGCTTGTTTGGATATGTATGATGTTAGTTATTAATTATGCATGTTATTGCATTTAAGCAAATATTTGTAAAAATATAAAATGCTATTGTTATTATTATTATTTATATTGTTATTATTGTCTATAGAGCCCCCAGAACTTCAACTGGATTTGGGCATGCCTCGTGAAGTCAAAGCAATGGCTGGAACCCATATTACTATTACTGCTGGAATCAAGGGAATGCCTTTCCCCAAAGTCACATGGAAGAAAAATGAAGCAGATGTTCCTACAAGAGCAGAGATTGAAACATCTGGAACAGCAACCAAACTAGAGATGCGTTATTGCACCCGCGAAGATTGTGGAGATTACACACTGACTATTGAAAATCCAGCTGGATCAAAGACAGCCACATGCACCGTGCTTGTTCTTGGTAATTTTTTTATATTATAAACACTGTGACAAATCTGAAATTGTACAATTGTAAATGATTTAGAACAAATAGAACATAAATATTAATGAAAATGAAATACTAGTGGTGTGACGAAACTTTAAACTCACGAGACAAGACTATACATGATACTGGAAGAGAGACAAGAGGATATTTTAACACTATTTTTAAGAAATCTTCAATGATGTGTCTCTAAAAACAGTGTTTTATTTGACTGTCACAATATTCAAAACAGTTTGAATATTTTGACATTTTTAAATGTTTTGACTACTAATCATCTTGTAATGAATGTCACTTCAGTTCTACTTTCTGAGTATGAATTATCATATGAAGTGAATGACAGATCAATATAAGCACCGTAAAAGGTTTTGCCACAAACTCAACTCTGTCATGCTGATATCACGAGACAGCTTTTCACCTCGACGACAAACAATTGTCACCTTTTTAATGCTGCAAGGTTTTGTGGCAGGAGATCTCGTCAAACCCCTAGAAAATACCATTCTTCTCAGGTAAACTGTTACGTTTTTGTTTTATTTGTTTGTTTTTGTAGACAAGCCCGGGCCAGTTCAGCATCTCAGGGTATCTGATGTCAGATGTGATTCTGCACAGCTCTCTTGGAAAGACCCAGAAGATAATGGTGGTACACGCATCACTAATTTTGTTGTTGAGAAAAAGGATGCAGCATCTGCACAGTGGGTGCCAGTCTGTTCATCATCCAAAAAACATAGCATGATGGCTAAGCATTTGATTGAGGGAACATCGTATATGTTCCGTGTGGCGGCTGAAAATCAGTTTGGAAGAAGCGAATATGTTGAGACACCAAAAGCTATCAAAGCAATGAATCCACTGTGTAAGTATGGTCTGTGAAATTACTCCACTTTGAGGCTTATTTAATGATCCTGTTCAACACAATATCTTTTGTTGTATATATATCTTATATATGATATATATCTTATATATGAAATGTTTTATATATATATATATATATATATATATATATATACTAACATTTGTTTTCATACTGCATATTTCAGTTCCACCTGGTCCACCAAAAGACCTGCATCATGTAGATGCTGATAAAACCGAGGTGTGGCTCCAGTGGAATTGGCCTGATCGCACCGGAGGAAGTGACATCACAGGGTTCTTGGTTGAGTACCAAGAAGAAGGTGAAAGGGATTGGATCATTTTTAAGACTGTCAGCATTCCTGAGTGCCATGTGACTGGACTGGAAGAAGGAAAGACCTACAGGTTCCGTGTTAAGACAGAAAATGCAATTGGCCTAAGTAGACCAGACACCACTGTGCCAGTACTTTGCCAGGAAAAACTAGGTAAGATTCAAATTTGAATGTCCCATATGATTATTTAAAGAAAATATGTTTTCAATGTGTATTATTAAACATTTTATTCTTCTACTGTATTTGTAGTACCACCTATTGTTGAGGTTGATGTGAAGTTGATTGAGGGAATCATTGTGAAAGCTGGAAGCACTATTAGATTGCCTGCCATTATGAGAGGACTTCCGGTTCCCACTGCCAAATGGGTCATTGATGGAGAGGAAATCAAGAGTGAAGGCAATATCAAAATTGACACCGACAACTTCTCCACTGTTCTGAGCATTGCTGATTGCACAAGAAATCACACTGGAATCTATATTCTCACAGTCTCTAACTCAGCAGGAAGTAAGACTGTTTCTCTGAATGTCACAGTGCTTGATGTACCATCTGCCCCAATAGGTCCTGTTAATATCCATGAAGTGACTCCTGAATATATGGTCATTGACTGGCGTCCTCCCAAAGAGGATGGTGGAAGCCCTGTCATGAACTATATTGTTGAGAAGAGGGAGTCAAATAAGGAAACTTGGGGAGGAGTAAGTTCTGGCAGCACTGCCACAAGGCTCAAGATTTCTCGTCTCCAGCAAGGAGTTGAGTATGTTGTGAGAATTCGTGCTGAAAATAAAATGGGAATTGGTGCAGCTCTTGAAAGTGCACCAACTGTAGCCCGGCACCAGTTTGAGGCCCCTGGCCATCCTGGAAAACCAGTTGCATCTGATATTGCTGAAGATGCACTCACACTTGGATGGACAATGCCACTGTTTGATGGTGGTAGTCCAATCAGTGGTTACATTATTGAGCGAAGACATAAAGGAGGCAAATGGATTAGAGTGAATAAAACACCCTGCAAGGACCTTAGATACAGAGTGCTTGGGCTTTTTGAAAGTATTGAATATGAGTTCAGAGTATTTGCTGAAAACATTGCTGGCTTTAGTGGACCTTCACCAATCTCAGATCCTGCCAAACCTTGCAGACAAGTTACTGTTCCAGGACCTCCAGTTAACCCTAAGATAAAGGACTACAGCTGTACATATGCTGACTTAGTCTGGATCAGACCCACAAGAGATGGAGGCAGCCCAGTTATAGGATATATTGTTGAATGCCAGAAAGGAGGTGCTGAGTGGGAGAAAGTCAATAAGGATGATCTGATTAAGCTATGTGCTTACAGAGTAAAAGGACTGACAGAGGGCACAGAATACAGGTTCCGTGTTAAAGCTGTTAACATGATTGGAGAAGGTGAGACAAGGGAAATTCCAGAGTCAGTTATTGCTAAGGATATCGTCATTCCTCCAGAAATTGAGATGGATGCCACATGCCGTGACCGTGTGACTGTCCGTGTTGGACATAACATTAATGTTGTAGCATATGTGAAAGCAAGACCTGATCCAGAAATCACTTGGAGCAAAGGTGAAAGCATTTTGGAAAAGGACAAACGTACTACTCTGATAAACAACTTCCCAGTAGTGCAAATGCGTATCAAGGAAGCAACCAGAGCAGATCATGGAAAGTATATAATTAAGGCTGCTAATGAAGCTGGAGAGGCCTCAGCTACTATTACTGTAAATGTTCTAGATAGACCTGGGCACTGCCAGAATCTTAAGTTGACGTATGTAAATAAAAACTCTTGCATGGTGTCCTGGGATGCTCCTGAGGATAATGGAGGCACTGAGATAACAAATTACATTGTGGAATGTCGGGAGCCAAGTATACGAGCCTGGTCAATGATATCATCTGACTGCACAAATCGTATGGTAAAGGCAAAGCTCATGGAAAATCATGAATATTTATTCCGTGTGTCTGCTGAGAACAAGTGTGGTCCTGGACCAGCAACAGAAACCAAAACTCCTATCCTTGCAATTGACCCACTTCAGAAGCCAGGTGAGCCAGAGAACTTCCACGTCAGTGATATCGGTAAGAACTTTGTTTTTCTTAAATGGAGAAAACCAGATTATGATGGTGGTAGTCCTAACCTGGGCTACCATTTGGAGAGAAAAGCAAAGGATGCTGAAGAGTGGGAGAAGGTACATGAGGGAGTCCTGAAAGAGACATTCTTCTTGGTAGACAAATGTGTTGAGAACCACACCTATCAGTTTAGAGTCCAGTCAACAAATGATGGAGGAGAAAGTGCCTGGGTTAAGACATCTGATATTCTTGTCAAAGAAGAAGTTCAGAAACCAGTTCTTGACCTGAAATTTGTTGGTACCATTGTGGTCAAAGCTGGTGAATCAGTTAGACTTGAGGCTGGTCTTAGAGGAAAACCACAGCCTGAGGTTACATGGGTGAAGGACAAGGCTACAGGTGATAACCCAAGGATCAGCATTGACACCGGATACGATTACTCTAAGTTCCTCCTTACTAAAACCAAGCGTAGTGATACTGGAAAATATGTGGTCACTGCTACAAACTCAGCAGGATCATTCACAGCATATGCCAATATTTCAGTTTTGGATATACCAGGACCTGTCAGAGATTTGAAGATTTCTGGAATTTCCACAGATAAGTGTAGAGTTGTATGGGATCCTCCAGAGGATGATGGTGGTTGTGAGGTGGACAGCTATATTCTAGAAAAATGTGAGACTAGAAGAATGGTTTGGTCCACTTACTCTGCCTCTGTCGTCACCAACTACTGTAATGTAACACGCCTCGTTGAAGGAAATGAGTACATATTCAGGGTCAGAGCAGAAAACAAAATGGGAACTGGGCCACCAATGGAGAGCAGGCCTATTATTGCTAAGACACAATACAACAGGCCTGGTCCACCTGAAGCACCTGAGGTAACCAAAATTGGTAAAGATGAGATGACTGTGGTATGGGCTCCTCCTGAGAATGATGGTGGAAAGTCTATAACTGGCTACATTCTGGAGAGAAAAGAAAAGCGGGCCGTTCGATGGGTCCCTGTCACAAAGAGCCCTATCTCTGAGAGACGTATGAAGGTTACCAATCTGATCCCTAACCATGATTATCAATTCCGTGTCAAAGCTGAAAATGAAGTAGGATTGGGAGAACCAAGCAAAGCATCCAGACCCGTCACTGCAAAAGATCCAATTGGTATGTATAGTCTTTCTTACATCTATTCATCCAATTTTGTAAAATGCCCCTAATGATATATTTAATTGTTTTAAACTAAATTTACATTTTAGAGCCCCCTGGTCCTCCTGGCAGCCTTAAAGTAGTTGATAGCACAAAGACATCGATTACACTTAGCTGGACGAAGCCTGTGTATGATGGTGGTGCTCCAATTATTGGATATCTGGTTGAAATGAGGGATAAGGTGGAAATGGAAGGTGAACAAGTGAGAGATCCAGAGGAAGGCTGGAAGAAATGTAATACTTCTGGACAGCTTGTCCTAACTGAATTTACAATTCTTAACTTGGATGAGAGACAGGAATATGAATTCCGGGTGTCTGCTCAAAACCAAGTTGGCATGGGCCGTCCTGCAAAACTCAAGGAAGCTGTATCACCAAAGGAGATCAATGGTAAGTGTTTGTTTTAAACTGTAACTTGTATAATTGCCCTTGAAATTCAGAATACTTATGCTTTTTTTTCTTCACAACAGAACCCCCAGAGATTGATCTTGATGCCAGTCTAAGAAAAGGCCTTAGCGTTAGAGCAGGATGTCCTATCAGACTTTTTGCGACAATTAGAGGAAGACCAGCACCTAAAGTGACTTGGAAGCGCATTGGTGTTGACAATGTCATTAGAAGGGGCCATGTGGATCAGATCGATACAATGACCTTCCTTGTGATTCCTGAGTGTTCACGTGAAGACTCTGGCAGATATTCGTTGACTCTTTCAAACGCCTCTGGAGAAAAGGCTGTATTTGTTCGTGTAAAAGTCTTAGGTAAACTTACATTTGCATAAAATGCATTTTAAAATTAAGATAAGCTTTGCATTTACTCACTATCAATAACTGTCAGTAAAACTGTTCCTGAAATTTATCAACAGATACTCCTGGTCCTGTTGGTGGACTGGAGGCATCTGATATCACAAAGACAACCTGCCAGCTTGCATGGTTACCTCCAGAAAATGATGGTGGCAGTCCAATCCTAAACTATGTTGTTGAAAAGCGTGAGGTTGACCGGAAAACATGGACAAATTGCACAAATGACTTGAAGAAGACAAGCTTCAAAATCACAAATCTGACACCAGGAATAGAATACTACTTCCGGGTGATGGCAGTTAACAAGTATGGCATCGGTTTGCCTCAAGACTCTCCAAAGTCCTACCTTGCTGCAGATCCCAAGAGTAAGTCCACCTTGCTGGATAAAGTCTACCAGGATAATTTATTATCTTATGTTTTATTGTATTGTAATATATAATATAATGCATTTTTAAAATAATATGTATCTTTTTACTTTGTAAAGGTGAGCCTGATCCTCCAAAGAAGATGGATGTATTAGAAATTTCTAAAAACAGTGCAACTCTTGGGTGGCTGAAGCCACTTAGAGATGGTGGATCTAAGATTAATGGATACATTGTTGAATACCAGCAGGATGGTCAACCTGAGGACAAATGGACATCATACTCGGTTGTGAAAGACTTGACCATTGTTGTAGCTGGACTGAAAGAAAACACTAAGTACAGATTCAGGGTTGCTGCGAGAAATGCAATAGGATGCAGTTTGGCAAGAGAAGCTGAGGGCATATTTGAGGTCAAGGAACAGCTGAGTATGTAGACAATGATTTTGTGCTCTCCCATTATTATTTATTTTAATTCATGCTGTGTTTTTCATGAATCACACTCTGAATACTGTGTATACCTTAATACCTTTTTTTATAGTGGGACCAAAGATCATCATGTCTGATGTGATTACAGCAAGAGCAGGAACTAAACTTATAGTTGAGGCTCTTGTGTCCGGGAAGCCTGCACCAGTCACAAAATGGAAAAGAGGAAATGATGATTTAGTTACATCTGATCGTCTCTTCATACAAAAAACACCAACCACAAGTTTACTTTTGATCAAAGAAGTTACAAGGAAGGATAGTGGTTATTACAGTCTTTCTGCTGAAAACAGCACTGCTAAGGTCAACCAGATCCTCCGAATAATCATTATGGGTAAGTTTATATATATATATATATATATATTTTTTTTTTTTTCTTTTTTTTTTTTTTTCTCTCTCTCTCATTCTAATATATTTTCTAATATGTATTCTAATTTCTTTTTCTTTTTTTAGACATCCCTGGTCCTCCACAAGGTCCTTTACAAATTCTTGAAGTGGACGTAGATGCCTGCACTCTTGCATGGGATTCACCTTCTGAAGATGGTGGCAGTAACATCACAAACTACATTGTTGAGAAATGTGATGTGACAAGAGGTGACTGGGTCACAGTTGCATCTTGCACCAAGACCAGCTGCAGAGTGGGAAAGCTCACATGTGGCAAAGAGTATGGCTTCCGTGTCCGTGCTGAAAACCGCTTTGGAATTTCAGAACCAATTTATGCTGATAAAATCATTGCTAGACATCCATTTGGTAAGTCTCATAAATTGACACATTTGAACACAGACACAAAGGGATTTGGGTTTTATTTACACCAGTACAAATTTTCTGATTTCAGATCCACCCAGTGAGCCAAGGAACTGTTGTGTCAACAAAATCAGCAGGGACTTTGTTGTGTTGTCCTGGGAGAGACCGGTGAATGATGGTGGCAGTCCCATCACAGGATATTGCATTGAGCGCAAAGAAAGAAATAGCCTCCTGTGGGTCAAGGCAAATGAGGTCCTTATTCGCTCAACTGAATATACGTGCTCTGGCCTCATTGATGGTCTGGAGTACACCTTCAGAGTGTCTGCTGTTAACAAAGCAGGACAAGGCAAACCAAGCAAACAGACCGATTTTATCACTGCGAGATCTCCAGTTGGTATGTGTAGGGGGGAAAACATGCTGCTGTGTCACTACTAATAAAAGTTAAAAAAGAAGCACTTTAAAATAGAAGTTTTATGTCTATTCTTTTTCAGATCCACCTGGCAAACCTCAAGTTCTTGATGTGACCAAAAATTCTGTCTCTCTTGTCTGGAGCCGTCCAAAACATGATGGTGGAAGCAAACTCATTGGTTATTATGTTGAATCTCTAAAGCTTCCAGGTGACAAATGGGTACGTGTCAACACAAGCAGTCAAAATGTACCAAAGGAAGAATACATTGTTCCTGGACTTGAGGAGGGAGCCCAATACAAGTTCAGAATAATTGCAAAGACAGCAATTAATGTCAGTCTGCCCTCAGAGGAATCTGATGCTATCCCAGTTATTGCAGAGCATGGTAAGTCTTACGTTCCATCAATAATGTAATAATTTCCTAACTGATGAACTATAGTTTATTTGATGTCTCTCTTTGTATTATCTCAGTTCCACCTAGAGTTGAGATTAGTCTTGAAATGAAGAACTTAATTGTCGTCAAAGCTGGAGCAAATGTCAGCTTGGAGGCTGAAGTTTATGGCAAACCAATGCCAAAGGTCACTTGGAAGAAAGACGGTGTTCCATTGAAATTGGCTGAAGGTATGAAAATGACTCAAAAGGTGCATCACTTCGCCTTGGAACTGTTCTCTGTGACAAGAAAAGAGTCTGGCGAGTACACCATTTCTGCTGAGAACCCAAGTGGCACAAAGTCTGGCAACATTAAATTGAAGGTTCTAGGTAAGTTAACATTAAACGTATGCCAAAAAACACTGTGTGTTTATTGTACTTAAGACATTTAAGAATAGAGTATTGTTATGTGAAAAATGCATAATTGTGTTTCTGCAGATAAACCTGGACCCCCAGCATCAGTGAAGATAAGCCATGTATTTGCTGACCGAGTGAAACTGAGATGGGAGCCGCCTCTTGCTGATGGTGGTTCTGAAATCACAAATTACATTGTTGACAAACGTGAAACAAGCAGAGCTAACTGGGCCCAAGTTACTGCTAACATTAATGGTCAGATAACGGACTGTTCTGTGGAGAAACTCATTGAAGGCCATGAATATGAGTTCCGCATCAGTGCTGAGAACAAGTATGGTGTTGGAGACCCAATTGTGACTAATTCAGTGATCGCCAAGAATCCATTTGGTAACATTTTGTTCTTTCTTGTACATTTATATATTATAGAGATTGACTATGGGTGACCATTACAGTATTTGCATTACAGCGTTGAATATTTTTATATTAATAATATAAATAATATTATATATAGTTAAAAATTATTTAGACCATACTCGTTTTTTTTCTGTATTTAGAAGGCTGTATGATGCCCAATAGTTTACTGCAAAAATTATACATTCTAGGAAAGTGAAAAACCACAAGTTTACCTTATTACTCTGGTCTTAGTTAAAATCAAACATATTACATTATTTTCTACAGGGTTGTAATTATGTGGATGAATAATGCCAAAAATGAAGTAAACTATATGTGTTAATCTAATGTTGAAAGTTTTGCCTAGGTAGATTTTGTTATAAGCTTTGATTGCATAGAGTGGCTGTTATGTACATTGTGTAATATTATAAACATGAGCAATGTATTTAAATAAGTAAATTACTTTACCTGTGAAAACCACTATTTCCTCTTGAATGATAAAGACCCAACAGATTTGACCATTTATTGGTAGACCCATTAGAAAAACCTAAATATCATTAAAAAATGTCAAACCAGTTATCGGTTGATCTCTAATATTCATGTAAATATATATATATATATATATATATATATATATATATATATATATATATATATATATATATATATATAATTTTGTATAATATAAAATGCATATTGTTTTAAAAAATGTGATTAAACAAATGTATCCTAAATCTTTTTTCTTTCTTTTTTTTTAATTTCCAAACTCAGATGTCCCAGGACCATGTGAACCTCCTGTTATTACCAATATCACCAGAGATCACATGACTGTTAGTTGGAAGGCCCCTGCTGATGATGGCAAGGCCACCATTCTTGGATACTTGGTCGAGAAACGTGAAACTCAAGACCTCAATTGGGCTAAAGTGAATAGAAGACCAGTTATTGACAGGACAATTAAAGCTGGAGGCCTTACAGAGGGATCGGAGTATGAATTCAGAGTCATTGCACTCAATAAAGCTGGTCTTGGCAAACCAAGTGATCCATCAGTTGGTGCTACTGCAGTGGACCCAGTGTGTAAGTACTAACAATACTGTATTTGATGAAAATGAAGAATTAATTTGGCAAAAAAAGACCTTTTATAGTTCATGCATTTAAGTTCATGTGTTTCTGTGGTTTTATCATAGATCCTCCTGGACCACCTGCTTTTCCAAAGGTTGTTGACTCTACACACAGTTCAATCAGTTTGTCTTGGACCAAGCCAGCATATGATGGTGGATGTGAAATTCTGGGTTACCTTGTTGAGTTCAAGAGAGCAGATGCAGAAGACTGGCTGAAGTGTAATGTGCCAAAGAATCTCCAGGCAACAAAATTTAATGTTACTGGTCTTTTGGATAACACTGAGTACCAGTTCCGTGTTACTGCTGTAAACAAGATTGGATTTGGAGAGCCAAGTGAAGTTCCTGGAAAACATATGGCAAAGGATATCTTGAGTAAGTATATCTCATAACTAGATTTTTAGGTTGTCAATATCTGTACATTTCTGATATTATTCTAATTTTAATTTTCTCTTAGTTGCCCCTGAAGCTGAACTTGATGCAGATCTCAGAAAAGCACTAGTTTTACGTGCTGGAGTCACAATGAGAATTTATGTACCTCTGAGAGGACGTCCTGCTCCAAAGGCAACATGGACTAAGGTCAATGCAAACTTGAAAGAGAGACAAGGTCTTATGATCAAGACAACTGAATGGGATACCTTCCTTTATTGTGAGGATATCAACAGATATGATGCCGGCAAATATGTCCTAACTCTAGAAAACAGCAGTGGTACCAAGTCATATACCATTGTTGTCAAAGTACTAGGTAAGTTTGTTCCCATTCACAATTTGCTATTTGAGGTTTATTATTTACTGTATCTAACTACAGTCTGTAAATGTACACAGACACACCTGGACCCCCAGTCAATCTGATTGTTAAGGAGACCTCAAAGGACCATGTATCCATTACTTGGGATGCTCCGTTAATTGATGGTGGTAGTCCAGTCAAGAGCTATGTTGTTGAAAAACGTCTGGCTGAGAGAAAGGCATGGACCTGTGTTGCTCCTGAGTGTTCTAAGCCATCTTTCAGGATTACTAATCTCGAAGCTGGTAAATCTTACTGCTTCAGAGTCCTAGCTGAAAATATATATGGCATTGGTGAGGGTTGTGAGACAGCTGGACCAGTCAAAGCCTCAGGTGAGACTTCTTTGATAATGTTGCAAGTTAGTTTATAGTTTAAATACGTTAATCTGTTAATTATACCAAATTCTAATGTTGATATCTATTGCAGAGCAACCTGGACCAGTTACAGATTTTAAACCTTCAGAGATCACCAAGAGTTCTTGCACTCTTGGGTGGAAAAAGCCAATCAGTGATGGTGGAAGCCATGTTGTTGCATATGCTCTAGAGATCAGTGAAGGGGAAGACAAATGGAAGCTTGTAATGAAGTCTAAGCTCACCCAGTACACAATAACTGATCTTGTAGAAGGAAAGGAGTACTTGTTCAGAGTCAAGGCCATTAATGAAGCAGCTGAAGGACCACCAACTGAGCTCACGGTCTTGGCTAAAGATCAAATAGGTATTCATATAATCTACTTCAGGGGTTTCCAATGCACAATGGTGCCCCACACCCCCATTTTAATACCACAACAAATCAAGCCTGATATAAGTAAAAACTATTATTTAAGTAAATAACCCATCAGTAATAAAATAAAAAATATACAAATTAAGAGAAATGACAAATAAAAAAATAAGTTTTTTTTTTTTCAGGTAGGCCTAGTAAGAAATACTGCAGAAATTAAATAAAAAAAAAATAATCAAATATACAAGTGTGTGTATTTGTTCAGGTACAATGGGCATGTAATAAAACTGAATTGAGTGCTTGATGCTTTCCGTCAAAGCACTTTGGGAGTGTGCATGGACGGTTGCCCGTCAGCGTGTGGGTGCTGAATTCAGTTTTCTTGCATGGTTTATTGTGCTTTTAATAACTTATCAGGCATGTTAAATATTCACTGCATAGTCTTTAGTGTATTAATTACAAATAAATTGATTATTATTAAAGCTTCAAAAGTTATTCAGTCAAGGTCAGTGAGGGATTCCCTCTTTGCTTTTTATTATTTGATTAACATGAATGATAAAAACAACAGCAGTCTTTTAGGCTGCTGTCAATTTAAGACTGAATGCATGGATCTAATATAATGTTACACATCAGATATTTGCCTCAAATGTTTGTTCAGTTAAGAAACTGACTGTTTATGGGAATACTCGCCAAGACAAATATTTAGAAAATAAATCTGTGTGTGTGACCGTTCAAGTGCGATTCGCCCCTAAAGAGAACTGAATGTGAGAGTTCTCTTTCTGTGTATGCGCTTCAGGTGTCCTCTATGTGAGTAACACATAAAGATCTTTTTTTGTGGCTTATTGTGCTTAACTGTTTTTGACATCAAACATGTCCAGCACTTTATTTTCTCATTCATGCATGTTCATTTCATAAAAACAGAAACCGAAACATCAGACCCAAGTGCTTTGCACCAAGTTCTACTCTGCACCTCCGCTGAAGTGCTCTCCCCACACTTTGAAAACCCCTGGTGTACCTAATAGTTACATTTGTGTCTTACTGGTTATGTAATCACATCCATTATTTTTTTTTCTTTTCTCTCTCTCTTTACAGTGCTTCCACACTGTAACCTTAAAGGCTTGCCAGACTCTTGCTACGTGGCAAAGGAAGGAAGTACTGTTCGTCTTAATATCCCTATTATAGGTATACCTGCTCCAGCAGTCACATGGAAAAAGGGTGATGTTACTTTATCAGATAGTGGCAGAATCTCAGTTGAATCAACTGCAACAAACACGGTCTTGCTGATTCGTGATTGCCATAGAGGCGATGCTGGCAAATTCACTATAATTTTGAGAAACAGTGCTGGAACAGAGGAGTCCGCTATTGACATTAAAGTTGTTGGAAAGCCTGGAATCTGCACCGGTCCTATTAAATTTGATGAAATCACAGCAGAAGCAATTACTGTAGAATGGGGCCCACCCAAAGATGATGGTGGATCAGAAGTTAGCAACTATATTTTGGAGAAGAGGCATTCTACTGCTAACAAATGGGTCACAGTTGCTTCTGCGATTCAGAAGAACTCTATGCGAGTTACAAGACTTCACGACGGAACAGAATATATCTTCAGAGTTTGTGCTGAAAATAAATATGGAGTTGGAGAGTTCCTCAGATCTGATCCAGTGTTGGCTAAACATCCATTCAGTAAGTATTTATCAGGAAAGCCCAAATATGTTTTATTTGAAATATGAAATATGCTGGATATTTAAAAATATTTCTTTACATCAATTACATACTTTTCCCCACACCAGATGCACCAGGGGCTTCAGCACCACCTGAAGTTGTGAGCATTCGTCATGAGTCTGCTATACTAACATGGTCTGATCCAAAAGATACTGGAGGCTCTCCCATCACAGGTAAAACATGTCTTAACTACATTTATTTATTTATTTATTTATTTATTTAGTCATATCTAAAGTAAACTTTTACTTCTAATATTGCTTATAGGATATTACATGGAATTCAAAGATAGAAATAGTTTAATGTGGAAGAGAGCCAACAAGACACCTTTAAGAGTGAAAGAATGCAGAGTGACCGGTTTGGTTGAAGGCCTGGAATATGAATTTAGGGTCATAGCTATGAATGTGGCTGGACTCGGAAAGCCAAGCAAAATAACTGAATCTCTTGTTGCTCTTGATCCTATTGGTGAGTATAAGTGTACTCTCTTTCTGTTTATGCTGACCTCTTCATGCTGTTCATCAGGAAAAGAGCACAAAATGAATTTTGTTGTTTTTATTATTGTCTTTCTATAGATCCACCTGGCAAACCTGATGTGATCAATGTCACAAGAAACAGTGTAACACTTATTTGGACTGCACCCAAGTATGACGGTGGCCACAAACTGACCGGCTATATTGTTGAAAAATTAGAGCATCCTGGAAAGACATGGATGAAGGCTAACCATGTGAATGTCCAAAGCTGTGCATACACTGTAACAGACCTACAGGAAGGCTGTACTTGTGAATTCAGAATAAGAGCTAAAAATGCAGCTGGAGCTATCAGTGCTCCCTCAGAGACAACTGAGCCTCTTGTCTGCAAAGATGAATATGGTAAGTTATATTGTCAGGTTTTAATGAATTTGCTTAACCAAACCCTCAATAAAACCCTCTATAAACATAACATGTTTATAATCAATACCTAACTTTACAGAACCGCCAACTATTACAATTGACCCTGAAATGAAGGATGGAGTGACTGTGAAGGCTGGAGAAACAATTGTCATCACAGCATCAAGCATTCTTGGCAAACCACCTCCTACAGCTGTGTGGTCTAAGGGTGGAAGAGAGTTCAAGTCCTCAGATATTGTCCAAATCACAAGCACTCCCACATCTTCAACTTTGTCTATCAAGTATGCCAGCCGAAAGAACACTGGAGAGTACACCATTAGTGCAAGCAATCCATTTGGTATCAAAGAAGAAAAAGTTAAAGTGAAAATCCTGGATGTGCCTGGACCTCCAGGTCCTATTGAAGCCAGCAGTGTCTCTGCTGAAAAATGCACATTGACATGGTTGCCACCAGAAGAAGATGGTGGCTGCAGTATCAAATCATATACATTAGAAAAGAGAGAAACCAGTCGCCTACTCTGGACAAAGCTTGCTGAAAATGTTATGGATTGCCGCTATGTTGCCAGCAAGCTGATAAAGGGAAATGAATACATATTCCGTGTTTCAGCAGTCAATCAGTATGGCACTGGGGATGCAACACAGTCTGGACCAGTTAAAATGGTTGACAGTTATGGTAAGCTCAATTTCATATTTTACTGCATTTATTTTGTTTCAGTCTATTGTTGCAGTCATATATAAATATATATAATGTATGATAGTGTATCATGTATAAATATGTATATATATGTATCAGAGGTCGCGTTAACTGAAAATTGTCCGTCATTGACGGAATTTTTTTATCAATGACGGAAAAATCTGAAGGCCATCCATCACGTTGACAGATTACACTGAGGGTGATCTATTGTAAATTGTAACTGTAATTCCCCCCCCTGTCCAATTGGTGTCGAGTGCGCTCCATTGTAGCAGCAGAACACTGGATCCAGAACAGAAATGAAACTGGCACGAATCTTTTGCTATGCGTTTGATAACACACAGGCGAGTTCCCAGAAGCTACAACGATCTATCACGCCACATTAAAGAGCGCCAAAACGGTATTTATTGCTTGAATTTCTTAATGAAATGGACAGAATTTGAAATCTGAGACTTTGATCCATATAAAAAAAAAAAAACACAAAGCTTTAAGCCTATTGCAATTTATTGAATGGGAGGCGCACTATGTACTGTTTATTCACCAACTGAAAACAGCATATAGCCTACCAAAAGATCAACTGCGATTTACGAATCGATATTGGTCTTATGAATGTGACCAAAACAGCAAGGAGACATTTTAATTGTTTATTAATAAAGTAATGTTTTCTGAATCAGTGTCGGCAGCAAAGATGAAGTTGACATTACTAACTCTCATCATCTGCTCATAGTGGATGCGCCTGGAGAGAACGCACATTTCATTCGGTTTAGTCTACATAATCAGAGTAGCCTATTTCTTTTCGTTTTGAATTATTTCATTTTCGTTAAAGTAAATATTTAAAGCTTTCTATAGATATATTTCTCATGTCTGTGAGGCAAGCAGCTGCTGAGTTTCGGTTCATTTAGCCTATTAGACGTGCTCCAGTTCACGCGCAAGTGATCGCGCCCGCGCCTCCATGTCATGATTATACTGTGTGCTATATTTGCTTCTTATTTATTACATCCAGGCAGTTGGTTAATGAAACATTGATTAAAATTAAGATGCAATTTTTACAAAACAAAATTCACTTTAAAGAAAGGCTTTCTACAAAACAAAACTTAATGAAGTGGTCAAAATCATGTCTGACACACTCCATGTCTCCTGATATATTGCGCATCTTATGATGCATCTTACTCATGCTCTTCACTTTTCATAATCAAATAGATGAATTTAAAACATAACATAGGACTATTTAAACATAAATATGAAACTACATTTTCTTTAATGGCTACAACACGTAGCCTATAGTACAGAACAGAAAAATTTAATGTTAAAGTAAAAGTTATGCAGTCTAATCTGTTAATCTGCTCTTCAAAATAAATGGATAAGCCTATATCGTCCCTGTAGGTTCATAATTAAAAATGAAAATGTGAACAAAAATAAAAGCAATTAAATTTGTTATTATAATTAAAATATAAAAATGAAAATGACGGGTAACAATAGATTATGAAGGAATTTTGACAGCCCATATATATATATATATATATATATATATATATATATATATATATATATATATATATATAATATTAAAAAGTGTATTCATTTTATTTATTTTTTTATGTGTTCACTTTTTTTGCAGGACCTCCTGGGCCACCATCAAAACCAGAAATTGATAATGTAAGTAGAAATGCTGTAACAATTTCCTGGAAGAGACCAACTGTAGATGGAGGAAGTGACATTAGAGGCTATAGTGTTGAGAGAAAAGAGAGAAGAGGAATGAGATGGGTCAGAGCTTCTAAGAAGTCAATTTCTGATCTACGTTATAAAGTATCAGGCCTGTCAGAAGGAATTGAATATGAATTCCGCGTCACTGCAGAGAATAAGGCTGGTTTTGGCGAGCCCAGTGAGCCATCACAACCTGTAATGACAAAGGATATTGCATGTAAGTATATATATATCTATCTATATATATATATATATATATATATATATATATATATATGTATATATTGTTTTTGTTTTTTTTTACATATTTCCAGATTTGTTGTTCTTGTCAGTTTTTGTCCCAAAGAATTTTGATTATTTATCATTATCATTTATTTCTTTTTCAGATCCACCAGGGCCTCCATCCAACCCACGAATTACTGACACAACCAAAACAACTGCAACATTTAACTGGGGTAGACCCTTCTATGATGGTGGTCTTGATGTGACAGGATACTTTGTTGAACATAAAAAGGAAGGAGATGATGACTGGGTTCAAGACACTACTACTCCCTTGAGAATTACAGAATTTGTAGTTTCAAATCTACAATCAGGAGGAAGATATCACTTCCGAGTCAGAGCACAGAACTCAGAAGGTCTTGGCGAGCCCTCTGAAGTTGAGCAAGTTGTTGAACTGGTGGATCGAGAGGAGATTCCTGACTTTGAACTTGATGCAGAGCTGAGAAGAACACTTGTTGTGAAATCAGGTGCTTCAATTCGCATATTTGTGCCAATCAAGGGCCGACCAGCTCCAGAAGTAACATGGTATAAAGAAGATGTACCTCTTAAAGGCCGTGCTCACATTGACACTACTGAATCATACACTCTAGTAGTCATCCCTGAGTGTACAAGATATGATGCTGGGAAATATGTCCTAACATTAGAAAATGTTGCTGGAAAGAAGACTGGATTTGTCAATGTTCGTGTTGTGGACACCCCAGGACCTCCAGTGAACTTGAAACCAAGGGAAATCACAAAGCATAGCATTACTTTACAATGGGAGATTCCAATTATTGATGGGGGTTCAAAGATCACAAATTATATTATTGAGAAGCGGGAGGCAACACGAAAGGCTTACTCAACCATCACTGCAAACTGGCAGAAATGCTCGTACAAGATTCCAGACTTGGAAGAGGGTGCTGAATATTACTTCAGAGTTTTAGCTGAGAATGAAATGGGTATTGGTGAACCAGCAGAGACACCTGAACCGATAAGAGCTTCTCAGGCTCCTTCTGCACCAGATAATCTGATTGTTTCAGATGTATCCAAAGATACAGCAACTCTTGCATGGACAAAACCAAAATATGATGGTGGTAGTCGAATTACTGGTTATGTGATTGAGGCTCAGCTAAAAGATTCTGATCAGTGGACCCATGTGACAACAATAAAAGCTTTGGACTACACTGCAACAGAATTGTTGGAAAATGCAGAATATGTGTTCCGCATCTTTGCTGTAAACATGTCAGGCAGGAGTGAACCTCGTGAAAGTCGACCAGTGGTAATTAAGGAGCAGACCACAGCTCCAGGATTTGACCTCAGAGGTATATATCAGAAGATAGTGGTAGCTAAAGCAGGTGATAATCTAAAAGTTGAGATCCCTGTTCTGGGCCGTCCAAGACCACTTGTTGTATGGAAGAAAGAAGATCAGGAACTTAAACAAACACAGAGAATAAACGTTGAAAATACTACAACTTCTACTATTCTCAACATTAATGAAATTAAGAGAAAAGATGGAGGACAGTATTCCATGACTGGAAAGAACATCTTAGGAACACTGACTGAAACCATCACTGTTCAAGTACATGATATTCCAGGACCTCCAACTGGACCAATAAAATTGGATGAAGTTTCTTGTGATTATGTTCTAATATCATGGGAAGCTCCAGAAAATGATGGAGGAGTTCCTATTAGTAACTACATTGTTGAGATGCGTGAGACCACTGGCACATCCTGGGTGGAATTGGCAGCAACTGTTATCCGCACAACATTCAAAGCTGCACGCCTTACAACTGGTACTGAATATCAATTACGTGTTAAAGCTCAGAACAGATATGGTGTTGGACCCTACATAACATCAGAACCGGTGGTGGCTGCTTATCCATTTGATGTACCAGGACAGCCAGGAATTCCACAAATAGTTGCCTTCACCAAGGATTCAATGACAATCAGCTGGAATGAACCCTCTTCAGATGGAGGTAGCCCAATTTTAGGATACCACATTGAGAGGAAAGAGAAAAACAGCATACTCTGGCAGAGGATTAGCAAAGCTCTAGTCGTTGGAAATATGTTTAAATCACCAGGTCTGATGGATGGTATTGCATATGAATTCCGTGTTATTGCAGAAAATCTGGCTGGTCTAAGCAAAGCCAGCAAGCCATCTGAGATAACATATGCACTTGATCCCATAGACCCCCCAAGTCAACCAGTGGCACTTAACATAACGAGACATGAAGTTACTCTTCAGTGGACAAAGCCAGAGGGTGATGGTGGTTTCTCAATAACTGGCTATATAGTCGAGAAAAAAGAGCTTCCTAATGGTCGCTGGCTCAAAGCCAACTTCAGCAACATTCATGAAACAAATTTTACTGTGAGTGGTCTCACAGAAGATGCTTCTTATGAATTCCGTGTATTAGCAAGGAACTCAGCTGGAGCTGTTAGTAAACCATCTAAACCTTCAGAGGTCATTGTCTGCAGAGATGACATTGAAGAGCCGAAGATTGATGCTGATGCAAGTTTCAGTAGTGTTGTGGTAGTGAAAGCAGGTGATGTCTTCAAGCTAGATGCACATGTTACAGGTCGCCCAATTCCAGTCTTGGTTTGGACTAAAGATGGCAAGGAACTTGAAGACACTGGAAAACTAGAGATCAAAACATCAGATTTCTATACTTGTTTGATTAACAAAGATTCTTTACGTAAAGATGGTGGTGCATACACTCTAACTGCTAGCAATCCGGGAGGATTTGCCAAATTTGTCTTCAACGTTAAAGTTCTTGACAGACCTGGCCCACCCGAGGGACCACTGCATGTCACAGACATGACAACAGAGAAATGTATTCTGACATGGCTGCCACCACTTCATGATGGAGGAGGAAAGATTGAATATTACATCATTCAAAGACGTGAAACAAGTAGACTTACATGGACAAATGTAGCCACAGATTTACAAGTTAACCGCTATAAGGTTACCAAATTGCTGAAAGGAAATGAATATATCTTCAGAGTCATGGCAGTTAACAAGTATGGAGTTGGAGAACCTCTTGAATCTGATCCTGCTGTTGCCACTAACCCATATGTGCCTTCTGATCCTCCACAAGCACCAGAAGTAACTGCTATCACAAAAGATTCAATGGTGGTTTGTTGGGGACATCCGGAATATAATGGCGGAAGTAGTATAAATACCTATATCATTGAGAGGAGAGATAAAACTGGCCTTCGTTGGGTGAAATGCAATAAAAGGACTGTTACTGATCTGCGCTTCAAAGTGTCAGGACTAACACCTGGACATGAGTATGAATACAGAATCCTAGCTGAAAACGCTGCTGGCTTAAGTGCACCAAGCCCTTCAAGTCCATTTTACAAAGCATGTGACACAATATTCCAACCCGGACCCCCTGGAAATCCAAGGGTTTTGGATACAACTAAGTCATCCATTACTCTTGCTTGGAATAAACCAGTTTATGATGGTGGCTCGGATATCACAGGTTATATTGTTGAAACATGCCTGCCAGAGGAAGATGAATGGACAATTGTCACTCCAAAGGCAGGTCTAACAGCAACATCATTCACCATAACCAACCTTATTGAAAACCAAGAATATAAGATTAACATTTCAGCTCTTAACTGTGAAGGTGTTGGAGAACCAGCTTCTGTGCCTGGTTCACCTAAAGCAGAAGACAGATTCCTTCCACCTGAAATTGAGCTTGACTCAGACCTCCGCAAAGTAGTGAACATCAGAGCATGCAGTACCTTAAGATTATTTGTGCCAATTAAAGGAAGACCTGCTCCAGAAGTCAGATGGTCAAGGGAGAATGGTGAACCCCTTGATAGAGCATCCATTGATATTACATCATCCTTCACCACACTGCTTATTGAGAATGTAAACAGATTTGATGGTGGAAAGTACATGCTAACAGTGGAAAACAGTTCAGGAGCTAAAACAGCATTTGTTAATGTCAGAGTTCTTGACACTCCTGGTGCACCACAAAACCTTACAATCAAAGAAATAACAAAAGATTCTGTTTCACTCATCTGGGATCCTCCAATTATTGATGGTGGATCAAGAATCAGGCATTATATTGTTGAAAAACGTGAATCTACAAGAAAAGCATATTCCATTGTTAATGCCTCTTGTCCCAAAACAAGTTGGAGAATTGGAGACTTAAAAGAAGGAAGCTTGTACTGCTTCAGAATTTTGGCTGAAAATGAGTATGGTGTTGGTCTTCCAGTAGAGACTACAGAAGCTATAAAAATCTCTGAGAAGCCTCTTCCTCCTGGAAAAGTGACTCTAAAACAAGTAACTGGCAACAGTGTAACACTTTCTTGGGAGAAGCCGGACCATGATGGAGGAAGCAGAATAACTGGTTATAATGTTGAAATGCAATGGAAAAACAGTGAAAAATGGACCCAAGTAATGACTGTTAAAGTAACAGAGGCAGTTGTTGTTGGCTTAATACAAGGTGAAGAATACTCCTTCCGTATTTCAGCAACCAATGAAAAGGGAACCAGTGATCCACGTCCACTTAATGTCCCTGTAGTTGCTATGGATGTTGTTATTGTTCCTGCCTTCAAACTTGTATTCAGCACATACAGTGTTCTGGCAGGTGATGATCTGAAAATTGATGTGCCATATGTTGCTCAGCCCAAGGCAGCAGCTACCTGGCAAAAAGATGGTATTGCTTTGAAAGAAACAACAAGAGTAAATGCTGAAGTAGCAGAGAGACACCTTTACCTTGTGATAAAAGAGGCAACACGGGATGATGTGGGCAAATATACTATTAAACTGACAAACTCAGCTGGTGAAGCTACAGCAGACATCAGCGTTATTGTACTTGATAAACCTGGACCACCAACTGGCCCAATCAAAATTGATGAGGTAACTGCAGACAGTGTTACATTATCATGGCAGCCTCCGGAATATGAAGGAGGCTGTAGCATTAATAACTACATTGTTGAAAAGCGAGACACATCCACCACAAACTGGCAGATTGTTTCTGCAACAGTTGCAAGAACAACAACTAAAGCTGCAAGATTAAAGACTGGCTGTGAATATCAATTTAGAATTGCTGCTGAAAATAGATATGGAAAGAGTTCACTTCTTCTGTCTGCACCTGTTGTTGCACAGTATCCCTTTGAGATTCCAAATCCACCAGGAACTCCTACTGTTCAGTCTGCTACTAAAGAAAACATGGTTATTTTGTGGAACAAACCCAGTAGTGATGGTGGAAGCAAGATTTTGGGATATCATATTGAGAGTAAGGAAAGAAACAGCTTGCTGTGGGTGAAACAAAACAAAACGATCATTCCAGACACAAGATTCAAGATAGGTGGCCTTGAAGAAGGCATTGAATATGAATTTAGAGTTTATGCTGAAAATATAGTTGGGCTAAGTAAAGCAAGCAAAGTATCAGAAATCCAGGTGGCTAGAGATCCATGTGATCCTCCAGGCAAACCTGAGGCAGTGATTGTCACAAGAAGCTCTGTAACACTCAGGTGGACAGCACCACAATTTGATGGTGGCTGCAAGATTACTGGATATGTCATTGAGAAGAAAGAATTGCCTAATGGCCGCTGGATGAAAGCCTCTTTCACTAATATAATTGCGACAGAATTTGTCATCAGTGGCTTAGTAGAGGAGCAGCAATATGAGTTCCGTGTCATTGCAAGAAATGCTGCAGGTGTGTCTAGTGCTCCATCAGACAGCACTGGAGCAATCACAGCAAAGGATGAAGTTGATCCACCCAAAATTGACTTGGATGCCAAATATTCTCAAACTATTGTTGTTAATGCTGGTGAATCATTTAAAGTAGATGCAGGGATACTTGGCAAACCTATTCCTTCAGTTCATTGGATAAAAGCTGGTGAAGAACTTACAAATACTGCAAGACTTGAGATCAAGAATACTGACTTCACAACTACTCTTAGTGTAAAGGAGGCTATCCGTGTTGATGGAGGCCAGTATACCTTGCTACTGAAAAATGTTGGTGGAGAGAAATCTGTAAGTGTCAATGTCAAGGTTCTGGACAGACCTGGACCTCCAGATGGCCCAATTTCAATCTATGGGGTTACCAGTGAAAAGTGCTGCATTGCCTGGAAAACTCCATTGCATGATGGAGGTGCGGAGGTGTCTCATTACGTTGTGGAAAGACGAGAGACCAGCCGTTTAGTTTGGACTGTTGTGGAATCTAAGGTACAAACCCTCAATCTTAAAATTACTAAACTCCTTCCTGGAAATGAGTATATTTTCAGAGTGATACCTGTAAATAAATATGGTATTGGTGAGCCTTTGGAATCTGATCCAGTGATTGCAGCAAATCCATTTGTCTCACCTGATTCACCAAGTAATGTTGAAGTGTCAAATATAACAAAGGATTCCATGGTTATCACATGGGAAAGACCCACTAATGATGGTGGTAACGCAATTACAGGATATATAGTTGAAAAGAGAGACAAAGAAGGTGTCCGGTGGACAAGATGCAACAAACGTGTAGTGAGTGAACTACGCTTTAGAGTAACAGGTCTTCTTGAAAACCGAAGTTATGAATTCCGTGTGTCTGCTGAGAACGCAGCTGGGGTTGGTAAACCAAGTTCACCCACTGTGTACTTCAAGGCAGTGGATCCAGTTTTCAGGCCCGGTCCACCAAACAACCCCAAGGTAATTGATGTCTCAAGAGCATCTGTTTTCCTGCATTGGGGCAAGCCAATTTATGATGGTGGTTGTGAGATTCAAAGTTACATTGTTGAGGCCTGTGAAGTCAGTAACGATGAATGGATGATGTGTACACCACCCTCAGGAATAATAGAGACAAGATTTGAGGTGAAAAAACTGCTTGAAAAGCATGAGTACAAATTTAGAATATGTGCCATAAATAAGGTTGGAGTGGGAGAAACTGCTGATATCCCTGGATCCATTATCATAGAGGATAAACTTGAAGCACCAGATATTGATCTTGATGCTGACCTGAGAAAGATGATCACTGTCAGGGCTGGAGGTTCTCTCAGATTGTTTGTTCCTATTCGTGGTCGACCAACTCCTGAAATAAAGTGGGGAAAGGCTGAAGGTGAAATCAATGAGGCAGCTCAGATTGATATTACAAGCAGTTTCACTTCACTCGTAATTGAAAATGTTAATAGATTTGACAGTGGAAAATACACTTTAACTCTGGAAAATGCCAGTGGAACAAAAACTGCATTTATTAGTGTCAGAGTATTAGATACTCCTGATGCACCTGCAAACTTCCGTGTGAAGGAGGTAACAAAGAATTCAGTCACTCTTACCTGGGAGCCACCTTTGTTGGATGGTGGAGCTAAAATAAAAAACTACATTGTTGAAAAACGAGAGACTACAAGAAAGGTATACTCAGCTGTTGCTACCTGCAACAAGATGACATGGAAAATTGAACCACTCCAAGAGGGAAGCAACTATTTCTTCAGGGTTCTTGCTGAAAACGAACATGGAATTGGATTGCCTGCAGAGACTCTAGAACCACTGAAAATCTCAGAAGTTCCACAACCCCCTGGTAAAGTTTCTGTTGTGGATGTAACACGGAAGAGTGTTTCTCTCAAATGGGAAAAACCAGAGCATGATGGAGGCAGCAGAATTACTCATTATGAAGTTGAAATGCAAGTTAAAGATCAAGATAAATGGTCTCTTTGTGCTCAAGTAAAATCCCTTGACACTGTTGTAACTAATTTAGCCCAAGGCGGGGAGTACCATTTTAGAGTCATCGCTGTTAATGACAAAGGAAAGAGTGATCCCAGACTCCTGGCAAATCCTGTTGTTGCAAAGGACCTCGCTATTGAGCCCTCAGTGAGAACTAAACTTAGTACCTACAATGTACAGGTTGGGCAGGATTTGAAAATTGAAGCACGAATTGCCGGTCATCCAAAACCAACAATTACATGGACCAAAGATGGTTCAGCTCTGAAACAAACCACAAGAGTAAATGTTGCTGACACTGCACATCATACCACTCTTACGATCAAAGATGCAACAAGAGAAGATGGTGGTATGTATAACATTGCTGTGGCTAATGTACTTGGACAAAAGGAAGCCACTGTTGAAATAATCATACTTGAAAAACCTGGCCCACCAACAGGCCCAGTCAGGATAGATGAAGTGAGTGCAGAGAGCATTACACTGTCTTGGGACCCACCAACATACACTGGAGGCTGCCAGATTTCAAATTATATTGTCCAAAAGAGAGACACCACCACAACAAACTGGGTAGTTGTTTCTGCCACAGTAGCAAGGACCACACTTAAAGTTGGTAATTTAAAAACTGGAGCTGAATACCAGTTTAGGATCTTTGCTGAGAATAGATATGGTAAAAGCTATGGCATTGACTCAGATCCAGTTCTTGCCCAGTACCCATTCAAAGAACCTGGGCCTCCTGGAACTCCATTTGTGTCTGCATTCACAAAAGAGTCTATGGTAGTCGAATGGCACAAACCAGTCTCAGATGGTGGAAGTGCTATTCTAGGATATCATCTTGAGAGAAAAGAGAAAAATAGTATTCTTTGGACAAAGATCAATAAAATACTCATTCAAGACACCAGATTTAAAACCTCTCCATTGGAAGAGGGCATTGAATATGAGTTCAGAGTCTATGCTGAAAACATAGTTGGAATTGGAAAGTGCAGCAAAATCTCTGAGGGTTGTGTAGCACGTGACCCATGTGACCCACCTGGCACCCCTGTGCCAGTGATTGTGACAAGGCACTCAGTGAAACTTAGATGGACACCACCAGAATATGATGGAGGCAGCCTCGTCACTGGATATGTTGTGGAGAAACGGGACCTGCCAGAGGGCCGTTGGATGAAAGCTAGTTTTGCAAACATTCTTGAAACTGAGTTTACAGTTACAGGCCTGACAGAAGACTACAAATATGATTTCAGAGTTATTGCCAGAAATGGAGCTGGATCAGTCAGTAGGCCTTCTGAGAGCACTGGCTCAATTACAGCTAAAGATGAAGTTGAACCACCAACCTATGAGGTTGCCTCAGAGTATAGCCAGATTTTGACCGTGAATGCTGGAGACACATTCACTCTGGAAGCATCTGTACTAGGAAAGCCAATTCCAACAATGCAGTGGTTTAAGGCCGATGTAGAAGTAGAAAATTCTGCAAGAGCTGAGATCAAGAACACTGACTTTAAAGCAATTCTTGTTGTCAAAGATGCCATTCGAATTGATGGAGGACAGTACACATTGCACCTTACTAATGTGGCTGGAACAAAGTCTGTTTCCTTCAATGTAAGAGTGCTAGATAGACCTGGACCCCCTGAAGGGCCCTTGACTATTTCTGGTGTAACATGTGAGAAGTGTTCATTGTCATGGCTGCCTCCAAGACATGATGGTGGCAGTAGCATTTCTCATTATATCATACAGAAGAGAGAAACAAGTCGTCTTGCTTGGACTGTAGTTTCAAGTGATTGTGGAGCAACAATGTTTAAAGTTACTAAGCTTCTAAAAGGAAATGAATACATATTCCGTGTTATGGCTGTCAACAAGTATGGAGATGGTGAACCACTTGAATCTGCACCAGTGATTATGAGAAATCCTTTTGTTCTACCTGGGCCACCTAAAGACCTAGAAATAACAAATATATCACGGGACTCTATGACTGTATGCTGGACTCGTCCTGAAACTGATGGTGGAAGTGAGATTGTTGGTTACATCGTAGAGAAGAGAGACAGAGCTGGAGTCCGGTGGACAAAATGTAACAAACGCAGGGTCACAGACTTGCGCTTCAGAGTCACAGGCTTGACAGAGGATCATGAATATGAATTCAGGTTATCTGCAGAAAATGCTGCTGGAGTTGGACAACCAAGTCCACCAACTGTTTATTATAAAGCCTGTGATCCCACATTTAAGCCTGGTCCACCAACTAATGCACACCTTGTTGACACTACAAAGAATTCAGTCACAATTGCATGGAGTAGACCAATATATGATGGTGGCTTAGACATCCAGGGCTATGTTGTTGAGATATGTAAAGCTGATGAAGAAGAATGGACCACATGTACTCCACCCTCTGGATTAAATGATACTAAATTTACAATTACTAAACTCACTGAACACCAAGAATACAAAGTTCACATATGTGCCCTAAATAAACTGGGTGTTGGTGAGCCAGTGGCCATCCAAGGAACCGTCAAACCAGTGGATAAGATGGATGCCCCTGAAATTGAGCTTGACTCTGAGTTGAGAAAAGGTATTGTTGTGCATGCTGGAGGATCTATGAGAATCAACATACCATTCAAAGGACGCCCCATTCCTGAGATAAACTGGACCAAGGATGAGGGAGATTTACCAGATAAAGCCCAAATAGAAAAGGGACCAGATTACACTCAGCTATCAATTGATATATGTGACAGAAATGATGCTGGGAAATACATTCTAACTTTGGAAAGTAGTGCTGGCACTAAATCAGCATTTGTGTCAGTAAAAGTACTCGATACACCAGGTGCTCCACAGAGCCTTGTTGTGAAAGATATAACAAGAAATTATGCCACCCTAGTTTGGGAACCACCACTTATTGATGGTGGTTCAAAGATAAAAAATTACATCATTGACAAAAGGGAATCAAATAGACAAGGATTTACAAACATTACTACTAAGTGCTCCAAGACCAGCTTCCGTGTAGGTGATCTGGCAGAGGGTGGTATTTATTATTTCAGAGTCATGGCAGAAAATGAATTTGGAATCGGTCTGCCTGTAGAAACAGAAGAATCTGTGAAGACAGCAGATCCTCCTCTTTCTGTTGGCAAGGTAACTTTGACTGATGTGACAAAAACCACAGCATCTCTTTCCTGGGATAAACCAGATCATGATGGTGGTAGTAGAATCTTGGGTTATTATATTGAAATGCAGTCAAAAGGATCAGAGGAATGGACTGTTGCTGCAGTCACCAAAACATGTGAGGGTACAGTGACCGGACTTAGTTCAGGACAAGAGTACCTCTTCAGAGTTTTAGCATACAATGAGAAAGGAAAAAGTGACCCAAGGGCATTAGCTGCTCCTGTCATTGCCAAGGATGTAACTATTGAACCAAGCTTCAAAATAGTTTTTAACACATACAGTGTTCAAGCTGGTGAAGATCTCAAAGTGGAAATACCATTTAAAGGTCGTCCAACTCCAAAGATTGCATGGATGAAAGATGGACAAGCACTGAAAGAGACAACCAGATTAAATGTCTCAACCACGACAACATCAACAGTTCTTAAAATTAAAGAATCAAATAGAGAGGACTCTGGGAAGTACACAGTCACAGCCACAAATAATATAGGTACGGTCACAGAAGAAGTTGGCATAATCATTCTTGACAAACCAGGCCCACCAGTCGGACCAGTCAAAATTGATGAAGTAAGTGCCACCTATGTTACCATTTCTTGGGAGCCACCAGTATACACAGGAGGTTGTCAGATAAACAACTACATAGTGGAAAAACGTGATACAACCACTACTAACTGGCAGATTGTTTCAGCAACCATTGCTCGTACCACAATCAAAATCTCAAAGCTGAAGACTGGTTCTGAATATCAGTTTAGAGTGTTTGCTGAAAACAGATACGGAAAAAGCACATCATTAGATTCAGCACTAGTTGTGGTCAGTTATCCTTTCACTGAGCCTGCAGCACCTGGTGCACCATTTGTTTCATCAGTGACAAAAGACCACATGACAATTGAATGGAAACCCCCCAGCAATAATGGAGGCAGCCCTGTTATTGGGTATCACCTGGAACGTAAAGAAAAGAACAGCATCTTATGGACTAAACTTAACAAGCTTCTTATCACTGACACTCGATTAAGAACAAATGGTCTGGAGGAAGGAATTGAATATGAATATAGAGTGTATGCTGAGAATATTGCAGGAATCAGTCCATCAAGCAAAGTCTCAGAAAGTGTTGTTGCACGTGATCCATGTGATCCCCCTGGAACTCCTGAAGCCATTGTTATCACAAGAAATCTAATAACTCTTCAGTGGTCTAAACCACAGTATGATGGTGGCAGTGCAATTACAGGATACATCATTGAAAGAAAGAAGCTGCCGGAAGGTCGCTGGATGAAGGCCAGTTTCACAAATATCATAGACACACAATTTACAATAACTGCATTAAAAGAAGAACAAAGATATGAATTTAGAGTAATTGCCAGAAATGCAGCTGGTATTTTAAGTGCACCATCTGAAAGCACTGGACCAATTACTGCTCAGGATGAGATTGAAGCTCCATCTGTCTCCATGGATTCAAAATTTAAAGATGTTACCATTGTAAAGGCTGGTGAATCCTTTACTATTGAGGCTGATATTGCTGGCAAACCTCTTCCTGATATTATGTGGCTTAAAGATGGAAAGGAAATTGACAGTGCTACACCTAGAATGGAAATTAAATCCACCATCACAAGAACAGTTTTGACTGTTAAGGACTGCATCAGAGTAGATGGTGGTCATTTCCTCTTAAGTCTCAGTAATGTTGGTGGAACAAAACAGGTACCCATTAATGTAAAGGTTCTTGATAGACCTGGTCCACCCGATGGCCCTCTGAAAGTAACTGGTGTCACAGCAGAAAAATGCTATTTGCATTGGAGCCACCCATCACATGATGGTGGAGCTGGTATTTCTCATTACATCATTGAAAAAAGGGAAACTAGCAGACTGTCTTGGACAGTGGTGGAACCAAAAATTCAAGCGATCAGTTACAAAGTCACTAAACTCTTACCTGGTAATGAGTATATATTCAGGGTCATGGCAGTGAACAAGTATGGTATTGGTGAACCACTTGAATCTGATCCTGTCCTTGCAAAAAATCCTTTCAACAAACCTGGACCACCTTCAACTCCAGAAGCAAGTGCAATCACTAGAGACTCAATAGTCCTCACATGGGAACGGCCAGAGGATGATGGTGGGTCACAAATTGATGGTTATGTTCTTGAGAAACGTGATAAAGAGGGAATCCGATGGACAAAGTGTAACAAGAAAAGACTAAATGACTTGAGATTCAGAGCCACTGGGCTTACAGACGGGCACTTCTATGAATTCAGAGTATCTGCTGAAAATGCTGCTGGTGTGGGCACACCAAGTGAACCATCTGAATATTACAAAGCTTGTGATGCAACTTATCCTCCTGGTCCTCCTAATAATCCTAAAGTGACTGACCACTCAAGCACAACTGTTTCCTTGGCATGGAGTAGACCAATTTATGATGGTGGTGCAGCGGTCTCAGGATACATTGTTGAGGCAAAGGAAGTTAGTGAAGATGAATGGACTGTGTGCACTCCTCCAACCGGTGTGCAAACAACTCACTTCACAGTCAAAAAATTAAAGGAAAATGCAGAATACAACTTCCGTATTTGTGCAATTAATATTGAGGGGGCTGGAGAACAAGTTGATGTTCCAGGATCTGTAATTGCTGCTGAAAAACTTGAAGCTCCTGAGATAGAACTTGATGCAGATCTTAGGAAATGTGTGACTGTGCGTGCCAGTGCAACACTACGCTTAAAAGTCACCATAAGGGGAAGACCCGAGCCAGAGGTTAAGTGGACAAAGGCAGATGGTACCTTACCAGAGCGTGCTCAAATTGAAGTTGCAGGCTCTTACACTGTGCTTGTTATTGACAATGTTAATCGATTTGACACAGGAAAATATGTTGTGACCCTTGAAAACATCAAAGGCACAAAATCTGCATTTATTAATGCCAAAATCCTTGACTCTCCAAGTGCTCCAGTGAACTTTGAAATTAGGGATGTAAAGAGAGACTCTGTTCAGCTACAGTGGGAGCCTCCACAAATTGATGGTGGAGCCAAGATCACCCATTACATTGTTGAGAAGCGCGAATCTAAAAGGCTGGCATTCACAACTGTGACAAACAACTGTGTCAGAAATTCATTCAAGGTTGATGATCTCCAAGAAGGAGGTCTTTACCACTTCCGTGTATTGGCTGTGAATGAACTTGGTGTTGGTTTGCCTGCAGAGACCACAGAGGCTATCAAAGTTTCTCAAGCACCCTTACCACCTGGTAAAATTACAGTTGTTGATGTAACTCGCCACACTGTTACTCTAACATGGGAAAAGCCAGATCATGATGGTGGCAGCAAAATCACAGGCTACACGGTTGAAATGATGACTAAGGGATCAGATAAATGGACAGTATGTGCTACAGTAAAGGCACTGGAAGCCACAATTGAAGGACTTACAACGGGAGAGGAATACAGCTTCAGAATTACAGCACTTAATGACAAAGGAAAGAGTGATCCTAAACCACTGGGAGCACCTGTTGTGGCAAGAGATATTACAATTGAACCCATTATTGATTTGCTGTTTAATACCTACAGTGTAAAAGCTGGAGATGATCTCAAAATAGATGTTCCATTCAGAGGCAGACCTTCTCCAGACGTTACATGGAAAAAGGATGGTCATTCATTGAAGCAAACAACCAGAGTTAATGTTCTGACATCAAAGACAGCATCCAAGATTGTCATCAAGGATGCAACAAGAGAAGATGCTGGAAAATATGAAATTTCTTTAACCAATTCAATTGGTGTTAAATCAGCAGAAATATCTGTCATTGTCCTTGATAAACCGGGTCCACCAGGTGCAATCAAGGTTGAGGAAATAAGTGCTGATTTTATTTCACTATCATGGGACCCTCCAATTTATGATGGTGGCTGTCAAATTAATAATTATGTAGTTGAGAAGAGAGATACAACCACTACAGCATGGCAAATTGTTTCAGCAACAGTTGCAAGAACATCAATCAAAGTAACTCGTTTGACACAAGGAACAGAATATCAGTTCCGTGTTGCTGCAGAGAACCGTTATGGTAAAAGCCATGCAGTTGACTCTGCCCCAATTGTTGCACAGTACCCTTTCACACCTCCAGGCCCTCCAACCAATCTTCAAGTCTCTCATGCCACTAAATCAGGAATGCTAGTTACCTGGAACAGACCATCAAGTGATGGTGGAAGTCCAGTCATTGGATATCACTTGGAATGCAAAGATCAGAGCAGCATTCTCTGGACAAAGATGAACAGAGGACTTATTACAGAAACTCAGTTCAAAGTAACTGGTTTGGAAGAAGGCCTCTTATATCAGTATAGAGTATATGCTCAAAATATAGCGGGCATTGGACCTTGCACAAAGGCATGTGATCCTGTTTCTGCCAGAGATCCATGTGCGCCTCCAGGTCAGCCAATAGTTATGAACATCACAAGAACATCTGTTTCTCTCTCCTGGGCAAAACCTGAGTATGATGGTGGAGCTAAGGTGACTGGTTACATTGTTGAACGCAGTGAACTTCCAGATGGTCGGTGGTTAAAGTGTAATTTCGCCAATCTTCAAGAAACATTCTTTGACATCACTGGTCTAATTGAAGATCAAAGATATGATTTCCGTGTAATTGCTAAGAATGCAGCTGGCTTACTCAGTGAACCATCAGAGGGTACAGGACCTGTAACTGTAAAGGATGATGTTGATCCACCACGCATCACAATTGAGGACAAGCTAAGACAACTGGTTGTAGTGAAAGCTGGAGACATACTCAGAATTGATGCTGAAATATCAGGACGTCCAATTCCTGTGATTTCATGGGCAAAGGATGGAAAAGAAATTGAAGCCAAGGCCAGATTTGAGATTTCATCAACACTAACTAGTACAACACTAATTGTGAGAGATGCTATTAGACGAGACTCAGGACAGTATGTTCTAACATTGCAAAATGTTGCAGGCACCAGATCTTTAGCCGTAAACTGTAAGGTGCTGGACAGGCCTGGCCCATCATCTGGACCATTGGAAGTAACTGGTTTGACTGCAGAGAAATGTACATTGGCCTGGGGACCACCTCAAGAAAATGGAGGTGCTGAAGTTCAGCACTACATAGTTGAGAAACGTGAAACAAGCCGGCTTGCCTGGACTCTGGTCTATGCAGACATGAAGGCCACAACATGTAAAGTAACAAAACTGCTCAAAGGTAATGAGTATATATTTAGAGTTCGGGGAGTTAATAAATATGGAACAGGTGAGCCTCTAGAGAGTGATCCTGTTAAGGCAATGGATCCATTTAAAGTCCCTGCTGCACCAACAGATGTTGAAGTCACCAGTGTTACAAGTGAAGCAATGACAATTTGCTGGGAAAGACCTGTCTCTGATGGAGGCAGTAGCATTTCTGGCTATGTAATTGAGAAACGTGAGAAATCTGGTCTTCGTTGGGTACGTGTCAACAAAAAGCCTGTTTATGACTTAAGAGTAAAAGCTTCCAATCTTCGTGAAGGCTGTGAGTATGAATACAGAGTATTTGCTGAGAATGCTGCTGGTTTGAGTGCACCAAGTGTACCTTGTCCATTGACAAAGGCAGAGGATCCTTTGTTCCTACCGTCACCTCCAGCTAAACCTAAAATTGTTGATTCTTCTAAAACATCAATAACACTGTCTTGGAACAAGCCATTATTTGATGGTGGCTCTCCAGTTACAGGATACATGGTGGAATACAGGAAAACCGATGATGAGGACTGGACAGTTGGTGTCAGTAACACTAAGAGCACAGAGTTCACAGTGGTGGGACTCACATCAGGAGCAGAGTATATCTTTGTAGTCAGATCAATTAACAAGATTGGTCCAAGTGAGCCAAGCCCTGAAACTGATCCACAGATAGCAAAGGACAGAGAAGATGAGCCAGTTTTCCTAATCAGTAATGAAATGAGGAAGACACTGATTGTCAAAGATGGCAGCTCATTTACCCTTAGAGTCCCATTCAAGGGGAAGCCTGTCCCACATGTAATGTGGAACAAACCAGATGTTGATCTGAGGGTAAGGGCAGCTATTGATACAACTGATAACTACACATCTATCACAATTGAGCAAGCAACAAGAGATGACTCAGGGAAATACACTGTAACCCTCCAAAATGTTGCTGGAACTGCAACACTGACATTGAGTGTAAAGGTCCTTGATTCTCCAGGCCCACCAGCCCGCATTGAAGTAAAGGAAGTCACCAAGAGCTCTGCAACTATTTCATGGGATACTCCTGAGAATGAGGGTGGTGCTCCAGTCAAGAACTACCTTGTTGATCTCCGTGAGGCAACTAAAATGGGCTGGACCAGGATTACAGATAGTTGTCCAAGGTTGACTTATAAACTGAATGACCTTCAAGAAGGGGGTGTTTATTATTTCAGAGTTACCGGTGAAAATGAGTATGGTGTAGGAGTGCCACTTGAGACTAAAGAAGGAACAAAGATTACAGGTAAAGTAAAATTATTACATTTACAGCATAATCATTGTAGCACATTTGTTCGATTATTATTTTTTAACTTTGATACATATTTTTGTCACTTATACTCATATGTTACTTTTAATTTTAGAAAAACCAAGTCCACCACCCAAGCTTGGAGTCACTGAAGTCACAAAAGACAGTGTCTCACTAGCATGGCATAAACCAGAACACGACGGAGGTAGCAGAATTACAAATTACCTGGTTGAGGCTCTTGAAAAAGGACAACAAAAGTGGATAAAGTGTGGTTCCACCAAATCAACTCACTTTGTTGTCTCTGGATTGAGAGAGAATGCTGAATACTACTTCAGAATTCGGGCCGAAAACCATGCTGGACTTAGTGACCCAAAAGACATGGTTTTACCTGTGCTTGTAAAAGATCAGATGGGCAAGTTATTTATTATTATTGACATTTAATTTTTACGCATACATAATGTTTGGTTTTATATGAGTTTGCATTATTATATAATCTTATTATTACATCATTATTATATTTCTTTAATCAACAGAGGCTCCTGAAATTAACATGAAGGACTTCCAACACAACACTGCCTATGTTAAAGCAGGTTCAAATCTCAAGATTGAGATCCCCCTCACTGGTAGACCATTACCAAAAGTATCCCTCTCTAAGGATGGACAGGTTCTAAAGTCAACCATGAGATTCAACTATGAAGTGACAACCGACTCCCTTATCTTGTTTTTGCGTGAGAGTGTTGCTCTGGACGCAGGCAGATATGATATCACAGCCTCCAACTCCACTGGGACCACAAAGTCTTTTGTGAATATTGTGGTCCTTGACAGACCAAGTCCACCAGTTGGCCCTGTTGAAATGTATGATGTCACAGAGGACAGTGTCAGTCTGAAGTGGTTGCCTCCCACATATGATGGTGGTAGCCCAATTACCAACTACATAATTCTCAAACGTGAGACGACTACTGCAAACTGGATAGAAGTCTCATCTGCTGTTGCAAGGTGCACAATCAAGATCATGAAGCTGATTACTGGAATTGAGTACCAGTTTAGAATCAGGGCTGAGAATCGCTTTGGCATCAGTGACCACATTGATTCACCAACTGTTACAGTCAGTCTTCCATACAGTGAGTAAAATGCTTCTCTACAAGCAGCAAATTGGTAAATAGAAATGTATGCCTTTTAAGCATCTATGAAAACCTATTCCATTTTGTTTCAGCACTCCCCGTGGCACCTTCACAACCATGGATGTCAGCTGTAACAAAGGAAAGCATTACTGTTAACTGGAAGGAGCCATCTTCGGATGGTGGAAGCCATGTATTTGGATACCACCTTCAGATGAAAGACAGAAACAGCATTCTTTGGCAGAAAGTTAACAAAACTGTTATCCGTGCTACACACTTCAAAGTATCAAATGTGAACGCTGGTCTGATCTATGAGTTCAAGGTTGCAGCTGAAAATGCTGCTGGTATTGGTCCAGTTAGCAAGACCTCAGATCCTGTGCTTGCAATTGATGCTTGTGGTAAGCATTTAGTTTCCTTTAAATTAATTGTTCTAGATACCTTAACCATGAGTATTAATAATTATAGTTTTCTTATTGTTTAATCCAGTGGGAACATACAAATAACATTAATTACCACTGTTTTTGTCCCACAGAATCTCCAGACAACCTTAGAGTGACTGATATCACAAAGAGTTCGATTAGCATTGCCTGGCAGAAACCCTCATATGATGGAGGAAGTAAAATTACTGGATATTTGATTGAAAGGAAAGATGGACCGAAAGGCAGATGGTCAAAAGCTAATTTGACCAATGTTACTGACACAAAGTTCACCATATCAGGCTTGACTCAGAATGAATCTTATGAATTCCGGGTCATGGCTAAGAATGCAGTTGGCTCCATTAGTACCCCATCAGCAACTGTTGGACCAGTCACATGCGTGGACACTTATGGTGCTCCTGAGATTGAACTTCCTCAAGAATATCTTGATGTTGTAAAATACAAAGCAGGTGCTACAGTTCAACTTAAAATTGGTATTATTGCTAAACCTCAACCAACAATTGAATGGTACAAAGATGGAAAAGAGCTAGAGTCTGGAGCTCAGATTTCTATCTCCAACACCACTGAGTCTGCATGCATCTCAGTCAAGGAAGCCACCCGTCTGAATACTGGAACATATGAACTTAAGATCAAGAACTCTTTAGGCTCAGCATATGCTGCTGTCAGAGTACTTGTCCAAGGTATGTTACAAACTTGCATAATATCTAACATTATTTATAATAATTGTTATTTGTTAATTACTTGTTAATATGTAGTTATTTTACTTTTTAAGGAAATAAGTAACAAATGAACTGTATTTAATGCATTTAATTTATTGCATGGCTTAATTCATTAACTCTGATATCCCTCATTTAAGCATTTTTGGCACAATTTTTGCTCCTTTTCATCAGACAAACCAGGTCCCCCTGCTGGAGACATACAGTTCAAGAAAGTCACAGCAGATACTATGACTATCATGTGGGATCCTCCAGCTGACGAAGGTGGTGCAATGGTTACCCACTATATTGTGGAGAAACGTGAAACAAGCAGAATTTTGTGGTCCATTATCTCAGAAAAACTACAAGACTGCATTGTCACAGTCCCAAGGCTAATTAAGGGCAATGAATACATATTCCGTGTCCGTGGTGTTAACAAATATGGAGTTGGAGATCCTTTGGAATCTAGACCAGTAGTTGCACAGAATTCCTTTGGTAAGAAGATATTTATTAATCTAATAGTTTTATTATTACTATTAAAGTTATGACCTAATATTATTTAATGCTTCATTTTGCCCAACAGTTCCTCCTAGTCAGCCTTCTAAACCACAAGTCACTATGATTACAAGATCAACAATGACTGTGGTATGGGAAAGACCAAGTTTGGATGGTGGCAGTGATATTGATGGATATTACTTAGAGAAGTGCGAGAAGAAAAGTCTACAGTGGTTCAAGGTTATTAAAGATCCAATTCGTGATACCAGACAGAAAGTCAGCAACCTCACAGAAGGAAATGAATATCAGTATCGTGTCTGTGCAATCACCAAAGCTGGAGCAGGCCCATATTCTGATGTGTCCATCTTCTACAAAGCTTATGACCCAATTGGTAAGCTTTTTTGTGATTTCTTTTTATTATTTATTTTCCAGAATATGTATTAAATGTATGCCATGATATTTAGAATATAATTTGTTATATATACTAATTGCTATTCTAGATCCACCAAGTGAGCCAACCAAGCTCAGAGTTGTTGATTCAACAAAGACATCCATTACCCTTGGATGGGTGAAGCCTGTCTATGATGGTGGCAGTGAAATCACAAGCTACGTTGTCGAACAAAGAATGGCTGATGAGACAGAATGGATCACTATAAGTTCTAAAGGAGAAGTAAGGACAACTGAGTTTGTAGTGTCTCACTTGAAACCTGGAGTGTACTACTTCTTCCGTGTCTCTGCTGTTAATTGCGTTGGAACTGGACGTTCAATTGAGATGATGCAGCCAGTGCAAGCCAAAGATATTCTAGGTTTGTACTTTCTGTCTAAAACAATATAAAAGTTGTTTAAAATTGTTTCATTATGATACTGTGAACCTGATCAAATATGTTCCTCTTTCATGTACAGAGGAGGCAGATGTGGATCTTGACATGGCAATGTCAACCCAGTACATAGCAAAGGCTGGTAGAGATGTGGAGATTGTAATCCCTCTTAAGGGTAGACCTGCTCCAAATGTAACATGGAGGAAGGGAGACAAGAACATTGGTGGTGATGCAAGATATGCCATCAAAAACACAGAATACTCAACTACACTCATCATTCCAAAGGTCACAAGGGATGATACTGGCAAATATCTTCTTGAAATTGAAAATGGCGTCGGAGAGCCAAAAATCATCACTGTGTCTGTTAAAGTACTGGACACACCATCTGCTTGTAATAGGTTGATAGTGAAGAATGTAACACGAGGTAAACTCACTCTGAGCTGGGAACCACCTTTTATTGATGGTGGCTCTCCAATCACAAATTACATTGTTGAAAAGAAGGATGCTAAAATGAAGGCATTCACCATTGTGACAAATGAATGTGCCAATACAACATACAAGGTTGATGGTCTGTCTGAAGAAATTTCCTATTTCTTCCGTGTTTCTGCTGAAAATGAATACGGCGTTGGTGATCCTTGTGAAACTGCACAGCCTGTGAGAGCAACTGAGATGCCTGGTGCTGTAAAAGATCTAGTACTGGTGGACTCAACTAATACATCTGTATCGTTGGCATGGACCAAGCCTGATCATGATGGTGGCAGCCACATTTCTGAGTACATTATTGAGAAGAAGACAAAGGAAGAAGAAACTTGGAGCATTGGTGGTACATGCAGATGTTGCCACTATGAGGTAACACACCTGAAAGAGCTTTCAGAAATTTACTTTAGAGTTTTTGCGAAAAATGAGAAGGGTCGCAGTGACTTCTCTCAAATTGGACCCGTCACTGTAAAGGACTTCCTTATACCGCCTGAGGCTAACCTTATCGACTATCCTAATGCAGAATTAAGTGTTCGCATTGGACAAAATGTAAATATTGACTTGCCCTACAAAGGTAAACCTAAACCAACTATTCAGTGGATGAAAGATGATGTGCCACTCAAGGAAAGCGAACAAATTCGTTTCAGGCAAACAGAAAACAAGGCAAGTCTCATTGTAAGAAATGCAAGAAAAGACAACGCAGGAAAATACACATTGGTCCTTGATAACAAACTTGTCAAGAACTTCTTTGACATCAAAGTGATTACACTTGGGCCGCCATCTCAGCCTATAGGCCCAATCCGTTTTGATGAAATTAAAGCCCAGAGTATTATCATCTCATGGGATGAACCCCAGGAAGACGGTGGAGGAGAGGTCACCTGCTATAGCGTAGAAAAGCGCGAGACATGTCAAGCAGCATGGAAGATGGTTTGCTCTAGTGTGGTCAGGACCACATTCAAGATACCAAATTTGGTTAAGGGTACTGAATACCAATTTAGGGTACGTGCAGAGAACAAGTATGGAGTGAGCGAGCCTCTAACCTCCTCAGATGTGGTTGCTCAACACCAGTATAAGCCACCAGGTCCACCAGGAAAACCTGTAGTTTTCAATGTTACAAGTGATGGCATGACTATTCAGTGGGATGCCCCAGGCTTTGATGGTGGTTCTCCAATCACTGGATACCATCTTGAGAAAAAAGATAGGAACAGCTTATTGTGGATGAAAGTGAATTCCAATGTTATCTCTGGAAGAGAATACAGAGCCATTGGACTTATTGAAGGTCTGGAGTATTCATTCAGAGTTTATGCAGAAAACAATGCCGGCATGAGTCCAGTCAGTGAACAGAGCAAGCACAAACTAGCAATTTCCCCTGTTGGTAAGTCTTAGTATTGTCTTTGTAACATTTTTGTATTAACTTTGTAAGCATTTTGTCAATGCTTATACAGAATTAATCTTTTTTACAAAATTCCTCATTTTCTTCGCTTCCAAATTAATTTTTTTTTTCTTTAGATCCTCCTGGCACCCCTAACTGCATTGATGTTACAAGAGACTCTGTAACGCTTCAGTGGGAACCACCAAAACGTGATGGAGGCAGTAGAATTGTGGCATACAGTGTTGAAAGACGTCAAGGAAGAGCACGTTGGTTGAGATGCAATTTCATTGACATTAGCGAATGTCAGTTTACAGTAACAGGCCTTGCTGCTGGTGATCGCTTTGAATTTAGGGTAATTGCCAGGAATGCTGTTGGAACAGTTAGTCCACCCTCTCAGTCATCTGGCTACATCATGACCAAGGATGAAAGTGGTATGTAATTACAAAGGCATCATTCCATGCCATTCCGTTACATCTCATGTTTTAAATGCAAATTCACGAGTTCACACATATAATTAGATAGAGTAAAGGTTATGGGTATTTTGGTGTGCTGTCTGGGGGGAGGGCTCCGAGCTCAGAATTTGGCTTGAACCCAGAGTACTCCTCCCAGAGTTGTGATAGGAATAGTTAGAACTAGAAGTGAGGAGATGGGGTGGTGGAGGGATGCTGATAAACTGTCAACGATCAGATAATTCTGTATATATACATCTTAGCATTAATTGAGTTGATTAACTGAATGTGCTCCTCTTGTGCTAATTAGGTTAATTATCTGAACGTCCCCCTCCTGAATTTTATTAATAAAACATCATAAAGTATTCTGTGTGATCATGTTATTGTGTGATAACAACTGAAATTATGCCTTTTAAATTTGAATATTAGGAATAATTAAATATAAAATTTGACTTTAGATTTTCATTTTGATGGCCATGTTCTAAATTAAATGTATGTTAAATAATGTATGCTACATTAAATGTATGCTAAATAATGTATGCTAAAGGAGCTATTCATAAAAATTTGTTAAAAAATTAAAAATCTTTTTTTTTTTTTTTCAGTCATCCCTGAGATTGAGTTTGAAGCTGAAAAGTCCCTCACCATCAAGGCAGGAGAAAATATTAAACTCAGCTGCAGTATACGTGGACGTCCTGTACCTCAAGTCACATGGTATAAAGATGGAAAGGAAGTTGACAAAATGCTGGTTGACATCACAACTGTTATTGGATCAAGCTCGCTGTTCATCAGAGATGCTGACCGCAATGACCGTGGTATCTACACAGTTGAGGCCAAGAACAGTTCAGGCACAACAAAAGTGGATGTTCTTGTCAGAGTACAAGGTATGATCGAAAATAAATTTTGATTTATAGTTTTATTAAAGCTGGTCTGGATTTGGTCTTTGCTTACTTTCATTGTGTGTCATTCAGATACTCCTGGACCACCTGAAGGCCCACTTCGCTTCACAAATATATCTGCAGAGAAAGCAACTCTTTGGTGGAGCCCACCTGAAAATGATGGCTGTGCGCCAATCACTAATTATGTGATTGAGAAGCGTGAAACTTCCAGAATTTCATGGGCACTTGTAACATCCAAGTGTGAAGCCTGCTCCTTCAATGCCACAAAGCTGATTAAAGGCAATGAATATCAGTTCCGTGTATCTGCTGTCAATAAATTTGGTGTGGGCAAGCCACTAGAGTCTGATCCAGTCATTGCTCAAATGCAGTACAGTAAGTAAAAATAGTTGTTCTTGATCCAGTCATTTTCTAATTTAGTACTGGTTATTCTCGACTTTAACACATTACTTTTTGATATCTAACAGCGGTACCAGATGCTCCTGGAACACCAGACTGCACTCATGTAACAGGAAACAGTATCACTCTATGCTGGACAAGACCAAGACATGACGGTGGAAATGAGATTAAGCAATACATTCTTGAAAGACGAGAGAAGAAGAGCTTAAGATGGGTGAAGGTTTCTGCAAAGAGACCAATAACTGAAATAAGGCACAGAGTAACAAACCTCACAGAAGGAAATGAATATGAATTCCGTGTTATGGCTGAAAATGGTGCTGGAATTGGACCTGCAAGTGGTACATCCAGATTGTTCAAGTGCAGGGAACCGACAAGTGCACCCAGTGCACCAACTGTAGTGAAGGTCATTGATTCCACTAAGACATCTGTTACCTTGGAATGGACCAAACCAGTGTTTGATGGTGGTATGGAAATCATTGGTTACATTATTGAGATGTGCAAGGCAAGCCTTGAGGAATGGCACAGAGTCAACAATCAGACTTGCATCCATACACATTACAAAGTAACAGAGTTAGAACCTGGTGAAGAGTATAAATTCCGTGTTTGTGCAATCAATGGTGCTGGCAAGGGAGAATTCTCTGAGACTCCTAATGTTGTACAAACTGTTGATAGACTGACTTCACCAGAAATTGATATAGATGCAAACTTCAAGCAGACACATATTGTGAAGAACGGCGGAACAGTCACACTACATATTCCATTCCGTGGAAAGCCAGCCCCACTTGCCACATGGACAAAGGCAGATGGAGATCTTGGCATAATGGTGGATATTAATACCACAGACACATTCAGCACCTTGACAATTGAAAATTGCACCAGGTATGATGCTGGCAAGTATACACTCTCTCTTGAAAACAACAGTGGTCGTAAAGCCATTACATTAACAGTCAAAGTGTTGGACACTCCTGGACCACCAGGACCTCTCTCATTCAAGGATGTGACAAGAGGTGCTCTGACACTCATGTGGGATGCACCATCCAATGATGGAGGTGCACGTGTTCATCATTACATTGTTGAGAAGCGAGAGGCAAGTCGATTGAGTTGGCAAGAGGTCAGTGAAAAGTGCACACGTCAAATCCTGAGAGTGACCAACCTTGATATTGGCGTAGCATACTTCTTCAGGGTTATTGCTGAAAATCAGTATGGCAAAGGTGAGCCATTTGAAATGACAGAGCCTATTATAGCCACAGAAGAGCCTGCACCACCTAAGCGACTGGATATCATTGATACTACATCCTCAACAGCCAGCTTAGTATGGATGAAGCCTGAGCATGATGGTGGAAGCCGTATTACTGGATACATTGTTGAGACTAGAAAGAAGGGCTCTGATCACTGGGTTGTAGGTGGTCAAACTAAATCTTTGAAAATGGTTCTTGAAGGCTTGGTTGAGAACACAGAATACGAGTTCCGTGTCAAGGCTCAGAATGATGCTGGCATTAGTCACCCACGAGATGCACTAGCCTCTGTCATCATAAAGGAGCCACGTATTGAGCCAACAGCAGATCTCAGTGGCATAGATAAACAGCTCATCATTTGTAAAACTGGAAATTCATTTGCCATTGATATTCCAATCAGTGGCAGACCAGCCCCCAAGGTAACATGGAAACTTGAAGAAATGAAACTCAAAGAAACAGACAGAGTGTCAATTAAGATTTCTAAAGACAGAACCACTCTACTGGTTAAGGATGCCAGGAGAGGTGACAGTGGAAAGTATTATCTCACGCTTGAAAATGCAGCTGGATCAAAGACATTCACTGTCACCGTCAATATTGTTGGTAGACCATGCCCACCAACCGGACCTGTTCAGGTTTCAGGAATATCATCAGAATCCTGTGTACTGACTTGGGAAGAACCTACAGATGATGGTGGAACAGACATAACCAATTATATTGTTGAGAAACGTGAGTCTGGTGCCACCACATGGCAGGTTGTGAATTCAAGTGTAAAACGGACAACCATCAAAGTAACTCATCTCACCAAGTACATGGAGTACACTTTCAGAGTGTCTGCTGAGAACAAGTTTGGAGTTAGCAAGTCTATTGAATCTCAAGCTATTGTTGCTGAGCATCCATTCAGTAAGTATTTAGTATTGTATATAACTTTATCCATTGCTGAAATGAAACATAAACGGTGCAGTATTTATTTTTGTTGTCTTCAGTCTGATAACTGTTACATTTTTGTTTTCAGTTTCACCAAGCCCACCAACTCGCCCAGATGTAGTTTCAGTGTCTGCTAATGCAATTTCTATCCGCTGGGATGTGCCATATCATGATGGTGGAAGCCAAGTAACTGGATACTGGATTGAGAAAAAGGAGCGTAATACCATTCTGTGGGTGAGGGAGAACAAGATTCCTTGCCTTGAGTGTCACTACAAGGTCTCCAACCTTATTGAGGGCCTGGAGTATCAGTTCAGAGTATATGCAATGAACATTGCTGGTTTGAGTAAAGCAAGTGAACCATCAAGGCCAGTACTGGCTCTAAATCCAGTTGGTAAGTTTTTTTCTTTTTGTTACTTTCTACTATCATTTATATGTTGTTTTATTCATGGCTTAATATTTATCACATGTTTTTGTCTGTATTTTCAGATCCACCTGGCAAACCAGAGGTTTACGATGTTACCAAGACCTCAGTGTCTATTAGATGGTCTATACCATTCAATGATGGTGGCAGCAAGATTGTTGGATATGTGGTTGAACGTAGGGCACCCAGTGATGATGAAGAAACTCGTTGGTTAAAGTGCAACTACACTACAATCACAGAAAACTTCTTTACTATTACATCACTTCATGAGGGAGAGGAGTATGAATTCCGTGTTATTGCCAGAAATGGTGCTGGAGTCCACAGTATGCCATCTGAATCGACAGGACTTATCACATGCAAAGATGAATATAGTAAGATGGTTTCCTTAATTCATGCATGCTTACAGTATGTATAGAAACACACATATACTGTATACTGTTATGAATATGTATTAATACATGTTATTTACTTATTTTAGCACCACCAAAGGCTGAGCTTGACAGCAAACTTGTGGGTGAGACAATCACTATTAGAGCAGGATCAGACCTTGTTCTTGATGCTGCTGTTGGTGGAAAACCAGAGCCTAAGGTCTATTGGGCCAAGGGTGACAAAGAGCTGGATCTTGGAGAGAAATACTCACTGACATACACAAGTACAAGAGCAATGGCAATCATTAAATCATGTGATAGAAATGATACTGGAAAATACATTCTTACTGTGAAGAATGCAAGTGGAATCAAAACAGCTGCTGTCAATGTTAAAGTACTTGGTAAGAACATAATAAATCACACAGTATCAATACTAAAAAATCCAATTAATTCCCTGTATATTTCATGAGAAACTTTTTTATATTTAAGATACACCTGGTCCACCTGAGGGAACAATAACAATCAGCAGAGTCACAGAGGAGAAATGTACAGTTTCCTGGAAGATTCCTCTGGAGGATGGTGGAGATCATGTCTCTCATTATATTGTTGAAAGACGTGAGACCAGCAGACTTAACTGGGTAATCATGGAAAATGAATGCAAGACTCTGTCTTGTGTCAGCACAAAACTGATCAAGAACAATGAGTACATTTTCCGTGTCAGAGGTGTAAATAAGTATGGGCCTGGTGTGCCCCTGGAGTCTGAACCAGTTATTGCAAGAAATGCATACAGTAAGTTTAATTACAATTGTGATGTATTAATGTTTCCATTAATTAAGGTTTATCCACAGGACCAAGGATAAAATATTAACATTAGTTTGTTATTTACAATATAGCTGTTCCAACACCTCCTGGAGCTCCAGATATTACTGCTATTGGAAAAGAACATGTCATTATTGAGTGGTTGAAGCCAGAGAGTGATGGTGGAAGTGAAATCAAAAACTACATTGTGGATAAACGTGAGAAGAGCAGTGTCAGATGGACAAGAGTGAACAAAACCTACACTATTTATGATACACGTCTCAAGATCACTGGTCTCCTTGAGGGTAGCGATTATCAATTCCGAGTTGCAGCTGTCAATGCAGCTGGCACCAGCATTCCAAGTGATGCATCTCAGTACGCTCACTGTAGAGACCCAACATGTGAGTAACACTGACCTGCATGGCCTAGAAAAATGATTAAATGCATAGAAAAATAGTAACATGCCTAACTTGCCATCTCATTTTACAGATACCCCAGCTCCACCATCAGTTCCCCGTATTACAGACACCACAAAACACAGTATTAGTATGACATGGACACGACCGATGTATGATGGCGGATCTGATGTCACAGGCTATATTGTTGAGATTCTGGAGGAGGGAACAGAGCAATGGTACAGAGCCACCCAGAAGATCTTGAGCAGTAATCAGTACACAGTTACTGGTCTAGCAAGTAACAAAAAGTACAGCTTCAGAGTGGCTGCAGTCAATGCTATGGGTACTGGAGAATTCAGTGAAGGCAGTATTGAGGCTTCACCTTCAGAAAGAGTTGGTAATTTTTTTTTTTTTTTTTTTTTTTTTTTTTTTAAGATCTACATGGTTAATAATGATCAACAGTGGCGTGCACAGACCTCCGCTGGGGCAGGAGCCCCCTCATTTAAAACCATGTTCCGGGGGGCACTGCAATATGACTGTAAGGGTATTTTAATATTATCAATTAAAGGGGCAGGGACTCAAATCTCCCCCACCCCTGTGCACGTCACTGATGGTCAAGCTAATTTCTGCTCCTAAAAGCCTTTTTTTTAAATGTGGAATTACTGCATGACATTTTTTATTTCTATCAGAAATTCCAGATATTGAACTACCTGATGAACTGAAGAAGACTGTTTGCATCAGAGCTGGCAACACTTTACGTCTTCATGTAACTACAACTGGAAGACCTGCGCCAGTTGTTGCCTGGAGAAAGCCTGGAATTGACCTACAATCCCGTGGATTCATAGATACCACAGAAAACACTACAACTTTAATAGTGGAGAAGGTACATCGTTATGATGCTGGAAAATACACAATTGAGGCAGAGAATCCATCTGGCAAGAAAGTAGTAACCATTCTTGTAAAGATTTATGGTGAGTAAATTTATGCAATTAATAATAAATATTGTGCATTTACTTAAATTAAATAACCTTTTGTAACTTAAGCAACATCGCTTAAAACCGTTTAAAAAATTTTGTAGATACTCCTGGACCATGTGCTGCAGTAAAGGTTAAAGATTACACAAAAGAGTCTGTTGTAATCACATGGGATGTGCCTACTATTGATGGAGGTGCTCCCATCAACAACTACATAATTGAGAAGCGTGAAGCTTCAATGAAATCTTACAAAACCGTGACAACAGAATGCAAGAAGACATTATACAGAATCACTGGACTGGAAGAAGGAACACAATACTTCTTTAGAGTATTGCCTGAGAACATATATGGTATTGGAGAACCTTGTGAAATTACGGATGCAGTACTGGTTTGTGAAGTTCCATCTGTTCCTCAAGATCTATATGTCATTGATACCACAAAGTCAACTGTCCTACTTGGATGGGAAAAACCACTTCACGATGGTGGCAGCAGACTTTCTAGCTATGTCATTGAAGCCTGCAAATCTGGAAGTGACCGCTGGATGAATGTTGCTAATGTGAAATCATCTGTGCTGCAGCACACAATTGTCTCACTGAATGAAAATGAGCAATATCTCTTCAGAATCAGAGCTGAAAATAGCAGAGGTGTCAGTGAGCCCAGAGATCTCATGACACCTGTTACAATACAAGAACAGAGAGGTAAGATACCATTAAAAACTGCAAAATAAAATGAGGAAAGCAGTCAAAAAATAATTTTCATATTATTTGTTGTTTGTTTGAAAGTTTAATTATTGTTATTTCTATTCTCATTACAGTCATGCCGAAGATTGACTTGACTGGCATCCCACAAAAGATTGTCAATGTGCCAGCTGGTAAGCCAATTGTGCTTAACATTCCCATTAAAGGAAGACCCGTACCAGTCTGTTCATGGTTCTTTGGTGGAGCCAAGATGAAGGACACACTTGACCGCATCAAAATTGAGACAACTGCTAAATTCACCAAACTGACAGTCCGTGAAACCACAATTGATGATACTGGTGACTATACTCTTGAAGTGAAGAATGTCGCTGGAACAGCAACTGAGGTCATCAAAGTTATCATTCTTGGTAAGGAACATTTTACTTTTCCTTACAGATTTTTCAGGTCTACAGCTACATTTTGAAGTGTTTTTTTTTTTTTAATTGACCAAATGTATTTCTTTCCTAGATAAACCTGGAGTACCTGTCGGGCCTATGAAAATTGATGAGGTTGATGCCACATCTGTGACCTGCAGCTGGGAACCACCACAGAAAGATGGAGGTGCAAATGTCAGTGGCTATGTTGTTGAGCAGCGTGATGCACATCGACCTGGATGGATGCCTGTGTCCGAATCTGTCACAAGACCCATGTTCAAATTTACAAGACTTGTGGAAGGAACTGAATATGTATTCCGTGTGGCTGCAACAAATCGTTTTGGTATTGGCGGGTTCTTGCAATCTGAAGTTGTTGAATGCAAGAGTGTCAAAAGTATGTTTTTTTTTCTACTTCAGATGATTTTTATTTATATTTAAGTTATTTAAAAATGAAAGTATTAAATTTGTCTCATATCTTTTTTCTAGCTGTACCTGGAGCACCAAGCACACCGGAAATACTTGATGTGTCTCATGATGGCATGACAATTACTTGGACACCACCCGAGGATAATGGTGGTTCTACTATTGCTGGCTACATTATTGAGCGCAAGGAGGCTGGATCTGACAGATGGCTTCGCATCAATAAGAATCCAGTGACCATGACAAGATACAGAGCCACAGGACTTATTGAAAATCTTGAATATGAGTATAGAGTCACAGCTATCAACTCTAGAGGCACTGGAAAACCAAGTGCAAACTCTAAACCAACTATTGCAATGGATCCTATCGGTATGTACAAAGGAACAACCCAAGCTTGTAAAAATGTAATAAATCAGTTGTCAGTAGACCAAACATGACCAGTGTGTTCAACTTTACTCTTAAACAGAGCCTCCTGGTATTCCACTGAATCCAAGAGTCACAGATACCACAAGAACATCAGTTTCACTTGCCTGGTCTCCTCCAGAGGAAGAGGGAGGTGCTGCTATAACTGGTTATCTGATTGAGATGCAGAAGGTTGACCAGGTTGAATGGACAAAATGCAACACAACACCAACAAAGATTTGTGAATACACTTTGACACATATGCCCCAGGGAGCTGAATACAAGTTCCGTGTGTTGGCATGTAATGCTGGTGGAGCTGGAGAACCAGCTGAGATTCCAGGAGTGGTCAAAGTTACAGAAATGCTTGGTAAGATGAAATACCTAACAATGAGAATTAGAATATGTTATTATAAATATATATATATATACACATACAAACTGTATTATTCTGTATATGGCAGTGTGTTTTTGTTATGTAAGAACTATATTTTCCTTTTTTTAGATTATCCTGATTATGAGCTGGATAAAATCTACCAGGAAGGCTACGTTGTCAGACAAGGAGGGGTCATTAGACTATCTGTGCCCATCAAGGGCAAACCCTTCCCAACATGCAAGTGGACAAAGGAAGGTCGTGACATTTCTCACAGAGCTATGATTGCAACCAGTGAAGAACGTACTGAGCTTGTGATCAAGGAGGCCCACAGAGATGACACTGGCACCTATGACCTTGTGTTGGAAAACAAATGTGGAAAGAAGGCAGTCTATATTAAGGTTAAAGTTATTGGACGCCCAGATCCACCCGAGGGTCCTCTTGAATTTGATGATATTCAGGCACGTTCAGTCAGAGTGAGCTGGAGACCGCCCTCAGATGATGGTGGCTCTGATATCTTTGGTTACATTGTGGAGAGACGAGAGGTCCCTAAAGCAGCTTGGTACACTGTGGACTCACGTGTAGTTGATACATCACTTGTGGTCAAAGGACTGAAAGAAAATGTTGAATATCACTTCAAGATTACAGCAGAGAACCAGTTTGGTATAAGCAAATCCCTCAAATCTGATGAATCTGTTACACCAAAGACTCCTCTATGTAAGCATTTTTATCATTGCTTCTTTTAACATAACTTTCTTAATAACCACTTTTAAATTGTTGTAAATCACAATAATTATTTTATTGTTTTGGTCATTTTGCATAAAGGTCCACCAGAACCTCCTAGTTTCCCTCCAGAAATCATGGATGTTACAAAGACCACAATTGGCCTGTCCTGGTCAAGACCCAAGGATGATGGTGGATCTCGTGTCACTGGATACTATGTTGAGAGAAGAGAGATTTCCACTGAGAAGTGGGTGCGTCATAACAAGACACATATCACGACAACAATGTATACTCTCACTGGTCTCATCCCTGACGCAGAGTACCAGTTCCGTGTGATTGCTCAAAATGATATTGGTCAAAGTGAGCCTGGACCTGTATCTGAGTCAGTTGTATGCAAAGATCCATTTGGTACGTAACCCTCCTCTCTCCCTTCCAAAGAAGTTATCAATTTGCCTAAATAAAAACTATTTACAAGTATTTTCACATCCTTGATCTATTCTCTGTGTTCAACAGATAAACCAGGCCAACCCGGTGAGATTGACATCATCTCTATAGCCAAGGACTGCATAACCATTCACTGGTTGCGTCCTGAATCTGATGGTGGAAAAGAAATCCTTGGGTACTGGATTGAATACAGGCAAGCAGGTGAAAGTGCCTGGAAGAAATGCAACAAAGAGCGTTCAAAGGACAGACAGTTTACCATGGGTGGACTCATGGAAGCAACAGAGTACGAGTTCAGAATATTTGCAGAAAATGAAACTGGACTGAGTAGACCAAGAAGAACAGCAATGGGCATTAAAACCAAACTGAGTGGTAAGTTAATGAAATGTTATTTATATTTTCTTTTTCTGAAATAAACATTTACAAAGTATGCAACGTGACTAACGTGTTTAATTGATCCTCTAGTTGGAGAGGCTCCATGCCTGAAAGAGGAAATCAAAGATACTACCACTAAACTAGGAGAATCTGGAACATTGACATGCCAAATTATTGGAAGACCTCTTCCTGAAATCAAGTGGTATAGATATGGAAAGGAGTTGATCCAGAGCCGAAAATACAAGATGAGCTCTGATGGCAGAAACCACTCTCTAACAGTATCAACAGATGAACAAGAAGATGAGGGCATGTACACATGCAGAGCCATCAATGAGGCAGGTGAAACTGAGACCAGTGGCAAGCTCCTATTGCAGGCAGCACCTCAATTCCATCCTGGGTTCCCATTGAAGGAGAAATACTATGCTGGTTGTGGAACAAGCCTACGTCTCCATGTCGTCTATATTGGACGCCCTATTCCACAAATCATGTGGTTCTATGGCAAGAAGCCTCTCAATCCATCTGAGAATGTAATCATTGAAAACACAGAAAGCTACACTCACTTAGTTATCAGAAATGTCCAGCGTAAGACAAATGCTGGAAGATATAAGGTCCAAATGAGCAACAAATATGGCACAGTGGACACTGTGCTTCGTGTTGAAATCCAAGGTAAATTAAGGTTAATTTTTAATCAGATAAATATTAAAATCGTAGTAGACTTGTTTGCATGAAAATATGTTTGCAAATGTAAAAAATACTCTCCCTGTCTTTACAGATAAACCTCTCATGCCTGAAGGACCAATCGTTGTTGATGCTCTCTTGAAGAGTTCTGTGATCATTAGCTGGAAACCACCTAAGGATGATGGTGGATCACTGATAACAAATTACATTGTAGAGAAACGTGAAGCCAAAGAGGGAGAGCAATGGCATCTTGTGTCATCAGCTATCCCAGGAACCACATGTCGTGTTCCAAACCTCATTGAGAGTGCTGGATATTACTTCCGGGTTTCTGCACAGAATCAGTATGGCATTAGTGAATCTCTTGAGATACCATCTGTTGTCATTATCAAGAGTCCATTCGGTAAGTTTCATGGATAGCTGCTCTTTAAATAGTAGACTAAAAATGTTATTCTTTTTAAATAAAAAAAAAAAATACATTAGCATGAAAAACAAAAGAATACATCGTCAAATCCATTAAATGTATTCCTCTTTATTTTTAAAACAGAGAAACCTGGAATCCCACAACAGCCATTTGTTTCTTCAGTAACAAAGGATTCATGTGTTGTTTCTTGGAAACCACCAACCAGTGATGGAGGTGCCAAAATTAAAAACTATTACCTTGAAAAAAGAGAGAAGAAACAGAACAAATGGATTGCAGTTACTACAGAAGAAATCCGTGAGACATCTTACACTGTTAAAGGCCTCCTTGAAGGTTTTGAATATGAATTCCGTGTCAAATGTGAAAATATTGGTGGAGAGAGTGACTGGAGTGAGATTTCTGAACCAGTCATTCCAAAATCAGATGCAGCTCTCCGTGCCCCATTCTTCAAGGAAGAATTGAGGGACATGTGCGTCAAATACAAGGCAAATGCCACATTTGTCACAAAGGTTATCGGACATCCTAAGCCAGTGGTTAAATGGTACAAGAACGGCAAAGAAATTTTGCCTGATGGAGAGAAAATAAAAATCCAAGAATTCAAGGGAGGTTATTTCCAACTTGTTATCAGCAATGCTGATGAGAATGATGCAGCTGTTTACCAAATTAGAGCTACTAACCAGCTTGGATCAATCTCCACAAGTATGAACCTAGAGGTTGAGGGTAAGTATTTATAATGGCTGGTTTTTTGAGTTTTTATTCAACCTGAGTAATGTTCTACAACCATCTTCTTTATACTTTTATCATACTGCAGGACTGCTTAGAATGTATTATTACATATTAAGTTTGATTGTTTTTTTGTAATTTTTATTTTCTAGTTCCTGCCAAGATTCACTTGCCATTGTATCTCCAAGGCATGGGAGCTGTTCATGCCATTCGTGGAGAAGTTGTTACAATCAAGATTCCAATTAGTGGAAAACCTGATCCTGTAGTCACATGGCAAAAGGGACAAGAGATAATTAATAATACAGCTTATCATCAAGTCATTCTCACAAGATCATTCACCTCCCTGGTGTTCCAAAAGGGAGTACAAAGGAAGGATTCTGGCTACTACATCATTTGTGCCAAAAATCGATTTGGTGTAGATAAGCAGACAGTTGAACTTGATGTTGCTGATGTCCCTGATCCACCAAAGGATGTTAAAGTCAGTGATATTAGCAGAGATACTCTCACCCTCATTTGGAGTCCTGGAAATGATGGTGGAAGTGAAATTATCAATTACATCATAGAAAAGTGCCCTACCTCTGGAGACAGATGGATACGTGTTGCTCAGACATCTGAGCCCCAATACACCGTGATGAGTCTCTTTGGAAAAACAAAGTACCAGTTCCGTGTGATTGCAGAAAACCAATTTGGCTTGAGTGATCCATCTGCGCCAACAGATCCTGTGACTACAAAAGAAGACAAGTTAGCAATTCGAAACTATGATGAAGAAGTAGATGAAACAAGAGAGGTTACAAAGGAAGAGGCACCACATTCAAAAGTCAAGCATGTGCCATCTCTGTACACAATCTCTGAGGAACTTGCACGCAATGGACAGTTTGGCATTGTCCATCGCTGTATTGAAATTAGCTCCAAGAAGACATTCTTGGCTAAATTTATCAAAGTTAAAGGTGCTGATAGAGAGCTGGTTGCAAGAGAAATTGAGACACTCAATATTGCAAGACATAAAAACATTCTGTACCTTCATGAATCCTTTGATAGCCTGGAAGAATATGTCCTGATCTATGAATTCATGTCTGGTATGGACATCTTTGAGCGTCTTGGTACAAGCTTTGACCTCACAGAGCAAGAAATTGTTCGGTATATGAGACAAGTGTGTGGAGCCTTGAAATTCCTGCATAGTCACAACTATTGTCATTTTGATATCAGACCTGATAACATTGTTTATTCCACAAGGAAGAGCAATACAATCAAGATCATTGAAATGGGTCAAGCTAGGTTGCTTACACCTGGAGAAAACATCAGGATTCAGTTCACTGCCCCTGAGTACTGTGCACCTGAAATCCACAACAGTGATTTTGTAACCACTGCCACTGACATGTGGTCCGTAGGTGTTCTTGCATATGTCCTCCTTAGTGGACTTAATCCATTTGCTGCTGAATCACACCAGAAAATGGTTGAGCACATTTCAAATGCAGAGTATTTGTTTGATAGTGAAGCCTTTAAGGAGACCAGCATTGAGGGTATGGACTTTGTCGACAGACTGCTGACTAAAGACTGCAAGCTACGTATGACAGCCTCTGAAGCTTTGGAGCACCCTTGGCTCAAGATGAAATTGGAACATATTAGTTCAAAGGTCATCAAGACTTTAAGACACAGAAGATATTACCAATCCCTGGTGAAAAGAGAATGGAGCACTGTTGTTTCAGCAGCACGGGTTGCCTACGGTGGTGGCTACAGAAACCAGAAAAATGTTTCCATTGGTAGAGTGAAAGTTGGACATCCTGAACAAGGCTTTAGAGCGGGTCCTGTCATGCATGGATCTGCCGAAGAGGGAGGACATGTCAGGTTTGTGTGCTGCATCGAGAACTATGACAGAAACACTGAAGTGACCTGGTACTTTGGGTCCCGCAAACTGATTGCAAGCCACAAATATGAAATCAGTTATGCTAATGGAGTTGCTAGCATCTATGTTAAAGACATTGAAGAATGTGATGATGGATTATATAGATGCAAGATTGTCAGTGAAGACAGGGAGGACAATGCTTATGCTGAGTTGTTTGTTGAGACTGTTAGGTCCTACCGTGAATACTATTTGGGACGCTCACTCAAGAAACCAAGGCGTAGAATTGACAAAACCAAAATTTTGCAGAGGCCACCAGAGTTTACTTTGCCGTTATACAACCGTGCAGCATACATTGGTGAAGATGTGCGCTTTGGTGTAACCATAACAGTCCATCCAGAGCCAAGTGTTACATGGTTAAAGGCCGGGCACAGAATCAAACCAGATCCTAAAAAATACACATTCACAAGTGACAAGGGTCTTTATCAACTCATGATACACAATGTTGACCTTAGTGATGATGCTGAATACACTGTTGTAGCAAACAACAAGTTTGGTGAGGACAGTTGCAAGGCACGTCTCACTGTGACACCCCACATTGTTGCTGAGGACACTATGAGACCCATGTTCAAACGTCTCTTAGCCAATATTGAGTGTGTTGAGGGGCAAAGCGTTCGCTTTGACTTGAGAGTATCAGGAACACCAGCACCAACTCTGAAATGGGAGAAAAATGGCAAACCTCTTGAGTTCAGACCACAAGTTGAAGTTGTTCAAGAGGACGTAGACTATCATGTTCTACATATCAGAGAAACCCTCATTGAGGATTCAGGCACATACAGAGTCACTGCAACAAATACAGCTGGATCAGCAAGTTGCCAAGCTACTCTCAAAGTTGAACGCCTGACATATACAAGGAGGGAGTTCAAGAGTGAGGAAGAGAGACACATATATGTTAGGAACCAAATAGAAAAGACACTGAAAATGGCACAAGAGTTCTCAACTGCAGAGGTTGTTACACTTAATCCTGTAGCACAGGAGGCTTTGAAGGAAGCTGCTGAATTATATAAACCTGCTGTGAGCACCAAGAATGTGCAGGGAGAGTTTGACATCTCTGATAAAGAGGATCAAGAAATAAAGAAAATAAAAGAAGAAGAGAAGAAGATACGCATGCCTTACGAAATCCCTGAAGCTCGTGCACATGATCCAACTGTTCTTGGTGAAGATAACTTGATCAAACACTTTGTGCCATTATCTGACATGAAATGGTACAAGAAACTGCGTGACCAGTATGAGATACCTGAGAAAATGGAAAGAATTGTTCAGAAGAGACAGAGGCGTATTCGTCTTTCCAGATGGGAGCAATTTTATGTCATGCCACTGCCTAGAATAACTGATCAGTACAGACCAAAGTGGCGCATTCCAAAACTTACGCTAGACGATTTAGAGACTGTTCGGCCAGCAAGGCGATCACCATCCCCTGAATCTGAGGCATCATTCAGACTGAGAAGACGTTCACTGGGAGATCTTTCAGATGAGGAGCTCCTTGAGGCTGAGGACTATATGAAATTGAAGAGAACTGAAAAAGAAAGGCAAGAGCTTGAAGAAGAACTAGAACTTGGCTTCTCTGCCTCCCCACCCAGTGGAAGCCCCGTACGCTTTGAGCTGTCTGCACTGCGTCGTGCCTCACCAAAACATGTTCACAAAGCTGAAGTGAGACGTGTAGAAGAGACCAGACATGTAACAACAACTGAGCAAGCTCTAGGCTCTCCTCCTCCCATTTCACATTTCTTGAGAAGGAGGAGATCCTTGTCTCCAACATACATTGAACTGATGCGTCCTGTCTCTGAACTCATCAGACAACCTCGTGCACACATCTCAAAAGAGGCTGAAGTTGAATTTGTTGAAAGAAGATCACCCACCCCTGAGAGGACACGTCCTCGATCACCAAGTCCTGTATCCCCTGAGAGAAGATCTTCCAGATCCTCTTCTAGATTTGAAAGGTCTGCAAGATTTGACATCATGTCTAGATATGAAGCAAGAAAAGCAGCTCTCAAATCTGAGCGCAAGTACCAGGTTGTGACTCAGCAACCCTTTAGTCTTGACCATGTTCCACGTATCACTGTAAGAATGCGTTCTCATCGTGTACCATGTGGTCAAAACACTAAATTCACTTTGAATGTTCAGTCAAAACCAGATGCTGATATCCAGTGGTTCCATAATGGACAACAAATACAGGAGAGTGGCAAATACCAGTTCACAAATATGAGTGGAGTCCTGTCTCTCCAAATTAATGACTGTCAGGCAGAGGACAGTGGCACATACCGTGTCGTCTGCACAAATTCAAAGGGAGAGGCATCAGACTATGGAACTCTTGATGTTTCAGGTGGAGCATTTACTACATACTCTTCAAGACGTCGAGATGAAGAGGCTCCGACACCATTTGTACCTGATATAACAAAAACTGATTATTATCATTCAACAACAATCAGAGCTTCCTCTGCCTCAAGAACTCATTTGGAGATCAAAGAATCCAAAACAAAACTAACTGAGAGACGTGAAGTTTCTGCCTTTGAAAAGTATGAATCTCAGAAGCTTGCATCATCTCCAATTAGATATGCATCCACTGAATACCTATCATCAGCTTCATATTCATCCTCTGAAATGCATACATCTGAAAAACGTGTGTCATCTGAATCAAAGATAAAAGAATCAGAAACAACATCTGCTGAAGTATCAGTAAGGAAAGTTAAAGCTACTCTTTCAGCCAAAATACTTACAAAACCACAGTCTCTGACTGTATCTGAGGGTGACTCTGCACGATTTGTCTGTGATATTGATGGAGAACCAGCACCAAGTGTCACATGGATGCATGAGGGAAGAACAATTGTCACTTCACACCGTATCCATGTGTCTACAACACAGTATAAGTCTACATTTGAAATTTCATCAGTTGAGTTTTCAGATGAAGGCAGCTATACTGTAGTTGTAGAAAATTCAGAAGGAAAGCAAGAGGCAAGGTTTACATTGACTATTCACAAACCAGTACTTAAAGAGGAAGTTACAACTACACAAGTGAAGTCACCAGAACCCTCAGTGACATCTCCAGTGCCATCAGTAAAATCTCCAGAGCCATCAGTCGCATCGCCAGTGCCATCAGTAAAGTCTCCAGAGCCCTCTGTGAAATCCCCAGTGCCATCAGTAAAGTCTCCAGAGCCCTCTGTGAAATCCCCAGTGCCATCAGTAAAGTCTCCAGAACCTTTAGTGAAATCCCCAGAGCCATCAGTAAAGTCTCCAGAACCTTTAGTGAAATCCCCTGTACCATCAGTTAAATCTCCAGAGCCCTCAGTAAAGTCTCCGGAACCCCAAATTAAATCACCAGAACCCACTGGTGTTAAATCTCCTGAGGGTATCAAATCCCCATTCAGAGTGAAGTCTCCTGAACCAACCACCCCTCAAAGAGTAAAGTCTCCAACTGCTCTGAAGTCCCCCGAACCAATAGCTTCACCTCCCAGGGTAAAATCTCCACCTCTTGTTAAGTCACCTGAGCCAGTTGCCTCCCCTCTGAGAGTTAAATCCCCTACAGGACTTAAGTCTCCTGAACCTCAGAGAGTTAAATCCCCACCAACAGTCAAATCTCCTGAGCCAATCACATCACCTAAAAGAGTTAAATCTCCACTTACAGTGAAATCTCCAACCCCATCAAAGGAAGCACCACTGAAGATCATTCAGCAACTCAAAGCTGAAGCTTATGAAGACAAAGTTAAGATGGTCTTTGTTGCTGAGAGCTCAGTAAGAGAAGTTGTATGGTACAAGGACAACAGAAAACTCAACCAAAGTAGTCACTACCAGATTCATTCATCTGCAGATGGAACATGCTGTCTCTATATATCTGACGTTTCTGAGAGTGACCAAGGGGAATACTCCTGTGAAATCATAAGTGAAGGAGGAGCAGTGTCAAGAACATCATACTCTTTTCTTGGTCAAGTGTTTCAAGCAATCTACACAAAAGTAACTGCATTTGTGGCTACACATAAGGCTGTTCAAGGTAAATTTACTTTCCCATAAATTGTTAAATTCTCCATTTAGTTTTGATGCCCAGTCTTCTCAACGCCAATGTTTTATTTTCTTATTTTCCAGAATCTGTATCTTCCCAAATACATGGGGGAAGTGAAATGATTCTCAAGAAGGAAAGTGCTGCTGTTAGTAGCATGCATGAAAGTTTTGCTTCAAAATCCATCCACATGGAGAGCACAATGCAAGAGGCATCCTTCAGCAGTGCTTCAATGGCTGAGATGAAATTTGAAACTATGTCAATGTCTAGCATGTCCTCTATGACATCAGAGTCAGTATATGCAATGAGCTCAAGCAGTATAATGTCAAGTCATTCACATGTTGAAGAATCCTCAGTTAGAGCAGCCCTCCACAGTGCTCAAGGTAAGGACAAGTTTGACTAATAACAAATATGCATAAGAATTTTTAAAAATATTGTTATAATATGGATGAATATCATTTCAAATCAATTATAATATATTTCATAGGCTTGGCTCCAAGAATTGAAGCTCTTCCTGAAGATATCAGCATTGAAACTGGAAAGGTTCTAACGGTGGCCTGTGCTTTCTCTGGAGAGCCAGCACCTCATATTGAGTGGTCGCGTGGTGGAAAGAAACTGCCTGGTGAGGAAGAAAGTAGCAGGTTCCATATTGACACCACAGAAGACCTGACCACACTAATCATCACTGGTGTGAAAGAGAGTGATGCTGGGGCATACACACTCAAACTTTCCAATGAGCATGGATCTGACATGGCAACTGTTACCATCAGTATTCGATCAAAGTAAAGCCATAATTTATACCCCCACCCCTTTCTTCATTAAGCGACTTTGTATTTTTTAAATGAAATGAAAAAAAAATCTTGATAAGTTACCTGGATATCTGTTCCTGTAAATATAAACTATTTTTATATCAAACATGACATTAATTTATGCCAATCTAGACTAAAGTCTAAAGTATTATAAAATGTGCCATATTGGATAATTATGACTTAGGATTTTTGATCCAATTTTCTGTGACATGTACATAATGTATATAGCCGAATTTAACGGTTATGGAAAATGTATGAATTGTTATTTATAACAATATTAACTGAAACAAATGGAACTAAATGTTTATCAGGAGAAAGTTTCACATGGAACGAATACCCTGATAAACCTGAAACTAAACTCTGTGCCTCAACAATAAGTTGAAGTCTTAAGATTGCCTCAACAGGTAGAGAGGCTCCCTGTTGACGTTACACTAAATCTGAGAGACTAAGTTATGCCTGCATGTTTACACGTGCAGTGATATTTTAACCATACTCTTATGCATTGTTACTTGAACATAAGGCCTTGAGTGCTGTTTGCATTTTACCCTCATGTAAGCAGGGCGACTAGGCCTTGTGTTCTGACTGACTATGTCATACCACCATTTTAATGACATGCTCAAGGTGCGAGCGGCCTGCACTTTATGAGCAAAAATGTTTAATGTGCTCTGTTTCTGGCAAGGGACTGCTTGAAAAAACTTTAAAATTTAACATCTCCTGGCCAATAATGAAAGTATATCTTGTACTTCCTTGCAGAAGCAGAGCCTCCTCTTGGAGGATTGCTTTGAAGCATTGCGTGTTTGTGTGTTAGCTTTAGAATTCACCTTGTCAGTTGTTGGGCAAACATCAAGAAAGTGTGCCGCAGCAACACCACCTGCTGTGCAATGGGAGAGAGACAGTTTAGTATCTAATTGCCCTGCACTTTGGTTTGATTTTATGTAGAATTGTAGAATTATCTATATATGCAACCTCCTTGAGTATTAATGATTCAATAAAGCATGTTCTCAGCACTAAGTTTTGTGTTCTTGTCTTTGTTCAGTGGTTTTGATGCGTCTCATTTAATTCTGGTACAATGATTTATTCATACTTTTATTATTTTTAGGCTGTTTGTCTTTATTTTATAGGAAAGCGGAGCATAGACAGGAATGGAGTGTTAAAAGAGCCAGAATAGGATTATATTCGACATGACTCAATCAGACTCAAACAAGTGAATGTGCACAGTCCACTTCGCCACAGTGACTATGGATTTATGACTATAACTGTTATACTATAGTCTTTTATTTATTTATTCTTATATACAAATCTACACATATCCACACATATATGGTACTCTGCATGTATTTACATATTGTATTGATTAATTGTATACTAATTAAATACACACCAACCTTTTAAAATGAACAACTTAAATGTATACTCTCCAAATTGATGTAAAGACAACTTAAAGACAGTATATTTTAAATATTGGTTTCATGGCATCTTTTTATGACTGCAGGCCAGTATCACTGATACTAATGTCTCTATGTACTGTACTATGTACTGAAGTCTCTATGAAGTAGATTTTTTTTAACAACTTTTAATTTAAGTTAACTTAAAACAATCTTCATTATAATAAATGTCCTATTTACCTGTGGCCTTCCTGTCTAACAGGTAGAAAATGTACAGAAATTGAAAAAAAAGTTATCATACAAATTAAAAATTAAATATAGATTAATCCTTATTAAAGATACAATTTTATATTTTACCTTTGTTCTTTGGTTAACTTAATGACAGACATCACAGCAATTGATTTATTAGGCTGCTGTGACTTTAAGTCCTGTCGCTGATGAACATGATTGTCAAAGTGTACAGACTTTTTGGAAAGATTGTTTTTCTACTTTTGCTTTAACTAGTTTAATGATAACATTGAATGTGAAAGCTATTATTGTTATGAGAATGAAGACAAAAGTATTGAAAATTTGGTAAACATTATTCTGAATGGAAAATTCTTTATTCATAAATGTCTAAATATCCTCCTTTATACAAGTATTTCTGTAAAAACAAACAAAAAAGTATTCTTTTATTGATTTCTCTTAAGGTTTTTAAAACTACCAAAATGTACCAACCTTAAAATACGACAAGTGTGTGGTGTGTCCAAAGATGAATCACATATTGATCATAACCCAGCAAATTGTTATAGACCGTATGTAGCCCCGCCCTTTTCAGAGCTGCGCTCGTTGTCTTTTGACTTCCGGCTTGTATTTCCACAGCGATCTTATGTATTTATGAATGAACTGCTCATTTTAAAATCTTCCCGTTCTACTGACGCTTGTTAAGACACCCGCTGTAAACATTACAATGCTCATGATAACTTTTGTTAACTCTACAACACGTAAATCCACTTCACCAGCTTTTTTTCCTTCACCAATTATTCTTTAACAGCGATGCCATAGAAATATAAAGGGCTACCGCGAAAACGGAAGTTCAAAGACAATATTCTAAAGATGGCGGTGCGCATGTTTCTCTGGAAAATAAGGTCTATAAGAATGAAGGACTTATACTTTTCAAGACTTTCAATTACTTCACCATTTTCCAGCACTTCAAAGTAGTGATGGGAAACCGAGGCTTTCTGAAGCGTTTGAGACTTTCATCAAATTGTGCCGAAAAAGGGTTCATTACTCGAAGCTTTTAACACAGTGCGCATTAGTGACATCTGGTGGTCAGACTTGTTTTCTTAACCATATCTAAATCACTGCGGAGCAGATCTACGGCATAGACAGTAAAGATCTACGGTTTGAAAAATCACGTGACCAAAGCTTTAAGTAACTGTTGTCTTGAATCTGTTTTTATGTAATTTGTGACAGTGAGACCACCACTCGTGTCATGTGTAACCTGCAGTGGTCAACGGATTCACATATTTGGGTAACACTTTACAATAACAGTACATGAATAACCATGAACTAATACCTGAGTTAATAGTTACTTCAACATGAACTCAAGATTAGTTAAGATATGAACTAATGAAGAATGATCCTTAACTACGACAGGAGTCATAGGGATTCATACATGAAAACAGAAGCCTTAACTATGTGTTAATACATGTTTGATAATTAATGCATTAATTAACATTTAGGGTAAACTAAATCAAACATCTCTATAAGAAGGAATAATACATATTTGGACTTTGAAATAAATTTAAACAATTTATTATTGTCAGAATTTAAACTACTGACATCAGCAGCTTCATTATAAACATCACTGAAAGGCACATGATTAGTTTGCCATTATTTTCACTTATCCTCCTTATCAAACATATAAAATACTAAATACACTATTTATCTTAAAAGGTCTTAACATGTTTTGTGATATTCAAACTAAACTACTGTGACTTACATCAGTTCCTTAGGAATCGGTTCCCAAAAAAATAACCAAACAGGAAACATGAACTAAGGTCAGGGAGCGTTTGCTGGGATCAGATTCAGAAGTTCACTCTCCATCCAGACGCAGGCCGTGATCATACTGTACCTCCATTCTCTGACTTTTTGAAAAGTCACACATCACTTAACTGGGCTGAATACTTATATAGTTGTGTTAGTACAAGTGCATTTGATAGTAAGTTAATGATAATCATGAGCTGAATTTGGTAGGTTGTTAACAGTGAATTAAGTATGATGTGTCCCCTCAAGTCATGACATAAGTATACATTAACAAGCCATTAGTTGATGTTAGTATATGCTTAGTTAATAATGAGTTAATTATGATTGTGCCCCCTCAAGTAAAGTCATGACATGATGCACATATCACACATCATTAACTAATATATGAATAAACACTATAGAGTGCCATCCTTATTCCTTTACACCCCGGTACAAAAAAAAAACTAAAATAAAAAGTATTTGTATTTTACTTTTATTTATATAATTAAACATATATGGACTTGAAAGCAAGCCATAAACATACCTGTAAAGACACACATAAGGCACATTTACATGTAAAATCGCGAGCGTCCACAAGCTAATGCTAATCAAAGCATATACATTTAAATTACAAAAATACAAATACAGTTAATAACTGCACATAACCTCCTGAAAACCCCAATAAAACATACATGTAAATATGTCTTTAATTATTAATTCGGCTTACCAAAGCAGTCAACATTTATTAGTTTAAAATGCCAGCAACACAACAAACGCGCCAAGAGAACACCTAGCGTGCGCCACTAATGAGTGTCCCGCCAGAAACAAACCCTACATACTAGGCCTATGACTATTTAGCTATGACTAAATGTAAATGAACTATAAAAATCAGAAAACAGTTTAGATCAAATTAAATTTATTAGTGGTAGTTAGTCTATTTTCCACATTTGATTAGACAGATCTATGTAATTAATGGCTAAATAATCATGTGCCATTGCAATTATTTGTCACAAAGCTGCAGATGGCAGATTATGATATTACAGTGTAAATTATGACAGTATTAAATCACGTTTAATTCAAATTCAGAGTACTTCTTGTTTACTCTTATGGAGGCTGATTTATTTAGTTTACCCCTAAATGTTAATTAATGCATTAATTAACAAACATGTATTAATGCGTAGTTAAGGTTGCTGTTTTCATACATGAATCCTTATGACTCCTGTTGTCGTTAAGGATCACTCATCATTAGTTCATATCTTAACTAATCATGAGTTCATGTTAAAGTAACTATTAATTTATGTATTAGTTCATGGTTATTCATGTACTGTTATTGTAAAGTGTTACCCATATTTGATCAATAATATAAAATATACAATGATGTGATCATAACTGACATAGTTAAAACTAGATGAGCTGTTTAACCCATGTTCTGTTCAGGGTCTTTGAGACCACAGCAATAAAACATGATTAAATACATTTTCCTTTATGTATCAGATGAAGCGCCAATGTTTTCAAATCAGCTGTCTCAACTTTCCGATACTGCATGACGTTTGAAGGTTCAAACGTCATCAATCACGTGGTACTGTCATTTCGATACAAGCATCGGTACATTGTGTGATACAATAGTGCTTTGAAAACCATAGACATATAATAAACATGTTGAAAACTGCGTCGGAGCATCGGAGCCCGGTATCAACCGTCTCATCACTACTTCAAAGCTCAAAAGTCTGAATATCAAAAGTCCCAACAAGCATTTTCATCCCTTAAAGCTTGTCCTTGTTTGTAGAATGTACAGAGATGTAGGAAAGACTAACAAATTTAAATTTTTTTGGCTCAGCCATTTCCACTTGTTTTTTCACACGTTTTGAATTATTTAAATTTTGAATTTATTTTTGAAAATGTATTTTTCCAGACTGCGTGTGAACAAAACGTCTCTTGTGTTGAATTGAATGTAAGGCTGTCGAAGAAAACGCGACAATGACGCATTAACAAATAGCAACGTAAAAGCAGGCTCTGTTTGACCCTATGAATCACCCGTAGTTCAAGCCAGGGTTGCCAGGTCCGTGATTTCCCCTACACTAAACATTTTTTATATAGCCTATATTCCATAAACACCAAACACTTGCAGTGTGCCTCTGATCTAACAATGACAAAAAGCGTTTTGCTTTGTTAATTCTGATAAGAAACAAAGTCTCAACTTTAAATTCTGCCCATTTTATCTCAAAATTCAAATGGCGTTCGACGCTCTTAAATGTTATAGGACAGATTACTGTAGCGCCTCAGCGCGAGTCATCTCTTCCACTTTTTTACAAGTTAGCACGAAAACATTCTAGAACATCAGAAGGTATGTTGAAACATACAGTCCAACTTACCGAAATGTATCATGTCTCGTGAAGTGGCTCAATCAGTGTTTCAACCGCGGAAAGACGTCAGTAAAACGGTTTGTTAACAATGTCACTTTGCTTTTACCTCAGGAAAGTTATCCAGTGTTCACAGTTCGTATATCAGTCAAAAAACTAGGAGCACCTTCTGATCAATGACAAAATTTAACCTTTTTTAAACTTTGTATGGTCAGTTTTTTCCTAACTTGCTGAAATTTAATTAAAATAATTCAGTTAATTCAGTTAAAATAAGACACAGCCAGGCAGAATAAGTTACCAATCAAATTAAATCAGTGTCAACAAAATCAATCTTTGCACTCCAGAGGTGGCACATAAAACACACAAAAGTGGCATTTAGATATGCCATATGAGGCTTAAAGGTGGCATAATGCATTTAAATTCATAATAACAATGTTATAAGATTGTTTTAAATTTAAAGTTTTGAATATAGAAAAATCAAATTATTACAATAACTGTAATGATACTTTTAAAATGAATCTAAAACCGCCAGTAGGTGGCGACATGTAGCTGCGTCCAAAATAGAATACTTTCACTACCATAAAAAAAAAAAAGCTAGTATGTCCAAATTCAGAGTATTAGGAAAACAGTAGCTGAAAAGTAACCAGATAACCTACTACTTCTGCCGCGATTCTGAAGTGCGCATTCGATGGACACTTGATGCCACGGGAGAGGATTTGTGAAAGGCAATAAAGAAAAACAACTGATGCTGGTGTAGGTTACGTGATGATCACAACATGGCGGATATAGTACATATGAATTTCATTCTTACTACCTATATTCATATAGAAAGTACTATTTTTTTAATAGTCGAAAAGTACATTCAAATTCAAATGTAGTACCCACTCAGACTAGTATGCGATTTCAGATGCAGGAACTGTCTTTGTCACTGAATTGTTTATTCAGTCAATTCGTTCAAAATGGCTGATTCATTCGGGAAAGAAGCAAATCTTTATGAACAAAATGTGGCAAATAGAAATCTTAGATGCTCTCCAGAATGCAAACATAAATAATCTGGATTGTTTACCAAATCTGTTTCGCTAATATGCTATTAATAGTTTCAGCTGAGGGAGCATCCCCGAACCAGGCCTGAATGGGTCAATCGCACTGGTGTGACATGTATTTTTATACCTACCTGATTGGGCAGACATGTCATTAGTGTGTTTCATGCTATGTAGAGTTAGACAGACGTCAGTCACTGAGTACCTCAACCAAAACAGCAGCCACCTTTAACAGTCCCTTCTGAACCTAAACTATGAGCTTATGCTGCGTTCACGCCATAACTGCCATAATTTGGAAGAGATGGAAACTTGTGACGTTATACTCATAGAGAGTGGTCCATGACTCGAATTTATGCATTTCAGTGGTAACACTATCAACGGCGAAATGAAACTGCACCAGTCAGGAGGTACAGGTCAGTGCTCTTTAAGTTGTTATTGTTCATTATTGTAATGTTATGTGCTTTGAGACATGAGGTAGTTTAACTCGTAGTTAAACTTGTGACGTTTTTGTTTGCTCCCTGCTGTAGGCATTCATGTGCCATACCTTGGAAGAGGTATGGCTTTAGAGAGCTCTGAAGCAAGGGTGGGACCTTATGCTTTCAAAGCTAGCTCGCTATTGCTAGCCTCTCTTAAATCTCGCTCTCTAGATCATTCTCACAATTAAAACCCAAGTTGCTGCAGCACAAATCTCAGAGAGCGACACTCCTCTGAATGCTGCCCAAGATGTTGCCAAAGCATGTGTAGAGTGACAGTGAATAGATGAGGGCGCAGACTGCCCAGCAGACTAGGCCTACGCATGAGAAAGTACATGCTTCACCCTGTGCATGAAGTTCACTAACACACTTTGCCCAAGAGAAATGCAGTCTTAAATGACAGCCATTTAATATCTGACTCTAATATTGACTCAAATGGGGGTTGACCCAGGTAATTGAGAACCATACTCAAATCCTATGTCAGACTCTACACACCACGTGAAGGACACAGATGATTAGTTTCTTTCTGGAAGGCAAAAATTAACTGGTCAAAAACAAAGTGGAGAATTACTAAACTCAGATCGATGAACCTTTAATGCCCCCACATACACATTTAGTGTGGACCAAAGCAATAAAAAAATGCATAACTGAAATAAATGCATAAAGATGCTGCAAATAATCATATATATATATATATATATATATATATATATATATATATATATATATATATATATATATATATATATATATATGTGTGTGTATGTATGTATGTATATGTATGTATGTATATGTGTGTGTATGTATGTATGTATGTATATATACATACATACATACATACATACCGTTCAAAAGTTTGGGGTCAGTAAGATTTTTTAATGTTTTAAAAGAAGTATCTTCTGCTCACCAAGCCTGCATTTATTTGATTAAAAATACAAACAAAAAAGAACAGCATTTGTCTGAAATCTAAATCTTTTGTAACATTAAACACTACCGTTCAAAGGTTTGGGGTCAGTAAGAATTTTAATTTTATTTTTGGGGGATAGAAATAAAATTAATCAATACTTTTATTCATCAAGGATGAGTTAAACTGATCAAAAGTTACAGTAAAGACAATTATAATGTTAGAAAATATTCTATTTTAAATAAATGCTGTTCTTTTGAACTTTCTATTCATCGAAGAATTTTGAAAAAAAAAATTGTACACAACTGTTTTCAACATTGATAATATATATATATATATATATATATATATATATATATATATATATATATATATATATATATATATATATATATATATATAAATACATTTTTTAATTTATCCAATACTGATGTTATTCATCTTTTATAAGATTGCCTCAGTAGGTATGTCCACAAGATGGCGCTAGTATGCTGTACAGCTCCTCAGGAAACCTGTGAAAATATTTGTTTTACCACACAAATCAAGAGTATGATTATAAAATATATTGTATCATTGTGTTATATTATTATATATGTATTTATTTTAGCTATGCATGTTTTTATTGTTTAGGTCAAAAACAACCATTACACACAGTTAAGTCAATTAAAGTAATAGTCATGATTGTACATGATGTATTTGGTAACTTTTTTTGTGTAACATCTCTTTTTTTTTTTTTAATTGAGCCATGTGGCCGGTCACTTAATTTACTGCTGTTGGAGCTACCTTTTGAATATGCATGCATAAACATGCTGACACCCAAGAGGTGCAGTTGCTGCTGCCTGTCAGGTGGTATAGCATGCTATTTTGACAGAAGGAGATGAGATTCTTTTTAGAATGTTTGCTAGGAAGAAACAACATCATATTGTTTTTGCATCTGTTATCATAAATATGCTTCTTAATGCAATGCAGGTTAAAACAACAACAAAAAAAGATCTTTCTATGTTTATGGTTTAATTAAATCTGGGCATTCACTGTACTTTGCTTTAGTTTAGTCATAAAATATCTAGAGTCACACTATGACCCCTCTGAAGTGATTGTCTTTGTCGATGCAGCTGCCATTTACCATTCACCCCCATCACCAAATGCTTTGCCCAGTGGGGTACAACCCTGCAATGACCTTATTTTGACATAAAACCCAGCAACACAGACAGTAATCATAGGGCCCAGTAGAAGCCTTCATGTTTGTGTCCAATGTAATGAATCACTGCAGGGGCCCTCTGCTCCAGAGTCCAGATCAACATTCTTGGTTTTCCCATCCCACATTTTAGCTCCTCTTTTCCCAAATTTTTCCTCCTAAAAACAATTTGTAGTCATAGTAAATTTATCATGTGTATGAAAAACACCTCCTTGCTTTACTGAAGGAAAAGAACAGAGTGACAGTTCTAAGTTTCCCAAACTTGAATTTAGAAGGCCGCAGCTGTTCGTTGGTGACACATGAGCTTCCCTTCTGGAGACATGATACCATTGCAAACTCCTGGCGAGGGGGACAGAAATGGCTGCTGTTTAAATCACATCTTTAGACTACAGTGATGGTCTACCAAAATAAATCAATGTGCCATACAAGAGCAAGCAGATCTTGTCCACTGAGTGGAACACACAACTTTCCCTATCCTCCCATTTGTTTTCTGAAGTTTCAGCAAATGGTTTAGCAATGTATTTATATATATATATATATATATATATATATATATATATATATATATTTTTTTTTTTTTTTTTTTTTATAATAATTTACAAATAATTACATTATTTCACTATTAATGGAATTTCAGGTATGAGATCTATATCAAGATAAACTTATAAATGAAATTAATATTTCATTGTTTCATATATGAAATGAATAGCATAATTTAATTTAATATCTATGGGCAATATCTGCACCACAACTGCATGTAATATACATGCATTTGGCCTTAGAGTATCTTAAAAGCCTCACATGTTAGTCAAGTTATTTTATAATGACTAATATTAGACAACAATTTATCATATTCATGCTATGGATTTTTGTATGCTGGTGGTTCCATGGCAATTTTGAGCTTTTAAGTCAGAGTGAATTGCCATTTGAATGTTTCATTTACTGCTTATCCAGGAGAGTTCTTTTCTTGTCATATCATGTTCACTATTTTGATTTCAGGCCTCCTGACACACACTTGCATTGCTTTGGCCAGTCTAGCCTTTTGCCTATACAGACATCAAGCCCTAAATGACTCAGAGATCTAATTGGGGACATGGTAGTCCATCATAAACTGACTATTCTCTTTCAGAGCTAAACTGTCCTTGGATCATTCCAACCATGCAGTACATTTTAATTCTAACGTAAAAATGACCTATTTATTTGTTCTTCCTTTCTAAAATCAAAATGTTTCAAACCAAACGTGTGTGCGTGTGTGTAATGAATTTATAGGTTTGTTTTGTTGTTACTCTCAAAATCATTGATTATCCTACTAGTCGATTGTAATATCCTTTTTTAGTTACAACAGCCAGTTACAGTGCTCAGCGTAAATGAGTACACCCCCTCTGAAAAGTACCATTTTAAACAATATCTCAATGAACACAAAAGCAATTTCAGAAATGTTGACAAGACATTTTGACAAGTTTTATATAACATTTGTTTAACTTATACCATGAAAGTAAGGTTAATAATATAGAACAACATTTTCAGTTTTACTCAAATTAGGGTGATGCAAAAATGAGTACACCCCACTGAAAGTCTCTGGAGCAAAGCTAAATTTTGACTACAAATGTCTAATTTAACAAGAATGAGTCTAATTATTCAGGTGAGTCTAATTATTCATTACATAGGATTCCAGCACACAATTGACTATAAAAGGGTGTTAAAGGTGCCCTAGAACATTCTTTCACAAGGTGTAATACACTCTAAAAACTCCTGGGTTATTTCTTTAACCCATTTTCTGGGTTATTTGTGTTGGGTTAAAATTATGGGTTATTTTTTCAGAGAGTAACCTTTTTCTGGGTTATAGGGCTAATATTTTGACCCAATTCCTGGGTTGTTTAGGTTTCTGGGTTATTTTTCAAAGAGTAACCCATGTTCTGGGTTAACGCCCCTCCCCCCGCCCCCCGCTGTTGTTCTGGAATTTTCTCACAACAGTCGTTTGAAACAACCGTCACTTGAACTTGAACGCACTCGATCCGTTTTGGCCTGGGCTTCTTCGGTGCAACTTCGTCGCGTATTCAAGGTAAGGCAAGTATTTTCAGTGTCAATGTAACGTAAACTTTTCTGTGTCCATGTCCCCATTGCTAGTTTAGCACCATTTGTTGAAAAAATGACCATGGCTTACCGTGGTAATTCTGTGGTGAGCATGTAGCCGCCTGCGGATATCGCGACAACATCTAACTAGTTTAAAGTCCGTGTAAAGTCAAAATAAATATGTGTTTTAAGTTTGTCAGACTAAATAAGAAAGTGTTATTAACCACCAAAGCCAAATTTGACGTAACGTAATAATACGATAAGTACAGTGCAGCTAGTGGCGACTTCATGCCGCGTTAAGGGGGTCGAACACCGGACGAGAAGCGCCGCGCTGAGCCGCGTCTAGGACAACTCGAGGTATCGTGTACTTTCTCAGTTTATGGCCAGCAATATTGTTATGTTTTAGGACATTGTGGAATTAAGATAATGTCAGTACTATGTTATGATTGTACTGTATAATTAAATACGTTGCTGAGTCTGCAGTCTGAACACTTTACCTCAGAGCGTCCGTTAACTGAATGAATTGAGAATATCACCTGAAAATCCAATAACATAAGCAATTTTTATTCATGCAGCTGATTACTGTAAATTAATGTAAAATTAACTTTATATTGCAGCACATGGTGAAGTCAGTATATACATTAACGACGATTTGAGACAAATAAGTGTAAATTTAATATAAATCTATGTACATGGCGCGCTGTGGCGCTGCAGGATTTTGAACAAGGTCCTGAACCGTTGCTGGGCGCCGCCGGTGTGTGTACACTCATAGAGAATAATGTGTTTGAATTTTAAATACGCATCTCTTCCGGTGTGCGACCCCCTTTAGCCGTGGCTAGAGCGACGAGGCTACATAATAGTTATGTTAACCAGCTGCGCTGTGCTTATCATATTATACAGTGCTCTACGGGCTTAAGTAGTGAGAGTTAATGAAGTGTGTTAAGTGTTCAAATTGTTGCTAACCTTTATTGTTTTCTCCAGGTCATTTTAAATGGACAGCTTTGTTGCTGATAAGCTAACTGAGTGGCGGATGTCTGAGCTGATAGAGAATTTTAGAGGTGAGCGTTTACTCTTTTAAGGGATAGTTCACCCAAAAATGAAAATTTGATGTTTATCTGCTTACCCCAGGGCATCCAAGATGTAGGTGACTTTGTTTCTTCAGTCGAACACAAATGATGATTTTTAACTCCAACGGTTGCCGTCTGTCAGTCTTATAATGCGAGTGAATGGTAACACAATTTATAAGAGTCAAAAAATATGCTTAGACAAATCCAAACTGAACCCTGCGGCGCGTGAAGACACATTAATGTCCTAAGACACGAAACAATCGGTTTGTGCGAGAAACCTAAGTGATTGCTAAATGCAATAGAAGTAAAAAATTATATAAATAATTTTCTGTTTCTCGCACAAACGTGTCTTAGGACATCAATTTGTCGTCACGAGCCGCAGGGTTTAATTTGGATTTATTTTTGGGTTATTTTTTGACTCTTATAAATTGTGTTACCATTCATTCGCATTATAAGACTGACAGACGACAATGGTTGGAGTTAAAAATCATAATTTGTGTTCTACTGAAGAAACAAAGTCACCTACATCTTGGATGCTCCTGGGGTAAGCAGATAAACATCAAATTTTCATTTTTGGGTGAACTATCCCTTTAACTGCCCTCATATCATCTCTCTATACCTAAATATTTTTCTTTAATATGGCTTAAATGTGTCAGTGCAAGATTTTGTGACAGTCACAACTTCTTCGACAGTGGGGAATGCATCTCTATAATAACCCTTATAGTTAAAAGATACTTGTGCCTTGTCTTTAAGCTGTTATGCATAATAATGGGCCAGATATTCACCTTTGCATTAATGTCATTATTACACTTGTTAATGAAAGAAAAGATGTACAGTATAGACTGTCATTCACACAAAATGGGTAATGCTGCAAAAGAACCACATTAGTTAACTAGCAAATTGGGCTTTTTTTTTTTTTTAACAAAAAAAAAACAACAACAACATCATTCCATTAAAAGTGATTATTTGTTAGCTTGATAATCAAAGAGTGTCTGGTGAGTGGTTCACAATTGTCTCGACTTATTAACAATACTCATGTTGTCTTGTTTTCTGTCTTTCAGGTGAAGACAGAGATGAGGAGGCATTTCTTCTCTTAGATGAGGACACTATCAAAAATCTTGTCCCTCAAGTTCAATCCAGTTATTGAATGTTGTCAAAAGAGAATGAGTTGTTTATTTTTCTATTTTTTCTCTAATGTCTGATGTTATTACAGTGTGACCTAAAATAAATAGGTCCAAGTGTGTAGAGTTTAATTTAATTTAATGCAATAAAAATGTAAAAGTGCTTGAAGTGTGTAAGTGCCTGAAGTTTTATTTTCTGAAATGAGGCATACTGGCATAGTAACCCAAGTTAGGTTATTTTTGACCTTTGACCTTTGATTAAAAAGGGACCTACTAATTTCTGGGTTATTTTAACCCAGATATTGGGGTTGTTCTTTTGACCCAGAAGTTGGGTTATATTAACTACAATTTTGGGTTATTTTAACCTAAAATTTGGGTTAGGTATTTAACCCAGAAGTTGGGTCAAAAAGAATAACCCATTTTTCTGGGTTGAAATAACCCAGAAATTAGTTGGTCCCTTTTTAACCCAGGATTTGGGTCAAAAATAACCCATTATGGGTTATTTTTGACCCAGGAGTTTTTAGTGTGTATAAGTCTAAGGTGTCCTCTGAATGTGTCTGTGAAGTTTCAGCTCAAAATACCCCATAGATTTTTTTAATGATTTTTTTTAACTGCCTATTTTGAGGCATCATTAACTATGCACCGATTCAGGCTGCGGCCCCTTTAAATCTTAAAAAAAATATCATGATATCATGGATCATGTCAGTTATTATTGCTCCATCTGACATTTTTCGCTATTGTTCTTGCTTGCTTATCTAGTCTGATGATTCAGCTGGGCACATCCAGACGTTAATACTGGCTGCCCTTGTGTAATGCCTTGAACATGGGTTGGCATATGCAAATATTGGGGTCATACACAGTGGTGTAGTCCTAAAAAACAAAAACAAGGTAAACATGACAGTAAATGTTTTTTATGTTGGTGTTCACTAGTAACACGTTTCATTAAAAACTAAATACAGTGCATTCTAAAATTGGTTAACTTTACAGTTTATTACTATTTATACATGCTGCTTTGGAATTATATTCACTGTGAAAAGAGATATATCTGAAATTAAAGTTTAATTTTATTCAAAAGGGTGTTAAAAAAAGCCAATTATTCAAAATGTAATTTATTAACATTATAAAAATGTGGTCATGAGTTTCACAAACAAACAAAAACAGTAGTCAGGCTGAATGAAAATTTAAACCACTCTCTGTCGGTAGGTAGCGCTTATGGAGCAGCAGAAATAGAGCTGTTTCCCCAGTAACCTCTGTAAACTCAGTTTTATATTATTTACGCACATGTAAGCTTATCAGTTTGACAGAATTTTCTACTTCATTGTGCCATAAGAAGTCAAACTATATCATTTTCCATTATCATAGCATTTGTTATAAAAAATAGCAACCTACAAATAGCCTATAGAAACAATAGAACATGTCACAGGTGTAATATAAATCTAGTGAAAATATATTCCCTTAATAGATTATAAATCGTACAAGTTAGCCAAATTTATCATAATTACTAGGCTACATTAAAACTATATAAATTCTAGTAAGGGTGGGTCATGAATATAAAAAGCTCCCTAATAAATGTTGGCGCAAGATGATGTTTGTCCTCTTTTGTTCTTTGTTCATCAGTCTAGATCACGTTTGACTTTCTCTATAGCGTTTCAAAGTGTTTAACTCTCAATAGAATTCAAATGGATTGCACATTTTATTGTCATTGTTGGGATGGCTCGTGGAAATCTTATCTCACTTTTGGAGTGTGATAAGATTCAGAGTAGCGCATGTTTATGATTCCTGCACCACTAATGCATTAAATAAACAAAGCTTCAGTTGCGCTGATGGTCTTTTCAGTTTGTACGGGAACTTAGCGCTTATAAAATTCTGAACGCATGATGTAGGCTATTTAATTAATACTCTTATTTACTCACCACCATATTTTTCACGCCGTGACTGCTGCAGTGAGAGAAATGCGCTCAATGCACCACTCAAAACACAGAGCGGCTTTGATCGGAGTTCTCTCACTGCAGCGCGAACACGCACTGTGAAACCTGTTTTTTTAGCCGATGATGAGCGGGAAAAGGTAGAATGACAGAAGTGCTCATGCACCAATTATAGCAAAGAATCGCGAGTTTACACAACAGCATTGGACACAGTTAAAGGGAAAGCTAACAGGACAATATTTTCTGGACTTTCGAAGCAAAAAACAAGTGGGTACGCAAATACTGATCCTTAGAAGTCGTAATATGCAAACAGCCCTGGGCAAAAAGTATGTATACGACGTATGCGTGCGTATCACCCCGACTACACCGCTGGTCATACATATTAATGATCCTGACTGTTACGTAACAGTCGGTGTTATGTTGAGATTCGCCTCTTCTTCAGAGGTCTTTTAAACAAATCAAATTTACATAAGGAGGAGGAAGCAATGGAGTTTGAAACTCAATTTATGTATTGAATGTACTGAACTCTTGTTATTCAATTTTTGATTCTAGGGCACCTTTAAAACCCCTTCCCATTTCATGCTGTTAGCAATGGCACCACATGGAAGAGAAATGTCACAAGACCTGAGAAAGAAAATATTTCTTTACACCAGAAAGGTGAAGGCTACAAGAAGATCAGCAAAGCTTTACTTATCAGTCAGAATACTGTGGCAGAAGTGGTACAAAAATTAAAAAAAGATGGAACTACAACCATCTCACAGAGATGTCCAGGTCGTCCACGGAAGTTAACACGTCGTCAGGAGCATCTTCTGATGAGAAGGGATGAAGATCGGCCTGCAATTATCTAAAGACGCAGAAAGCCAAACTGGGGTGACTATTTCCCATGACACAATGCGGTGTATGCTGCAGAGGAATGGCATGTGTGGGTGCCGTCCACGAAAGAAACCTCTCCTAAAACCTAGGCAAAAAAAAGCCCACCTAGAGTTTGCCAGTGCCAGATGAAGACTACTAGGACTCTATACTCTGGAGTGATGAGTCCAAGATAAATGTTTTTGGAACTGATGGCTTCAAAACTGTATGGCGTTGCAAAGGTGAGGAATACAAAGAAAAATGCATGGTGCCTACAGTGAAACATGGTGGTGGCAGTGTCCTTATGAGGGGCTGCATGAGTGCTGCTGGTGTCGGGGAGCTGCTTTTCATTGATGGCATCATGAATTCACAGATGTACTGCTCTATACTGAAAGAGAAGATGCTACCATCACTCCGTGTCCTTAGTCATCGTGCACTTTTCCAACATGACAATGATCCTAAACGCACATCTAAGGCCACTGTTGGATTTCTGAAGAAGAACAGGGTGAAAGTGAATCAGTGGCTCCTGATCTGAACCCAATCGAGCACCTATGGGGAATTTTGAAGAGACAAGTTGAGCATCACTCTCCATCAAGCATCTAGTCTCTAAAAGAGGTCATTCTCGAAGAATGGAAAAAGATAAATGTTGAAAAATGGTGTCAACTTTTTCATTCCATGCCTAGAAGACTTGGTGCTGTCATTAAAAATCATAGAGGTCATACAAAGTTCTAGATGTAGTAGTTTTTGTTGTTTTTGCATCACCCTAATTTGAGTAACAGAGTAACAGATGTTATATTGGTTTGTTATATTAAACTTAGTCTTGTCAACATTTTGGAAATTGTTTTTGTGTTCATTGAGATATTGTTTAAAATGTTGCTTTTCAAAGGGGGTGTACTCATTTACGCTGAGCACTGTACATAATAACATCATCCTCCAGGAAGTGATGTTTTTGATGGGAAAACACTTAATTTGTCTTACACCGTATTTGATAAAATGACAGAAGTAGTGATAGCTCTTTATTTACAATTGTTAGGTTTCATCCGGTTTGGAATCCTGTTAATGTTCTTGTCACTGTATAAATAATATTTAATTAATAAAGTTAATGAGAACCTGACCAGAGTGTTTTGCTTGATTACGAGTTTTGTCTTACCACTCTCTTCCTGCGCCCACTGTTCTCTTTTTCACACTGCACTTCTGGGCCTGTTTGCATAATCAACATGAGTACCACCTTGAGTACTAATGGCAGCTGTTTACCACTGTCTTTACTGTTTTTGGGAGGGGAAAACACCAGTTGTTTTATTGTCACAGAACTGCACATGTGTTTGTCTGCTGCAGATACATTGCAAGAGATGTGAAAAATAAAATAAATAAATGCAAGCTGCTCTCCAATGATATATATTTGGAGACGAGCAGCTATGAAAAATGCATCATGCTATAAAATGTATGACAGAGAGCAATGTGAATTAGCCTATAGTTAGAGCAGATAGATATTATACCAGTTATCCAATCTCATACCAATACTAGAGCCCACATGAGCTGTAGCCCAGACCACCGTTTCAGTCAAAAGTCAAAGAGTAAATGGATCTTCTTTTGTCTTTAATTTATGCTGAATAGGTATCACCATGAACAATGCACCCACACACTACAAGATAATCAGGCCGATTTTGGTCCCAATTCTATCCTTGCGACAATCCTATAGGTAAAGTCCTGATTATCTTGATGGTTCTACTTCATATTATCTTATCAGATTTTCCTGTGGTGTGACGTGTGTTAAGAGTGATTGAATCTGTTCGGAAGAACGTCAGGGCCGCACCAATCTCAAATCGTAAATATTGTATGTTAAATATTTATGGATATATTTACGGACTCTGTAGATTGTCACGTGGAACGAAACAATACCAAATCAGAGAGCAAGCTGACGGAAACATAACATGACTTTTGGCTAATTTTTGTAAAAAGCCGTCCAAACATTAATGTCGCCATTTCTTCTAGCCTATCGTCCACCATGTTTGTTTACTCTAAAGTCATGTTTTCCCATGAGATATTTTGCAAGATTTCCCATGTTCACAGTCGGGAATCTAGTTATTTGAGAATGTAATCTGTTAGTGTGTGGTGTGCTGTCTTGGTCACATTGCAGCTCTCCACACACTATAGAAACAAAACTAATTTTTTCATGTTTGTGGTCTCTCACATTTTGAAAATCTGATAAGATTTTACTGATTAAATCTTTTAGTGTGGGCCAGCCTTAGGAGGATTTTATTTATTGATTATCAATGATTTTTTTGATATTTGTTTGCAATATCTATATATTTGGTTCATAATTAATATTTGTTAATAATTAATTTAAAACTCTTTATTTTGTATTTTAAATGTATTTTAGAGCCACCAGCTTTCCACAAAGTGCCAACACCACTTGAGAAGCTGAAGGACAAGAATGCTGATCTGAATGTGATAATCTGGTAAACAGTAAGTGTAAATGATAAAACAGTATACATTTATGTTTGAGGGATGTTCTTTAAACAGTCTTTTGGTTTAGCTTGTAATTTGATTATGATGAAATGGTCATCATAGCCTACTCCTTGACAAGGTTTATCTATTTTTTTTTTTTTTTTTTTTTGTCTTCTAACTGCAATTTTATGTTAGCCTGAGGCTAATGCTTTCAGTTTCCATTGTAGTACATGTCTCATCGCCCAGCTTTATAAGCTTTATAATATAATCAGGTTTAATCATGTTTAAGGTTTAACCATCAGTTTAGATATACTGTGTATCAGTAATTTCAATATCATGGATAAAGGATTGGAGAATGTTAAAGTGATAATGTTTTCTGCACACTTGTGTATCATGTTGTATTGCTATTTAATGAATTCATCGTATAATGAGACTCATCCTTGTAGTTAAGGGATGCATTTTACAGTCAGCTAGAATCCATTTATTTGGGAAAAAAAATGTCCCTGAATAGCATTAACATGCTAAGCTAAAGATCAAAAGACTTTAACTTATTTGGACGTGAAGACAGTATAATGACTAAATATGCCAAGTACATTAGCTTTTAGTGGTGCTGAATTTTACACCCCAAACAGTGACCTCAAACTCTTGTTGTTGCAAAAGTAGTGCATTTTAAAGCTTGGATGTTTTTTATTCCATTAACAGGACCATTGAAACAAAGTTGTGAAATGCAATGTTTTGTTCACCAAGACTGACAAATTTGGATGATTGTAACAAATTTCAAAAATAGGCACAGTTAGCAAGCATTCTGTAACCAGTATATCCATCCCTTACTGTGGGGGTTGCCTTGCCTTGCCCTTCCTTTGAGTGACAGGGACAGCCAGTCTCTCCTTTTGGTCATCAACAGGTTAATGCCTGCCATAAGGGTTTCCAGCATGGCATGTCATTGAATGGGGTATGAACATAACCATTTACTTGCATGAACAATGAATCAACAAACCCAATGTAGTAAAGAAACTCCAGAGTGAGGCTAAGGCATATCAAGCTTGCATTAACTTCAGAGAGGGGGACCACTGAGTGACAGGTGTGAAGTTGCATAAAATGCATCACTCTCCCATGATGCTTTGGTCAACTGGGTGTGGCCTGGAAGTGATGATGCAGGCTAGGCTCGAGGTATATAAACTAAAACAACTATGTTAGCAGTTCTGAGCAGTTGGAGCATTCCCAGCCTTGCCTCGGGTGTAGGGATTGCAAGGGAAAAGCAAAACTACACGGTCTAGATCCTGTGTAGTTTTGTTTTTTGGGTATTAACGGGGCCCAACCGTTCTCACCTTGGATTTTCTGGAATCATTTTGGATAAGAGGATTGTTGCTGAGGCACTAGCCATCTGGGCACAGTCCCATCAAGTTTAGGCAGCCTTGTGATACAAGTAAGTGGCATTTACTCTGTAGAACACAGCCATTAAAGCAAGTCTTACTATAAGCTACAATGATACATGCTTGCACACCTTTTTAATGCAAAATAAAAGTGCTGTTGCTTACAATGTGATATTCGATTGAGGTTTTACAAGTATGATGAGGTAGTGTAGACAATCTGTGTTGCTCTTCAAGAATTTTATAAAACATAATAACTCTCAAGGTTGTTAAATGGTGCAATGATTTCAGAATAGCCAAGAATAGCCTGTGATAGCATTAGAGTGGTGACCTAGCTGGGCCATGATGTCTTTTTAAGGGAATCAGCAGCAGAGATATCAGTTGCACCTCCAGCTATGTGCCACATGGTGACTGTCAATCAAACAAGGGACAGATTATTTTTGGAGACTGCCATTTCTGTCATACTGAATATCAGCCTTCATACATGATGCTATTTAGACTGAATTAAATTTGTATTGGCATTTTGTTTTTGTCTATTATTGATATTTATTGCAAAACTATTTTGACGGTGATTGTGAGTCATGTTATGGACAATGTGTGTCCGCTCTTACCTGTTGGTTGTTTTTTTTTTTTTTTTTGGCTAATTATGCAGATGGCTTAACCGCTTAAGTAAACTTTCTTTCTTTCTTTCTTTCTTTCTTTCTTTCTTTCTTTCTTTCTTTCTTTCTTTCTTTCTTTCTTTCTTTCTTTCTTTCTTTCTTTCTTTCTTTCTTTCTTTCTTCCTTTCTTTCTTTCTTTCTTTCATTGCAACTGAGTCCATTTCCATTCGAGCCAAGACCATATCAATTATGGTTTAATATAATACAATCCAATCAAATACCTTGTTGTTTTATTTTTTATATGAGATCACACAGACTATAGAGAAATAATATTGCATTATGTATGGGAAATATCTGGATGATACACATGTGAAGCTATTTGAAGCATTTTTTCTGTAAAGATAAAGATATATTTATAGGTCAAGGTTTTCATTTAAACCTCATGGATGTTTGATGACCAACTTTCAGAAGCTTGGAAATGGATTTTTAAGATATATTAAAATGTCTTTGTACTTGATTATTTTTACTTACACATTTGCAAACTATACTTGCTTGATATTTTAAATTACCCTTTGCATGTTACTTTCTTGTAATTGGTAATTTTAACGAATTGCATCATATTTGAAGCTAATCACATGTTAATATATCCAAATACATTCATTTAATTATTGTATAGAACCAATAAGAATACAGACTATTTTGTTCTGCCAAATGCTTCAGTGTTGAAATAGCTTTGTCGATTATTACTTTTTTAGGCAAGTTATTTTATTTTATTTTATTTTATTTTATAGCCTTATCTTACAGCTCACAGTTGCTGTTCACACATTTATAACATATTCAATTGGGTGCTTGACCTGACACTCGACAGCTTCGTCGTTCACAGTTCTCACAAATGACAGGCTTGCTGATGGCCAGGTGCTGGTGGGGGTAGGGGGTGTTAGTCATTAGTCAGTTCATTTCTTTTACAGCTAAAAATAGCCCACCTAGTTTGTCATGTAACAGACAGTAATGCTGTTGTATTTCTATTTGATTCATTGGGCATTAATCAATTATCTTGACTGATATCTTGAACTTGATTCTGTTCTTTTCTAGGGTGCCTTCTACCATGTCAACACAAGCTCCAACATTTACACAGCCGCTTCAGAGCGTTGTGGCACTTGAGGGTAGTGCTGCAACGTTCGAGGCTCAAGTTAGTGGTAAGGACAGAAGAAAAAAGTGGAATAAAAATACATTAATTTATCATTATTACCTGGAAAGATTTTGATTTTGCTATGTTAACCCAAACTTTGTTCAACCAAATTTGAAATAAAAATATTAGGGCTGTGAAAATAAGTTACATCCAGTATAATAGGAGTAAAAATGAGCATTTCTGATGATTCCTGTTTTGGTATTTACTTTACTGATGGGGCTATGGGCTTATATATGACAAAAAGATTGGGAAACACTATTTTAAAATAGCTTATTTAATCATTTCCTCCAATATTTTATTATAGGTAATCCAGTTCCGGAGGTGAGCTGGTTTCGTGATGGCCAGGTTCTTACTGCTGCCGCTCTGCCCGGCGCTCAGATCTCGTTCAGCGATGGCCGCGCTGTTCTGATGATCCCCGCTGTGACAGCCGCACACAGCGGAAGATTTTCTGTGAGAGCCACCAATGGCGCTGGACAAGCCACTAGCACTGCTGAACTGCTGGTTACAGGTAAGCAATCAGTTTTGAAACAGCTTTGTTCTTTACTGCCAGTGACTTTTTATGTTAAACAAACACTATTTCTTTGCTTGCCTCAAAGTGGAAACTGCGCCACCAAACATCATTCAAAGACTACAGAGCATGACTGTTAGACAAGGAAGCCAAGTGAGACTGGATGTTCGAGTTACAGGAATCCCTACACCTGTGGTAAAGTTCTACAGAGAGGGAGCTGAGATTCAGAGCTCTGCTGACTTTCAGATTGTTCAAGATGGAGACCTTAATAGTTTGTTGATTGCCGAGGCCTTCCCAGAAGATTCTGGAACTTATTCTGTCAGTGCTTCTAATAGCAGTGGACGTACTACTTCTACAGCTGAACTTCTGGTTCAAGGTTTGATTTGTTTTCCAAATGAAATAACTTGACATTTTGTAATATAGTGTGTTCTTTAAATATTTACTTTTTTATTTCAGGTGAAGAAGTTGCAGTGCCTGCAAAGAAGACCAAGACTTTTGTTTCAACTTCTCAGATTTCACAGACTCATCAGGCTAGAGTTGAAAAGGTAGTTAACATTCTGACAAAATTACACATGAAGCTGACAGCAAAATACCATGTTAACTTAGTGTTATGTGTCTTTCACAGAGAATGGAAGCCTCCTTTGAGTCCAGTGCCATGATGGAACTGGAGATCGAGGATGGTGATTTGGCTCACAAGACACCTCCTCGTATACCTCCAAAGCCGACTTCCAAGTCCCCAACCCCAACAGGGGTGTCAAAGGTTGCAACTACGCGCCATCAGTCACCATCCCCTGTGAGGCCCGTTAAAGCCCCCATTCACACCCCTCACAGGTGAAGTATATTTTCAACATCATTACTACTAAGTAGTAATAATACCTTTACAAATACTGCACTTTGCAGATAAATGAACTAAGATCAATAGTGACAATGATTGCTATGTAATGGAAAGTCATTTGCTCCCTCGCCCACACTTATGAAAATGTAAGTGCAAAGATGAATCCATGTTCTGTTACCTAATTTTTACGGTACACAAAACATCTTTCTTACATAGCATTTGTTCCTTGTTATTTCTTTTTTTACATGTTTTATTTTAGGTCTACTTCCCCTTCAAGACTGTCTGTGTCCCCTATCAGACCAGTGAAGTCTCCAATGACTATACACAAACAAGTCACACAGGCTGCAGATGTTCTGCCTCCATGGAAGCAGGAGGGTTATGTGGGAGAGTCCAGCTACACCAGCATGACTACTGGGGCCTCATATGTCCAGACCTCCTCCACATTTGTCCACAAGGAGCAGCAATGGGAAGGTTCTTTTGCTATGCAGCAACAAGCCAGTGGAGTCGCTGTCAAAGAAGTAGGTCTATTTTTACTACTATGACCTCTAGTGGGTAAAAAGTAACATTTATTTTTGTTATAAAATAAAAAAAATAAATAAAAAAAATTGTATTAAAACGTAATATATAGTCAAAAAAATCTTAATCAAACACATTTTAATTCAAATAAAGAAGTGCATAAAATATCATTTGAAATAAACATTAAAAATTTAATGTATGCAGTCACTAACAAAAGGTCATTTGGAGTTATTTTAGAGCATTTGTTTTCTACTGCAAACAGACTGAGTTGAAACCACACACATATTAATGAGACTACTGTTAGTGCAAAGGAATCCACATTAGAGATGTTGGGGGTTGGGGGTGAGAATGATTGTTTTCACACCATTTATCAGTTGTCACACCTTAAATGATCACACTTAATTTTGCATACTAGCCCAGCAAGTTTCACTAACTTGCCATGTTGAAGTTTTACTGATTTAATGTAATATAACTGATATTTAATACATTAATTGGAAATACACTTTCATAATTTTTTTCCCATCTGAATAGATTTGCTACACACTGTTTAACCACATTACTCAAATTACACTACTTCTTTTATTAGAAAGATAGTAAATTCATTGTTAACCTATTCTTTGTTGTGTGCATTGCCACAATGTGTATTCATTCTATGTGCACAATATTTACTGCTTCTTGCTCTTAAAATGGGAAAATTGCACATGCTGACTGTGGTTTCTTTTCTCTGCCTATATATAGCACGGATGCCTAATTGTTTCTAGAAGTTGATCAGTTGTATTTTTAAAAAGTTTAGTACTCATAACAATTCATTGATCATCTCTGTTTTGAATCTCTTGAATACAAATGCATGAACAGTGATAGACAAACATTGAATCCCTCAAAAAAATATATTATAGCACCAACCTTTTTAGCCAGCAAAAATCTAAATGATAAAAATGTAATATAAACACAAACTACATTTGCATAAATGTGGAACTGATAACTGAAAAAGTCCTGTTTATTAGTAAGGCAATAGTAGGTAAATGTAATTGAGCATTTGACTAAACAGTGAGACTGATTTATTTGTTGTACAGAAGCTGACTGTGATTGATGTGAACAGATGCTGAGATCTAGAGATAGCGTGTGTCATGTGATGGTCTTATAATAGAATGAGAATATAAGGGTGCCAAGAATTGGTCACTGTTTGCCTGGCATGAAACTATTTTACCAGTGTATAAACTAAATATTCTTTGACTTTAATTTTAGGATTCAACCTCACATTGATTATTAGTATATCTAGTATATATGTAATATATGAAATATTAATCATTTGCAATTTGGGTTGAATTTATATTTTGTTGTAAGAATACAGTTTATGATGCAAAAAAAAAAAAAAAAAAAAAATCAATCAATCTTATGGTGGTAACTTGGGACACAAGTTTGTTGTGTAGATTCATGTAGTTAATCGGACTGAAATCACCCTGAGTTAATTAAGTTACAATATCACCCCCTGGCTTTTGACCGTTGTGAACACAACCAGTCCTGTAAAGATCTCACTTGCTTCACTGAGGAATCATTCTCTTTTACCAGTTTTATCTTTTACCCATTAATCATTGATCTTAAACTATTTGTCTTTTACTGTTACAACCTGCTGATTTGTATTTGCTTTTCCATCTCAACCAAAAATAATTATTTAATATAAATTTTGATTTGACTGTTCTTTTTGCAATTCAGATTGTTGAGACTGCAGCAATCCCATCCCTCACAAAAGAGCAAGTGATGCCACCAACTATTGTGGCTGTGAGTAAATGAGCACTTAGCAGTTTTTTTATTTAAAATTTCATGTACACATGAGTGTCAGTATATGTCCAAGATGACTGGCATTTTGTCAGTAGTAATTAACAGAGTGAACTTGTAAATTTAAAAAAAAATGTTAATAAGTGTAAGATACCTTGCGAAGTTAAAATATTTACTTAGATTTTGTAATACTGTTTTTTTTCTTTGTCCAGGGTTTGAAGAATGTGACTGTTACCGAGGGGGAGTCTGTGTCTCTAGAGTGCCATATTTCAGGTCACCCCACCCCAGCCATAATGTGGTTCAGGGAGGATTACAGAATCGAGAACTCCATTGACTTCCAGATCACTTTTGAAAACGGCTATGCCCGCTTGGTGATCCGTGAAGCCTTTGCTGAAGATAGTGGCCGCTTCACTTGCACTGCTACCAGTGAGGCTGGAACTATCAGCACCTCCTGCTACCTGCTTGTCAAAGGTACGATCATATGACTTGGCTTGAAATAAAATGATCTGCATGATTATAGACTAATATTTATAGATCATTTTTCATTTTCAGTCTCAGAAGACATTGAAAGCCGAGAGGATTTCTCTACTGTTTCTGAACACATTGAAATGTCTGCTCATGAAAGACAGTGAGTTGATAGAATTCTTTGTGGTATAAACTATATTAAATAGTATTAATTAGTAAGAATTTGCAATCTGATTCCTTGGTTTTTAACAAACAGTGTTACAGTTGAAGCCAAAGAGGAGACAATGTCTGAAATAAGTGCAGTCTCTGAGCATATGGAGGCTGGAGCAGGTGTTGCCCCATTCTTTGTAAAGAAGCCCACAGTGCAGAAGCTTGTGGAGGGAGACAGCATAATCTTTGAATGCCAGGTCGGAGGAAGCCCCAAGCCTCATATTTACTGGAAGAAAAGTGGAATTCCACTTACCACTGGATACAGGTATGTTTTACACTGTACATGTATACACTTTCTGATATTAATTGTTTGTAAAGTATCGGCATACATTTATGTATATTGCGACTGAGTTTTCAAAGTTTTTTTTATGCATTGTCCTCTGCTTTAGTTTCATGTGAACTGTGATGCAAAGATATTAATAGAAAAAAAACCCTCATGTATCCTCTAGGTACAGAGTAGCCTACAATAAGGACACAGGAGCATGCAAGCTTGAGATCTCCATGACATTTGCTGATGATGCAGGAGAGTACACCATCTTTGCTAGGAACCCACTTGGGGAGATCTCTGCTTCAGCCATGCTGCTTGATGAAGGTTGGTTTTCGGGGTGACTGTATTATGAATTGCAGTGGTATTTTAGATCAATTGTTAATAGTGTTTTTCTGCATTTTACAGAGGCATATGAGCTGTATGTGAAGAAACAGGAAGAGACATTCAAGACAGAAGTAACTACTATTATAGAGGAGCCAAAAGTGGCTGAGATTTCTGCTGTTGTTGAAACTGTCACTGAGAAAGAGCAGATGCTCATGGAGAGGAGGATGGCTCAACAAACCCAGATGATGCAGTCCTTCATTTCAGAGCAGGTATGAAAGTTTTTTTTAGCCTTATTTTAAGATTATAAATCCTGAAAATCAACTTCTGAATCTACAAAGTGTGAGTATGAACCTTACAATGATATTTTTTTTTACAGGAGTTCCAAATTTCTAACTTGGAGCAGAGATTCATCCAAGAAATTGAGTTCCACCTACTCAAGATTACCTACCAAGAGCTGGTGACTGAGGATGGGGAGCAGTTGGATATGAGTGTTTCTGAACACGATGCTCTTTCTCCCGTCTTTAATACTCCAGTTAAAAATTACAGACTCAGGGAGGGAATGAGTGCAACTTTACATTGTAGGATGACAGGAACCCCTCTCCCTAAGGTAAGATTAATTGTGTTTACACACATTCAAAATTCATTCAACTAAGCTAGTAACATTTTGAAACTATATCAAACTAGCAAAAGTGCTACTGTACTGAAAATCATCAAATTAGAGGACCGGAACATACTTTTGTATTATTTCAATTATAGATAACCTGGTACAAAGATGGTAAGCGCATCATACATGGAGGCCGTTATCAGATGGAGGTTCTGCAGGATGGTAGAGCTAGTCTGCGTCTTCCTACGGTGCTGGCAGAAGATGAGGGTGTCTACACTGCTTTGATCAGTAACATAAAGGGTAATGCTGTCAGCTCTGGAAAGCTGTATGTGGAGCCATCTGGTGTAACACAAACACAGCTTCCTCAGCCAGGGGCAGTTCAAAGAATTAGGTATGCTTTGAATAATCAATCTAAGAATATCACATAGTTTGTAATATCCCCATAGCAAATTACATAATTTATTGGACTGAGATATTACAAATATTGTATTTTTCAGGTCCACATCACCACGCTCCAAAAGTCGTTCTCCTGCTCAATCACCTTCTCGTAGACTTGATGAGACAGATGAGGCCCAGCTAGAAAGACTCTACAAGCCTGTGTTTGTACAGAAGCCCTCATCCTTTAAGTGCTCTGAGGGACAGACTGCAAGATTTGATCTGAAAGTAGTTGGAAGACCCATGCCAGAAACTTACTGGTTCCACAATGGTTAGTGATCTGCATCCATAGGAGGTTTTATAACTGCCAATTCTTTTATTACCATGCCATGACAACTATATTTTTATCATTACAGGACAACAAGTGGTCAATGACTACACCCACAAGATAGTGGTAAAGGAGGATGGAACTCAATCAATGATTGTGGTTCCTGCCATGCCTCAGGACTCTGGAGAGTGGACGGTTGTTGCTCAGAACAGAGCTGGAAAAACAACTGTATCTGTGACTCTCACTGTTGAAGGTATGATGCTGTATACTCTAATAATTAATTTATAGAATAACTTTCTGTATCACAGTCACTTCAGGCCAACTGCATTAAATATTTCTAATGAAATATTCTGTTTTACATTGCTGTCATTTTCAGCCAAGGAAAACTTGGTGAGACCACAGTTTGTTGAGAAACTAAGAAACATCAGCGTTAAAGAGGGTACTTTGGTTGAGCTAGCTGTTAAAGCTATTGGCAACCCCCTTCCTGACATTGTTTGGCTGAAGAACAGTGACATAATCTCCCCACACAAACACCCACATATTAGGTAAGTTTTCAGTCATGAAAATATACAGGTCTAAGTAAATTATCTAAATGTTACTCCCTATGATGACATTTATGTGGTATTAAAAAAACATGTCTGTATTGCATTTAACTGAATGTATTTTTTATTAGGATTGAGGGTGGTAAAGGAGAAGCTCACTTCAAGATTCCATCAAGTACAGGATCTGATAGCGCATGGTACACTGCTACAGCTATCAACAAAGCTGGCAGAGATACCACACGTTGCAGAGTTAACATTGAGGTGGATGCAGTACAGCCTCAGCCTGAGAAAAAGCTTGTAATTCCCAAGGGAACCTACAAGGCCAAAGAAATTGCTGCACCAGAGTTAGAGCCACTGCATCTTCGCTATGGTCAGGAACAATGGGAAGATGGTGACCTCTACGATAAGGAGAAGCAACAGAAGCCTCACTTCAAAAAGAAGCTTACTTCAGTCAGGCTGAAGCGATTTGGACCTGCACACTTTGAGTGCAGACTGACCCCTATTGGAGACCCAACCATGATGGTTGAGTGGCTGCATGATGGCAAGCCACTGGAAGCTGCTAACAGACTACGGATGGTCAATGAGTTTGGCTATTGCAGTCTTGACTATGAAGCTGCTTATTCCAGAGATAGTGGTGTCGTTACTTGCAGAGCCACCAACAAATTTGGAGTTGACCAGACCTCTGCTACACTAATTGTTAAAGATGAGAAAAGCCTTGTAGAGGAAACACAGTTGCCAGAGGGAAGGCGAGGTCAAAGAATAGATGAAATAGAGCGTATTGCCCATGAGGGTGGCCCCTCTGGAGTTACTGGAGATGATAACTTTGAAAAGACTAAGCCAGAGATTGTGCTACTTCCAGAGCCAGTAAGAGTTATGGAAGGAGAATCAGCCAAATTCCGCTGTAGGGTGACAGGCTACCCTACCCCAAAAGTCAACTGGTACCTCAATGGACTGCTCATCCGCAAGAGTAAAAGATTTAGACTTCAATTTGATGGCATTCACTACTTAGAAATCGTAGACACCAAGTCATATGATTCAGGAGATGTCAAAGTTGTAGCTGAAAACCCTGAAGGTGTTACTGAGCATCTTGTTAAATTTGAGATTCAGCAAAAGGAGGACTTCAGGTCAATCCTGCGCCGTGCTCCTGAGTTCAAGGCTCCTGCTCCTGTACCATCACAAGAGCATGGCAGAGTCTCATTTGAGGTTGTCAAGGCCGAGAAACCATCTGAAACCTCTAAAGAACCCAAGGAGGTGGTTAAGCTGAGGAAAACCGAGAGAGTGATCCATGAGAAATTAACAGAAGAAACAGACGAACTTAGAAGCAAATTCAAGCGTAGGACCCAGGAAGGCTACTATGAAGCAATAACTGCCGTAGATCTGAAGTCCCGCAAGAAGGATGAGTCTTATGAGGGTATGCTGAAGAAGAGAAAGGAAGAACTTCTTCATCACGCCAAAGAACTAGGACCTGATGCTGAGAAGAAAAAAGAAGAGGAGGGTAAACTCACCATTCCCAAAATTAAGCCAGAGAAAATCTTGCTCTCTCCAAGCATGGAGGCTCCAAAGATCATTGAACGGATCCAGAGCCAGACAGTTTGCCTGGGAGATGAAATACACTTCCGTTGTAGAGTCACCGGTAAACCAGACCCAGAATGTCAGTGGTTCAAGAATGGTGTCTTATTGGAGAAATCAGACCGGGTTTACTGGTATTGGCCAGAAGACCATGTCTGTGAATTAGTGATAAGAAATGTCTTAGCTGAGGACTCAGCAAGTGTAATGGTCAAAGCCATGAACATTGCTGGAGAGACCTCAAGCCATGCTTTCCTGCTGGTTCAAGGTAAAACTTTTTCCTACTTCTTGCTGTTGGCATATTATCTGTACCGTGAATGTTAGAATTAATCTTGAGTCATTGTTCTTTCACTTTTCTTTCAGGCAAACAAGTTATTTCATTTACACAAGTTCTAGAAGATCAGAATGCTAAAGAGAAGGACACCATGGTGACCTTTGAATGTGAGACGAATGAGCCATTTGTTAAGGTCAAGTGGATGAAGAACAATGCAGAAATCTTCTCAGGTGACAAATACAGAATGCACTCTGACAGAAAGGTGCACTTCCTATCAGTGCTGATGATTTCTATGAAGGACGAAGCCGAGTACAGTTGTGTGGTTGTTGATGATGACCAGATAAGAACCAGTGCCTCACTTTTTGTTGAAGGTTAGAACAACACTTACAACAGTTTTATCTTCTTATCCAACAGTGTTTAATAGTTTTGAGCATTTAATCAAATGTACAATTTGATGTCTTTTACAGGTGCACCACTTGAAATTGTAAAGAACCTTGAGAATACAGAAGTACCTGAGTCATACTCTGGAGAGTTTGAGTGTGTTTTGTCCCGTGAGGATGCTGAAGGCATCTGGTATTTTGAGAACAAAGAAATTACTCCTAGCCTTAAATATGTTGTGTCTGCACGTCGTGGTCGTCATAGTCTTTCTGTGAAAGATGTTAAAAAGCAGGACCAAGGAAAATATACTTTCAAAGTGGGAAATCTTAAGACAAGTGCCTCTCTTAAGATGAAAGGTGAGAATGAGGAAACTAGGATTAATGTATTTAGAAGTGCTTTTAGAAGCTGTGTCCTTTTCTATTAAAACTCATTTTAATCATCTGCTATAATTAAAAGTGATTTAAATCTTATTTAAATATTTCTGGTTCACTCTAGTGCGCCCTGTGACTCTGATGCAAGGTCTTTCTGACCTGACAATCTGTGAGGGTGATATTGCCCAACTTGAGGTGCGATTCTCTCAGGAGAATGTTGAGGGCTCATGGATGAAGAATGGTCAAGCCATCTCTGCTTCCAATAAGATTCACATGGTCATTGACAAAGTCACCCATAAGCTTCTCATTGAGGATGCCAGTAAGGATGATGCAGGAATGTACTCCTTTGTTGTTCCTATTCAGGACATTTCTACAAAGGGAAAGCTAACAGTTCAGAGTAAGTCTTCTTATTAACCATAAATGAATGTTCAATGGATTCTCAAACATTGATTTCCATTTTCATAAGGGAAGAAAGTGTTGTATTAATTGTTTTGTTTCTTATCCAGCTATTGGCTTCTTGGCACCATTAAAAGACGTTTCCACAGTAGAAGGCACTAAAGCTGTCCTTGAGGCTAAAATCTCTGCTCCTGATATAACTTCTGTAAAATGGTTCCAAAACGACAAGCTGGTGACAGCAAGTGATAGAGTCCAGATAGTTGTCAAAGGATCCAAACAGAGACTGGCCATTAACAGGACATACGCATCAGATGAAGGAAAATATAAACTGATTGCTGGCAAAGTAGACTCAACCTGTAAACTTTCTGTCCAGCGTGAGTGTCATTCAAAATTGTTCCAATATATTTCTTTCCTGTTTAAATTGTTTTAAAATACTTGATGATGATGGCATTGTTCATTGTATTTTATAGCTATATCTATTGTTAAGCACATGGAGGACTGTGTTTGCACTGAGACCCAGAATGTCACATTTAAAGTGGAGGTATCTCATCCTGGCATTGATGCTCTCTGGACTTTCAAGGGTCAACCTTTAAAAGCAGGTCCAAAATACAAGATTGAGGGCAAAGGTACACACTATAGCCTCACTGTTTTGAATGCCATGAAGGATGAGGAAGGAGAGTACATCTTCATGGCTGGTGAGAAGGAATCTAGAGCAAAGCTTATTGTGTCAGGTACGTAGACATTTAAATTGCTTTTTAAAATCAAAGTACATACTAATTTGCCATGCACAATGTGGGAATCATGTCATGTGACTGAGTTGTGGCATTAATTTTTAATCTCTCCACTAGGTGGTGCTATAAACAGGCCACTCCATGATTTGACTGTAGCAGAATCCCAAACTGCTGAACTGGAGTGTGAAGTTGCTAATCCTACTACAGAAGGCAAATGGCTCAAAGATGGCCACTCTGTTGACTTCAGCGATAATATCATAAGTGAAAATAAGGGTGCTGTTAGACGCCTTATCATAGTCATCACCAGGCCACAGGATGTTGGAGAGTACACTTACCAGGTGGCAAACTCTAAGACATCTGGCAACTTGAAAGTTGAAGGTAAACTATGTTGTTGGATTAGTTCACTGCAAATTATGTTTTCTCGTCCATTTTAAGTTATTTAAATGTAATTTCTTATTTTTTTTATCCAAGCTGTTAAAATCAGGAAGACAATGAAGAACCAAACCGTAACTGAGACCCAGGAGGCAGTATTCAGTCTTGAACTCACCCATTTGGATGTGAAAGGTTCCCAGTGGATCAAGAATGGTGTTGAGATTCATCCAAGTGATAAATTTGAGATAACCGTCGTTGGCATGGTTCACACCCTGAAGATCAAGAATTGCAACACCCAAGATGAATCAGTCTATGGTTTCAAACTTGGAAAACTCTCTGCTAATGCCAGACTAAATGTTGAAAGTATGTTAATTATTTGTCAAGTATACAGTTATATAAATCTGTCTGCTGTTATTAGATGTATTTCAATACCTTTTAATCTCTTTTATAGCTATCAAAATTGTGAAAAAGCCAAAGGATGTGACATCACTGCTGGGTGCAACTGCCTCATTTGAGCTGAGTTTGTCCCATGATGACATTCCAGTTAAGTGGATGTTCAATAATCAGGAGCTCAAGCCAAGTTCAAATATTAAAATACTGTCTGAGCGGAAAGCCCACAAACTTGTCATTCAGAGTGTTGAAGGTCACTTGGCAGGTGAATACATTGCTGTGGTCGGACATCTGCACTCCAGTGCTCATCTTCATGTTGAATGTAAGTATTTGAAAAAAAAAAAGAAAAGAAAAAAAAATTCTTCAATAGTGTTCACCTTAAATGTGAAATTTGGCAGGCATTCTAAATATGTTTTATCTTTCTTGCATATATTCAGATTTGAGAGTAACAAAACCAATGAAGAACATTGAGGTTCCAGAGACCCATGTGGCCACGTTTGAGTGTGAAGTTTCACATTTCAATGTTCCATCCATCTGGCTGAAAAATGGAGTTGAGATTGAGATGAGCGAGAAGTTTGCAATTGTGGTGCAGGGCAAACTTCATCAGCTGAAAGTCATGAATGCCAGCCAGGAGGACATTTCAGAATACACATTTGTGTGTGGAAATGACAAAGTCTCTGCTACCCTGACTGTTAAACGTGAGTAATTTGTATGCTGTCTGTAAACTTAAAAGATATATAAAGTTAATCAGCATATTCACAAATGCAATTTTAAATCTTTCAGCAATTCTGATCACATCCATGCTTCAAAACCTCAATGCTAAAGAAAAAGACACTGTTACATTTGAGGTGACAGTCAACTATGAAGGCATCACCTACAAATGGCTAAAGAATGGAGTAGAAATACGATCCAGTGATAGATGCCAAGCTCGCTGCAAGCAGTTCACCCACTCTCTCACTATCCGAAACGTTCACTTTGGGGATGGTGGAGACTACAAGTTTGTGGCTGGATCTGCTGAAACATCTGCAAAACTCTTTGTTGATGGTTAGTTTGTTTTTTTTTATTGACAGCTGCTTTTTATGTAACCTAATAGATTGGCTAACAAAATTCTGTGTTCTTCAGCTCGTGTGATTGAATTCACCAAGCACATTAAAGATATAAAGGTAACGGAGAAGAAGAAGGCTATATTTGAATGTGAGCTCTCTGAACCCAACGTCCCTGTGATGTGGATGAAGGATGGGCAGGAGCTTGAGATGTCTGACAGGTATGTCCTCAGTTATAATGTAAATTACACAGCATATATCTTAAAAACAAACAACAAAACAAAAAACATTTCTTAATCAATATCTTTAATGATATTATTTCTGTATAAGACATTATGACTTGTGTAAATAATAAATCTTATTCATTTTTGATAGATTAATGCTTAAAACAAAAGATATATAGTCATTTGCACTATTACATTGTCTTTTGCACTTTTGCTTCTTAATCACCTTCATCTTGTTTTAAGGATATTTAATTATTTTTATGCCCAAACAAGATCTCAACTGTGTCCATAATATGCAACTTCCTCTTTGTTTTAGATTCAAAGCCACCACTGACAAATTCCTGCAGCGTTTGATGATCCAGACTGTTCGCATGTCTGATGCCGGAGAGTTCTCTGTGGTTGCTGGTGCAAGTGTTTCCAAAGCAAACCTCATAGTGGAGGGCAAGGATGTCCGCATCTCTGAGCCTGCTGAGAAGGATATCACTGTAACTATCTTTTGTCCTATTACACTCGCTTATTAAAACAATACTTGTGTGCCATGGTGAAATTAAATTTTTTTCTCTCTTTTTTATGCTTTTCAGGTCGTTGAGAAACAGAGGGCTACATTTGAGTTTGAAGTTAATGAGGATGAAATTGAAGGCCGCTGGCTGAAGAATGGTGTTGAAATTCAATCTTTTGAGGAGCGCTTTAACTACGTGACAGTTAGAAAGACACATCGCTTGACAATCACTGAAACTTACAGAAGTGATGCTGGAGAATATACATTCATTGCAGGAAAGAACAGGAGCTCAGTCAATCTACATGTCCAGAGTGAGTGTACAGTTCAGATATCTATACATTTATTTAAATAAATGTTCTGTTTATTTTGCATACATACAGTCATACCTAAAAATTATTCAGACATTTTTGATATTTTTGAAATATTTTTACTAGTGGGTGCAGGACACTATAGTTCATTTATGTAAGTGAGGATAGCAAAATAAAGTAAACTGTGACATATTATACACAAACAATTTTCATACAGTGGACCACCAGTAAAATTGATAAAAATTTGGAACCAAAAATTACTCAGACACTTTGACCTGACCATGTTTTGTTTAAGTGTTATCTGACATAATTAAGATTCATTTTTTTCTGACACAGTTTAACTCTGAGATCTTGTCATATTTTATTACAATTTTTTTAAACAATAGAGAATAAACTGTATTAATGAATGAAATGTTCAAGGTGTCTGAATAAATTTTGGTTTGACTGTATTTACACTTCCATTCAAAAGTTTGAGGTCGGTAAGATTCTTTTAATGTTTTTGAAATAAGTGTCTTTTGCTCACCAAGGCTGCATTTAGTTGATCAAAAATACAGTAAAAACTTATAATTTAAAGAGTTTTCTTTTTTTTATATATTTTAAAGTGTAATGTATTCCTGTGACGGCAAAGCTGAATTTTCAGCAGCCATTACTCCAGTCTTCAGTGTCACATAATCATTACGTTTAACATTTCTTATTGTACTTTTTTTTTGAAAACCATGATACATTTTTTTCTAAAGAAAAGCATATTTCTGAAATAGATTTTTCTGTAACAAATGGAGAAGTCTTTACTGTCACTTTTGATCAATTTAATGCATCCTGACCCCAAACTATGGAACAGTAGTTTGTATATACAGTACCTAATCTGAATATATCCATAACTATTTCTGTCCATGGCATACCATTACACTCCTAGTGCATTGAACCACTACATTAAAGTGTAGGTTGTGAAGCTGATTGTCTTGGTCTAATTTATGTCTTGATTTAATTCAGTCCCTGAGCCCCCTCAGATCATCAGGCACATGCAGCCCTTGTCTGTTGAGGCTGGCAAACCTGCACGCTTCTCTGTGGAGGTGACAGGAATTCCTCAGCCTCAGGTGTCCTGGTATAAGAACTCTCAGGCCCTATCTTCTGGGTTTAAGTGTAAGTTCCTGAGGGAGGGAAATGAGCACATATTGTTGCTCATTGAAGTCTTCCCAGAGGATGCAGCTCAGTACAACTGTGAAGCTAAGAATGACTATGGAGTAGCCACAAGTTCTGCATCGCTTAATGTGGAAGGTGAGCTTATCATGAGTCAGAACTGTTTTTTAAAACCAGTATTAGATACTTTCATATGACCAATATTTTTAACACAAACTTAATTTCTGTGAACAGTTTCAGAAGTGGTTTCTCCAGACACAGTGGCTCCAGTGTCTCCACCAGTAATTATTACCTCACTGCAAGGTACCACTGCTGAAGAGGGAGAATCAGCTAGATTCCAGTGCCGTGTCACTGGGGATGGTAAGGCTCAACCCTTTGCATTAAACAATTGTGAAACATAGATTTTGTTTTTACATTTTTAATTAGCATATATAATATTTTTTGTGGAATAAGAAAGAATTAATTTAATTTGTGCAGATCTCAAGATTACCTGGTACTGCAGAGATAAGGAAATTGTGAAGTCTGACAACTTCAGAATGTCTCAGTTTGATGATATCTGCCAGCTCGAGATCTTCAGAGCATATGTTGCAGACGCAGGAGAATACACATGTGTTGCACGCAATTCTGGAGGAATGGTCTCTTGCTCTGCAGTTTTGACGGTCAATGGTATGTGCAAACTTTTTAGGTTCCTTGTCTTCTCTAAAGACTATGCCATTGTTTTCTTGTTGAGCAACCTGACCCTTTTTTTAAAGCATGTTCCATTGCTTAATACAGGTTTTAGATGTCACGCATGATGGTCAGGTCATTAACATGAAATACACTTTGGACAAACATTATGGATGTCTACGACCTTACCAAGACCAGACCCCATGATTCTTTACTGTGCATGTGAAAAGCACTGTTTTCCAACAAAATTCATTGATCATTCCGGCACAATTTAGAAGAAACATTAAAAGATACAAATTGCATCACCTCTTTTTTTATTATTGAGAAAACTAACCACAGACTTTATTTTCAATGAATAGTTTTTTTGTTTGTTTTTTTTTCTCACAAAACATCCATATAAATAACTTTTGAAATAGAAATTACATTTTGCTTGTCATCATTCTCATGGATTTTGAGACTCATCCATGGAATTATGCCATCTTTCACTACCTTTACCCTAGTGATGATCTATTATTTTTAAACTTTAAATGGCAATTTGACATTTACAAATGTCTAATGTTATTCTTTTTATCGCTCAGATCTCAGTGTGAGAACAGTAGGTAGGCAAAGTGTTTCGAGCACCGGAATGACTCATTCGGAGATGGTCACCTCCCAGACCATGAGTGAGATTCATTCTTCCACTATGCAAACTTTTGAAAGCGTCTCTACAGTGATGATGTCCACAACATCTGTTAAAAGCATAGATGTCCAACAAGTTACCTCTGTGGAAGAATATTCTACAAGCCCTGTTTTGACCGAGAAAATGGGTGATATAATTGTTGGCCTGGGTGATGTGGCTCAGTTCACGTGTTCCTTCAGTGGACAGCCATTTACTGAAATTGTGTGGGATCATAACGGAAGGACAATCACAAATACAGAAAGGGTGCAGTATGTACATCAAGGCCAGCTCATTTCTCTCATCATATTCAATGTCCATCTTGGGGACCAGGGACATTACTGCTGTACTGTTAAAAATAGAAATGGCGAGAGTCGAACGTCTGCACAGCTCACAGTGGAAGGTGGTTATAGTTTTTGTTTTGTCTTTGATGCTCATTTCATCCCATCTGCTTCCTGCTGGTGTTTTGTTAATCTAAAATATGTTTTATGTGGTTATAACCAACTTTAATTTTGAATTGAATTTACAATGTAATATCCCATGTAATCTATTTTAATACTTTAAATAGTTTGATCCTTCACATGCCTGGCCTAACATCATCATCCATCTTACTAACGTTTTTGTTCTTATCAATGCTAAAATATCTTGCTGAATTACTGAATAATCCCTAATAAATTTCCCTAACTTTATTCTCACTCAGCTAAAGAAGCGAACCCCAACGAAACCCCCGTACCCTCCGATTCTATCAGTAAATCTTCTAAAACTGAAAATGAGTCAAGTAAAAAGGCCACTGACCAAGAAAAGCAGGAGTCCCTACAGAATGTTGGAGCCCTGACAACAAAGTGGCAGATAAGCCGACATTACAATCCTGATGTTATCCCTTTGTTGGAGCGTGACATATATGATGCAATTCAGCCAGAGTTCCTTGTGAAACTGTCCCCAGAATTCCTTGCCAAACAAAGGGAGAGTGCTTCTCTTTATTATGTAATCAAAGGAAGCCCCCCTCCATTCGTTGTATGGCTACACAACCAGTTGAATGTTGAAGAGCCAAGGTCATACTCCTTGAAACATGATGGGCCCTTGTGCTACTTAAATGTAAAGAATATTGGTTCTGACCAAGGGGGCACACATTCTTGCAAAGTTATCAATGCTGCTGGAGACAAAACATGCAGCACTCATCTCAGAATGAAGACAGGTTGGCATTTGCATGCTTTGGTCTTTACCACCTTTTATGTTAGCCCTGGGCACACTTTTATTACTCATATGTCCACTCTTATAAGTAGAAAGGGACAGAAAAAAAAAAAAAGGAAAAAAATCACAACATGCAAATGTTGTTTCTAAAGGAGTCTGACAGTGACTGCAGTGGACACCTGTCATGGGTGTTCTACAAGGGAGATGTGGTCCATTTTCATTATGTTTGAAGGAGAATATGGGTTTTTATGATATACTGCACAGAAACTGATGCTGTCACATATCTAATATTTGTTTGTGTTTTCACAGTGCCTAAAGTGGATGAGGAGGCCAGTTATGAAGAAGCGAAAGGTAAATGAATAAAATTATGGTGACTTGTTATCTTCTGTTTACTTTGTTTAATTTTGTTGTGAGGCTTTTATTTATTTTTGCTGTACATACTTTTATAAAAATATTTGCATTTATAATGAATCTACAGTTTTTTTCCTCTACTAACAGAGTGTTTTATTTATGTATTTTGTAGATATTATGATATATATTATGGCAGTTGTACTATATGATATATATCTATATTATGACAAATGAAACATTTCATCATTTTTTATTCAGTGTTTTCTACCTCGACTATCTCAACTGAGGAGGACTCTTGCGCAACAAGTCTTCATTTAAAAGAAAAAAGCAAAACATTTGAACTCCAGCCAGAGTCTAAATTATTTTCAGAGTCATTAGAGAAAAAGCCAGAAAAGCCAGTTTTTGTTACCAAATTCTCATCAGCAATTGCAACTGTTGGAAACACAGCTAAGTTTACTGTGATTGTGTCTGGATTTCCAAAGCCATTTATTCAGTGGTACCACAATGGCCAATTGATAAAGTCCTCATCTTTTTATACATTTGTCCAAGAGAAGGAAGAACATACTCTTGTCATAACTAAGATTACCAAAGAGTTGGAGGGAGAGTATTCTTGCACAGCGAGCAACCGATTTGGCAAGTCAACATGTACTTCCTATCTTCATGTAAATGTGAAAGACATAAAGAAACAAGAAGAGACCATTGGGCAGCCTCCGTATTTCATCAAAGCAATTGAGCATGTGCAGTGCGCAGTTGGGAGCCAAGCTCTCTTTGAATACACTGTAACAGGGGTTCCATTTCCTGATGTTCAGTGGTACAGAGATAGCAACTATATACAGCCTAGCAAGTACTGCATCATTGTGAACAACAAAGATGGGTCTGGATATTTAAAGATATTGGGCATTCAACAAAATGACAGTGGTCTTTACTCTTGTAAGGCATCTAATCCTCTTGGAGAAACTTCTTGCAGTGCAAAACTTAATGTATTCTTGAGGACTGTTTTAACATCTGAAGCCACTGAGTTACATAGTGTCAGCCTCCCAGAACAAGTCAGAACTACCCTTCAGCAGGGACACCAGATGGCTTACACCATTGCCACAGAAGAAAGAAGACAAACTGTTGCAAGTGAGCAGATAGATACCTTACATGCTTTAGATATATCTGCAGCCACTGTGCAAATGGAGCAGGTAACTCACCAAGCAGCAGTATTGCAGTCTCATGATGTGCAGGAGGGAGTAAAAGTTGCCCCTGCACAGCCAAACCCAGTGGTGGCAACACCTCTGAAACAACTGCATATGGCTGCAATGATCTCTGCCGTACAAGAAAACCAAAGCTTTAGTGAACAGCACTGTGATCATATTGTTAGTCCAGAAGTCAAAGAGCTTGAATTGAGTTTTGAGACACCCTCAAAACTTATGTCTGCTATTTCAGAGAGTACTACACCTCTTAGCATAGTGAAAGCTGAGGATTTGATAAAAAGTGAAACAGAAAAGATTCACACAACTTTAGCACCAAAGGTTAGTGTTATTGGTCCTCAAGTTGAAATTAAGTTGCCAATTCTACGAGAGGAATGCACAAATATTAAAAGCCCTGAAGAGGCGAGAAGCTACAAAGTTACCGAAGGGGTTAAGTTATTGTATACTGCAACATCATCGGAGAATGTCGCACTTACAGCATGTCATACTTCAGAGCTAGCAACTGTTGAGTCAATTGAATGTTTAGCAGAAGAGGAACAAGCCAAACCAGTACTTACATCAGTTAGTGAAACTGAGCACACCCTTTTAAAAGAAAAACCCCTTGAAATGCATAGGCCTGTTGAGGAAACTGCTCAGCTCTCTAAAGATCCAATATTAAAATCAGCCCTGATTATTGAAGAAAAGAACAAGCTTCAAGCTGACAAAACCACTGAAATACCTGTCCTGGAGCATCCTTTTTCAGTCCATTCCCAGAAAGAATTGGATCAGGTGCTTAATTTACAGCTTATCAGAGACCAAGACACTCTTCTCTCTGAAGGCAGATTTACCATTGAGAAGCCAGATTTGGAGTTGGCGGATGCCAGAAAAATGCCAGTTCTTTTACACACAGTTTCTTCTGATGACCAGAAAACAGTTTTTTATGAACAAGTAACACAGTTGGCATCCAAGGATACCGCAATGATTGCAAAGCCTAGAGTAGAGGTTCCTGCCCAACTGCATCTCCATTCGCTGCAGTCGAAAACTACTTTATGTAAAGAAGGGTTACTTTCATTTGAACAACCAGATGAACAGAAAGCCACCCAGAGACAAGAAAAAGACTGTAAATTTGTAGCCACTAAAGAAGAACGAGTAGAACTGACTTCAGATTATGCCAAAGGTCTTGATGTGACAGTAAAAGGTCTTAAGATTGAGCACAAAACAGAAGCCAGACCCTTGAGTGTTCTTCAGGTAGTCTCACAGCCTATGCCACTTTCAAAGGAAAGCCCTATTGCCAGTGAAGTCAAGCCGCATAGTGCAATTGTGCAGAAAGAAGATTGGTGGAATAACATGCATGCAGCGTCCATGTCTGAATCTCATTCTATAGAAGAGGGTTTCACAGACAGTTTCAAAGCAGTTGAGAAATTCACTTGTAAGACAGATGTAGAGCCTAGAGTACCTGTTCAGCCTTTGCATGTAGAGGAAAAAGCCATATCAACAGAAAGTTGTGTTGCTCTTGAGGCTGCAGAGCAAGACTTTGCAGTTCAGATTCAAGAAGGTCAGTCTGTAAGGCAGTCAATACTTATGGAGGAAAAACTTACTCTGACAGGTGAAATGTCTGAAGGATTTACCAGATCAGAGGGGACTAAAATAAACATTACAACACAGCCATTCGAACCTCTTTTAGTAAGTGAATCACAGGAAAGCAAAACTCTTCCCAAGGAACTTACCTTTGTAATTCCTGTACCAAAATCACACAGCTTGGACATCAAGCAGCAGTTAAAAATGACACTTCAGTCTGCTGTGGCTTGTGATCAGCCTTTGATTTTGGCAGATGTAGTGCAAGGTTTAGGAGTTGTGGAAGTAAAGGAGGTCAATGTGCGTATGGAACCGAAATGCATGATGTTCACTTACCTTATTACAACGGCTGGTCCACCCATAGAAATTACAATTGTCTTCGAGGGTGTATACCCTCAGACAGCGGCTCTTAAAAACGAACTTCATGCTGCTTTCTATTCTATACTTAATCAGGAGAAACCTGTCTTCAGCTCCGAACAGTCAAACATCTTAAAACTTGACAGACCCGAGAGATTGCTGGCTAGCCAAGCTTCTTCATATCCATTATCCACAACAATTTTAACAGAAAATGTTGAAATGTTTACAACACCTAAAATGCAGTCTGCTGCTCTGCAAACAGAAGCTCAAGTCTCTTTGCAGTCTGCAATGACTCAAAGGCAAACTGCTATCCTGGAGTCAGAGCACCATGCGACTCAGAAGGCTGTAGAATCCAAAATGGAGATCCACAGTTTCAGTGAGACTGAACACAGGGAAATGAAATCCATTTCATCTGAACATTATAAGAGAGAGGTGTGTGTTTCAGATATTACAGTTGATGCACCTCCTAGGCAGATCACTGTGGAAGAGTCTATGAAAGTTCTTATTCAAGAAGACAAAAGAGAGGAGTTTTTAACAGAGGACATTTTGATTAAGCATTTGACTGAAGAGCTCTTGTTTGAAATACCATTAAAAGACATTACTGCAGAGGAGAATTCCAAAGTTGCATTGTCTGTGAGAATAAAAGGTGTAAAAAGTGTAAACTGGCTTTTGAATGGAGAATTGATCAAATCTGGCAAAGAGTTCAAATGTTTAAAGGACAACGATTCTTACACACTAGTAATCAACAAAGTTATCAAGGTGAAACATGAAGGTGAATACACCTGTGAAGCTGTGAGTGAAGCTGGCAAGATATCATCATCATCAAGGCTCACTGTTGTCTCAAGAGGTTGGACTGTGTGGATTTTGTCATCTTAGATGAGATAGATCATTCTTAACAAATCAACTCAGACCATCACTAATTAACCAGTTGGCACCCGCTACATCATCTTTCCATTACTTCACCATTTCTTTAAGAATTATTTGTAAGCATACATTATGTGTGCTAAATATCTTTTCATCCTCTTTCAATATAATATGGCACATTTTCATCTTCTGCTGAGTTCTTCAAGCATGACCATGTCATGTATGGCTCTTCATCACCTATTTGCTAACGTTCACATCATTCTCTTTTTTTTTTCCATGTCATCCCAGGATTACTTTCATTCCTACCTTCCCATTTCTTATGAATCCTTATATATCACACAAATCAGGCTAAGTATTCATTTTTGTATTTTATCTTCTTGAAAATTTCAGTGCCTCCAGTTTTCAAGAAGAAGATTTGTGACATGGAGAGCACCATCGGCAGCCCAGTCAAATTTGAATGCGAGATTGAAGAGACACCTAATGTGACCTTCAAGTGGTTCAAGTCTGGCTCAGAGATTAGACAGAGCGACAAGTTTAGGATCATCAGCTGGCAAAGCACATCATCTCTGGAGCTCCTTAACCCAACAAAGGCCGACAGTGGTGAATACAGTTGTCGTGCCTCAAACAAGCACGGTAGTGACACCTGCTCTGCTAAAATGAACATCACTGGTGAGTGAACTGGTTTTGACATTATATGCTTTGCTTCTGCTGCCGACAACTCTTTAACAAAGGTTATTGATTTTTAAGGGTTCAGCATTTTTTTTCTCTCCTTGAAATCCAATCTGCACTCTTGTGTATGACAATGAGTTGTGTATGTTTTGTAATCATATATAAGCAATATATGATTTATCTTAAATTCTTTCAAAATGATTTTTAGATCACTGAAGATCTCTCAATAATATTCTTTTTATTTGCTCTTTTTTACATTTTTTTTAATATAATAAATCCACCTGGGATCAATATTTCCACCTGTCTCTGTAACCATGTTTAAGTCCAGAATCTAGGAAATGTATGTGATGGTTTTAAGATCTTATTTTGGTTCTTTTTAAATTTAAAAATACATTACTAAAACTCATTTTAGAATCTCTTCTAATAAGTAAAGATATTTTCTTTTCTAGTATGTGAACTAGCTGTAAATATTTGCAATACATCTATGATACAGGATATCAAATATTTTGATGGCCTTATGTTGTAGAGGTAACTGATATTCAGATTTATATATTCCATTGTTTGTTGAGTGCATATTGGATTATAATTTTTGGAATTCATCAATTTGAGTTACGTTACTTTATCCACCATAGTTAGGACCATCAGTGGGGAAAAGAAAAGTTGATGAAAACAAAAACACCTGAACAGAGATACTAAGAAAAAAATGTTGATCACTGTATTTGATCCATACCAGATCAAATCCTAGAAAACATATTTACAGATTTGACGTTAGCTCAGACCCTACCCAATCTAACATTCAAATAAATTTATAAATGTATATTTAATTCACAGTCCATCTCTGTATAACTGTCTCTCTGTATGCTGGAGCTATGGAGATGGATCTTGGATGAAAATATTGAAAAAAATCCTGTCCACAAATATTTGATTTTGTTAGGGTCTATGCTAACTTGATATCTGTAAAAATGTATTCTGGGACTTGGGTATGGATCCAGTGATCGATGTTTTCTTGGTATTTCTGTTCATGTGCTTTTTGTATTCACCGCAATAACTCTTCCCTACTGATGGTCATAAATATGGTGATGTGCGGAAAAAGTCACATGACTGAAATGGATGCGTAGGATCACTTAAGAATGCAAGGAAGAGTCATACCATAGTTGGCTTTCAAAAATGGCAAGACCAATGTAGAAGTTATTGCTTTGCTTGTAGAGTAGGGATCAAACTGCTCTTCTTTTTTGACAACATGGTAAGTCCTGTGCAGAAAATGTCCCTAGTGATACATGTTGCCTTGATTTGTGATGTGCTGTAGTGTACATTTCTTTGTGTGTGCAAGTGTGTAAAAAGGTACAGATGATGAAAATGCTGGTTATTCAGCAACTCACTACCTACCCACCAAAGTATTTCCACACACTTTGCGTTTTTTACAATCTAAATGGTTTATCTATACAACTGCACTGCAAAGTTTTGGGGCTCTTGAGCCTTGTGTGACATTGCCTTTGATTGGTAAGATATTGAATGCTTAGAATATATATGGATAATTTTATATACATAAAATCATAAAATTAGGTTTGGTGAGGAACCCCCCCCCCCCCCCCGGAAAAAACCTGAGCTTGTTGCTAGTGTAGTTATAGTTATTGTTATCAAGTTGATCAGTACTATTAATAATAGGAATACGAGTTTTTGACTATGGTTTTGCTGAAATCCGTTTAATTTTTATTCTCAGAAACCCCCTCCATCACAAAAGAATTACCAATGCTGGATGTAGAGAAGGTGACCAGTGCTTTATTTGGGAGTGAGCTCATTGGTACTACCCCATTTGAAATAAACTTGTTGAAGAACAAGAGGCACATAAATTCTGACAAAATATTTTTTGAAGATTTAATTGAATATTTAGAGACACGTCCCTTTGAAAGTTCAGATTTTGGGGAGTACCAATGTAGCCTATCAAACGAAGTTGGAAAAATCACCTCAAAATCAGTTGCTATAATAAGAGGTTAGTATGCTTGAGAAAGACAAAAAGAATAATCGCTGCAGGTTCCCAGCACTAACAGGTGTGTTACTAACAGGCAGCGCGGGCTACAATGGCAAGCTAAAACTTTTAACAATGCTTTCAGATAATTAAGCAGTTGCTGTTGCCATGAATTATCTGGTTTATTTTTAATTTTTCAAGGTTGACCTGCAATATCAAAATTTTTCAACATCAAGCATAAAAACATAAAAAAACACCAGTGCAATGCCAGTAAGGTTAAAAGTATAGTACAATTTTAACATTTTATATTTTGCAACTTTTCATGTAGTTTATACATTACATCAGGAGATGTTAATCACTAATACGATTCATAAGTTCATTTTTTAGAAAACAAACACACTGAATAATATAATTAATTCTAATTCCCTGAAACCTTTTTGTCTATGTTCATAACATCTATGGTCAATGACTGACTGGATTCTGACTTTTTTCACTGGATTTTTTTTCTCTTTTTTCTCTTTTTACTTGTGCGTCTGGCTTTGTATTTTCAAGGCCTGTGGGGTTTTTTATTATACTGATTCTTTGTCCTGGAAACTACTCTTTAGATTCTTACAATAACATTTGAAGATAGCATTGAGTGCATTTGAATTGAATTATGCTAGAGTAATTAGTTGTTCTGCTTCTCTTGTAGTTAAAGGTTGGCAAAAGGATGCAGTATCTTAAGATATTTGAACATTGTTTGGGGTTCTTTTAGACTGGATTGCATTTTGCATCTTTTGTTGTATTTCATTCTCTTTATTTGAAAATCACAGTTCTTATTGCTTTTGTGATTCAGTGCCTTGTTGCTAAGGATGTTTGGTCTAGGTTTAGTTTTCTCTTCATCTGACAGTATTTGCTTCGCTTTATCTTGTTGTGGATGTCAGAAACTGTGACTGGTTTTACTGGTCAATTAATAATGGATATCTTGACAGTGGTTGCTGGCAAAACTGACTGCAAAACATCAAACAACGCACCTTGTACAAACTCTTCGTCTTCTGAAAATGTTCTTATCTGAATCAGAACCACATGCCTTTCCAAAGAGACAATCTACCCAAACTTTTTGAAAAGTTGATGAAATGGAAGAGGTTCAAGAGACATCTTGTGTTTGGAAAAAAACAAAATGGGACAGCAACTACAACATTCTTCAAAATGGATGCATTACATTTAATGTCAAGCCATTAATATTGAAGAGTTTTCAGTCTTTTCTTTTGTCACAAACTGAGTAAATGTCAGTTCAGATATCTTGACTTGAAGGATGGCACAGAAATGATGGCACTTGGTACCTTTACTGGAGTATTGGAATTCCTATTCTTGGATTGTGCAATGAAATAACCACTCTTATGAAATAACCAGTCACATGCTAAAGTGACACGGACTCTTGTTGTTCCCCAATGTTTTACCTCTTACATGGAATGCTGAATTATATAATTATGAATTGGCTAAGGAATGGAAAACAGACAACCATCTTGGAATGTCAATATCAGTATTCTTTCAAAATTATGTAATTCTTTAAATCAGATGCTGGTTACTGTGCTCAACATGGATTTCAGTTACTACTCTTGTAATTAAATATATTTGACTTGTCATGGTGAATGTATATTAACTCCAGAACAACATTTTAATGCTACAATAATCATTTTTTTATACAACCCCTATTTGTAGAGATGTAACTCTAGCTATACTGTTCCTCACAGCATCAGCACCTGCCCGCTTTGTGAAGAAACTGAGCAACTTCTACATCCCAATGAGCCAAAAGTTGAGACTTGAGTGCACATTCACTGGAGCCCGGAAATTGTTTGTGACCTGGTACAAAGATGGCAAACAACTCTATGCATCGTACAGATACAATACAAAAGTCACAGATAACTCCTGCATTTTGGAATGTCTTCATGAATGTGACAAGAACACCACTGGGAAATACTCTTGTGAAGTCTCCAATGCCTTCGGAAGAGATATTTGTCATGCTAATGTGACTGCAGTGACGGGTGTGTATACTATGGATTTGAATAATTCTTTAGCATTATTACACTTTTAATTTTGGGCTTTTCAATTTAAATGAAAGATACCAGTAATTATAAGCACTGAACTGGAAATTACACTTCTCTAATATATGGGCCTATATATAGTTTCCTGGACTAAAGGTTTTTAATCCTCTTCACCTCAGAACCTGCCCGTTTTGTGAAGAAGTTGACAGATCTGTCCATTCCAATGAGCAAAAAACTAAGACTTGAATGCACATTTACTGGAGCCCGGAAATTGTTTGTGACCTGGTACAAAGATGGCAAACAACTCTATGCATCGTACAGATACAATACAAAAGTCACAGATAACTCCTGCATTTTGGAATGTCTTCATGAATGTGACAAGAACACCACAGGGAAATACTCTTGTGAAGTTTCCAATGCCTTTGGAAGAGATATTTGCCATGCTAATGTGACTGCAGTGACGGGTTTGTATACTATGGATTTCAGGAATGCTCTACAAATATACCATTATTACATTATTAATTTTGGGATTCTCACTTTAAATGAAAGATACAAGTAATTATTAGCACTTAAGTGAAAATTACACACTTCTCTAATATATAGGCCTATAATTTCCTGGACTAAAGGTTTTTAATCCTCTTCACCTCAGAACCTGCCCGTTTTGTGAAGAAGTTGACAGATTTATCCATTCCAATGAGCAAAAAACTAAGACTTGAGTGCACATTCACTGGAGCCCCGAAAATGTTTGTGACCTGGTACAAAGATGGCAAACAACTCTATGCATCGTATCGATACAATACAAGAGTCACAGATAACTCCTGCATTTTGGAATGTCTTCATGAATGTGACAAGAACACCACAGGGAAATACTCTTGTGAAGTCTCAAACGCCTACGGAAGAGATATTTGTCATGCTAATGTGAATGCAGTGACGGGTGTGTATACAATGGATTTCAGGAATGCTCTACAAATTTACCATTATTACATTATTTATTAATTTTGGGATTCTCAATTTAAATGAAAGATACCAGTAATTATCAGCACTTAAATGGAAATTACACTTCTGTGATATACAGTATCTCACAGAAGTGAGTACACCTCTCAAATTTTTGTAAATATTTTATTATATCTTTTCATGTGACAACACTGAAGAAATTACACTTCGCTACAATGTAAAGTAGTGAGTGTACAGCTTGCATAACAGTGTAAATTTGCTGTCCCCTCAAAACAACTCAACACACAGCGATTAATGTCTAAACCGCTGGCCACAAAAGTGAACACACCCCTTTGTGAAAATGTCCAAATTGAGGCCAAAGTGTCAATATTTTGTGTGGCCACCATTATTTTCCAGCACTGCCTTAACCCTCTTGGGCATGGAGTTCACCAGAGCTTCACAGGTTGCCGCTGGAGTCCTCTTCCACTCATCCATGATGACATCATGGAGCTGGTGGTATTAGAGATCTTGTGCTCCTCCATCTTCTGTTTGAGGATGCCCCACAGATGCTCAATAGGGTTTAGGTCTGGAAACATGCTTAGCCAGTCCATCACCTTTACCCTCAGCTTCTTTAGCAAGGCATTGGTCATATTGGAGATGTGTTTGGGGTCGTTAAATACTGCCTTGCTGCCCATGCTCTCCTTCAGTATGTCACAGTACATGTTGGCATTCATGGTTCCCTCAATGAACTGTAGCTCCCCAGTGCCGGCAGCACTCATGCAGCCCCAGACCATGACACTCCCACCACCGTGCTTGACTGTAGGCAAGACACACTTGTCTTTGTACTCCTCACCTGGTTGCCGCCACACACACTTGACACCATCTGAACCAAATAAGTTTATCTTGGTCTCATCAGACCACAGGACATGGTTCCAGTAATCCATGTCTGCTTGTCTTCAGCAAACTGTAAGAAGAGGCTTCCTTCTGGGATGATAGTCACGCAGACCAATTTGATGCAGTGTGCGGCGTATGGTCTGAACTCTAACAGGCTGACCCCCCTCCCCTTCAACCTCTGCTGCAATGCTGGCAGCACTCATACGTCTATTTCCCAAACACAACCTCTGGATATGACGCTGAGCATGTGTACCGTGCTGCAGCTCAGTTTCAGGGTCTTGGCAATCTTCTTATAGCCTAAACCATCTTTATGTAGAGCAACAATTCTTTTTTTCAGATCCTTAGAGAGTCATTTGCCATGAGGTGCCATGTTGAACTTCCAGTGACCAGTATGAGAGAGTGAGAGCAATAACACCAAATTTAACGCAGCTGCTCCCCATTCACACCTGAGACATTGTAACACTTGGGCCCAATTTGGACATTTTCACTAAGGGGTGTACTCAATTTTGTGGCCAGCAGTTTAGACATTAATGGTTGTCTGTTGAGTTATTATGAGGGGAGCGCAAATATACACTGTTATACAAGCTGTACACTCACTATTTTACATTGTAGCAAAGTGTCATTTCTTCAGTGTTGTCGCATGAAAAGTTATAATAAAATATTTACAAAAATGTGAGGGGTGTACTCACTTCTGTGAGATACAGTATAGGCATATACATAATTTCCTGGACTAAAGGTTTTTAATCCTTTTCACCTCAGAACCTGCCCGTTTTGTGAAGAAGTTGACAGATCTATCCATTCCAATGAGCAAAAAACTAAGACTTGAGTGCACATTCACTGGAGCCCCGAAAATGTTTGTGACCTGGTACAAAGATGGCAAACAACTCTATGCGTCATATAGATACAATACAAGAGTCACAGATAACTCCTGCATTTTGGAATGTCTTCATGAATGTGATAAGAACACCACTGGGAAATACTCTTGTGAAGTTTCCAATGCCTACGGAAGAGATATTTGTCATGCTAATGTGACTGCAGTGACGGGTGTGTATACTATGGATTTGAAAAATTCTCTAGCATTATTACACTATTAATTTTGGGCTTTTCAATTTGAATGAAAGATACCAGTAATTATAAGCACTGAACTGGAAATGACACTTCTCTAATATATGGGCCTATATTTAATTTCTTGGACTAAAGCTTTGTAATCCTCTTCACCTCAGAACCTGCCCGTTTTGTGAAGAAGTTGACAGATCTATCCATTCCAATGAGCAAAAAACTAAGACTTGAATGCAAATTCACTGGAGCACCAAAAATGTTTGTCACTTGGTACAAGGAAGGCAAACAGCTCTATGCTTCATATCGATACAACACCAAAGTTACATCAGACTCCTGTATCCTGGAGTGTCTGCATGAGTGCAATAATGAGACTACAGGAAAATACTCATGTGAAGTTTCAAACGTTTATGGAACGGATATATGTCATGCTAAAGTAGTGGCAGTTACAGGTTTGTAATTTGTACTGGACCCTTGCCTGCCCGTCTTCCAAAGTTCCATACCCATGGATTTTGCCCATGGATATAAAGGAATAGTTTGATATTGCAGCGTTGGACCGCATGTCACCTGGAATGGTGTAATTTATGTTCATCACGTTTTTTTTTTTTTTTTGGCAACAATATGGTGTGCTGCTGTGACATTGTGCACGTTCATTGAATTGGCTCATGCGTCTTAATTCAAATCTGTTTTATCCTGTATCAAGGCAACAGTGAGGTCTGGCATGTTTTTTGAGTGCTTGTTGTTGTGGGATATTGATCACCTTGCGTTTGCATCTGCAAGTTTCCAAGCTTAAAAGATATTGCATACTTCAGCAAATTTGAGGAGTCCTTAAAGAACAGTCCGCATGTTGTAAAGGTTGATATGTTGCCTGTTTGTAGAGTTCTTGTCGTTGATAAGAAAGTAATTTAAATGGATCTGATGCTGTTCTTCGTAGAGCCTGCCCGCTTTGTGAAGAGGTTGACAGACATGGCTATCCCACTCAGTCAGAAACTGAGACTTCAGTGTACATTCAATGGAGCACCGAAGATGTTTGTCACATGGTACAAAGATGGAAAGCAACTGTATGCCTCATACAGATACAACACAAGGATCATTGAGAACACTTGCATCTTGGAATGCCTCCATGAATGTAACAATGAGACTCCTGGAAAATACTCTTGTGAAGTATCAAATTCCTTTGGCACTGATATCTGTCATGCCAATATAACTACAGTTACAGGTTCGTATACCATCCTAGTTTACTTCTTTTCAAATTGATTTCATGTTTAGGCAGACGTAGGATAAAAATAAATTGGCTAATTTCTTGTTCTCAGAACCTGCCCGATTTGAACAGAAGCTTAAGGACAAAAGAGTTGCCATGAGCAAAAAACTGAAGCTTCAATGCACATTTACCGGAGCTCCTAAAATCTTTGTCACTTGGTACAAGGATGGCAAACAAATATATGCCTCTTACAGATATAATACTCAAGTTGTTGGAAACACCTGCACTCTAGAATGTTTACATCAGTGCACCAAAGACACTGCTGGAAAATACTCCTGTGAGGTGTCCAATTCTTATGGAAGTGATATTTGTCATGCTGAAGTGACCACAGTCTCTGGTTAGTAAACTTTTAAAAGCCCTTTAAATTAGTGTTGGATGGAATTCAGGTTGATTCTGTAGCGGAAGCCAGTGATTTGATGATGATCATCCAATATTGTTCCTCTTAGGACCTGCTCGTTTTGTGAAGAAGCTCACAAACCAGAATCTTCAATGGGGGCAAAAGTTGAGGCTTGAATGTTCCTTCACGGGAACTGAACAAATGTTTGTCACATGGTACAAGGATGGCAAACAGGTCTATGCTTCATACAGATGCAACACAAAAGTAATTGGAAACACTTGTGTTTTGGAATATCATCACGAGTGTGATGATAATACTCCTGGAAAATATTCTTGTGAGGTTACACATGAAGATGGATCGGATATTTGTCATGCGCTGGTCACCCTTGCGACAGGTTAGTTAACTGTAGAACCGCAGTCAGCTTATTTAATTGAATTTGCAGATCAACATCTAACTTTTCCTATTCTTTACAATACCTTTTCAATATCTTTTCAATATCTTTTTTAATTTTTCCTAAATACTTTTTTTTTTTAATCCCAAAGAGATGACCTTTCTTTGGATTAATTACTAGAACTTAAAATGAAAAACAGAAATGACTATATTCCAAATGAACAAAAATAGTAATTTTAATAGTATTATAAATAGTATTTTATAAAACAATTGGGAAAACTTTACATGAAGCTTAAGTGTAGAGTATACAGTGACTTTCAACAATGGCGCTGGTACACAATAGCCAAATGCAAACGAGTCTTATTTTAGAATTATTTATATATTATTATACTGTTTATTAATATTTTGAATTCGTTTTTATTATTCCACTTTTATCATTTTAAGTGCCTTTTTTTGGGTAAATTTAGTTTAATAATTTAGTACTTCAAAATTAAACTATTTTTCAGTTAGTTGGCAAGGCAACACTTCTAAAATTCACAATTAATTATTTCATCTAATATTTATACTTTATTTTATTTTAGCTTTATTTTAATGATCAAAATTATCTTCATAGTTTTAGTTTCAGTTAACATTAACAGCACTAATGCAAACTAAAACAATGTAGCAAAAATGCATTGAATAAAGCATTAATTACAGACTGCTTCATGTAGTACACAGCTTACACTTCAGGCTTAAATTTCATAAATTTCACTATAATATCACATTTAACAAACTGCGAGTAGTCAAATAAGTACATTTTAGCCTGCTTTTCTACTATAGAATCCCTTAATTTTGTTTACATTTAAGAGGTATTTAATCTCGGACTGAAAGCTTTTTTTTATTTCTAGAAGTTGGATTGGAAGGTTGGATTAGACAGGGGAATTGCAGATATGAATCATTTGGTTAAAGGATCGGGAAGATTAATATGAGAGAGAATGCAAAATTTCAAGTGTGGATAAAACTGCACGCCTAGCTAATCTGAAAGCAGAAAAGACAATTGCTTGTCTTGCAATGCAAGTGAAGAACCTGATTTTTTTTTTTTTTTTTTAAGAAAACAACAACCACAGCAACACACGTTCTCCATTAAACTCTTTGTGATATGTGTTTTGCATTTTTCTTTTAATATGAGTGACCTTGTGTGTAATGTGTTTTGTTTTCAGAGCGCAAAATTCCACCAACCTTCACTAAGAAGCCCTCAGAGCAAATTGATGATGCTGAGGGCAAATTGGTGAAGCTTGAGGGTCGAGTATCTGGATCACAACCTCTATCTGTAAGCTGGTACAAAGATAACAGAGAAATCAACACTTCTGACATCTATGACATTTCCTTCAAGAGCAACACTGCTGTGATGTGTCTCAAGAAGGCCACAGTCAAAGACAGTGGTGTTTATACATGCAGAGCTTCTAATGAAGCTGGCACTACCTCCTTCCAGGTGGTGGTTAACATCACAGGTAGTCAATATGATCTTACTGCATGATTTCTTGTTTCTTAGTTATTGCTGTATTCCCTTTTGCTCTTTGCATGTTCATTTCTGTTATTTAAATTTATGTAAAGTTGTGTGTGACTGTAATGCTGCTTTCTGTTGTACTGCATAAGCATGTACTCTCCTACTTTTCACTGAAAAGGACAAGTAAAAATGCTGAAATTGTTCACTTTTTTTTAATATCTAGAGGAAAAAAGGCCACCGACTTTTGACATTCCCCTAAAACCAGTCACAGTTAGTGTGGGCGAAAGGCTAAACCTTAGCTGCCATGTCTGCGGGTCTCCCCCAATGAAGATTCAGTGGATGAAGGACAGAAGGGAGGTCACATCCTCTGCTAGCACCAAGATGATATTTGTGGATGGCACAGCCACCCTGGAGATAAACCAGACATCTAAATCTGATGCAGGAGATTATCTGTGCAAGGCAACCAACAATTCTGGTAGTGAATTCTCCAAGGCCAAAGTCACAATCAAAGGTAATCAGAAGACTATTTTGAACTTTTCTGTAATAATCAAAATATGCATTTGAATGCAGCTAAATTTAAAATGTACATATTCTTGGTTTGAACTGTTCACATGTAATCAGTTTCATTTTCTACTTTTGGGTCTTATATTCTCAACCTTTCTAATAGTACCAAGTAGAGTATAAGCCAATATCTGAATTTCTTGTTTCATCATCATGTTGCCTTAACCATCTTAATAATTTCCAAATCTTGATTTGCTTGCTCCTTAAGTGATTTGGAGCCATATGATCTTGCTGTTTCATAGTGCACCACTAAGATGCAATGTTTTGCTCTTGATAATATTTCCAAAACATTTGTTTTCACATGCATATTTATTCTTGAGTATCCAAGGATCTTTTTAGTCATGCATATTATCTGAATAGTAAAGCGACGTATCTTGCTAACTTAAAGGTGCTTGACCTTGAGTTTTATGATTCTTATTAGTTTAGATTTTATGAAAAACACATGCGTTAAACTTGTTAAAATGCTGAAATATGGCAAGTGTCCTTATGTAGATTTCAGTCCATTTTTATAATTTGCTTAATGTGTTGTTCCATTGCCGGTATTACTCAGATAAAGCAGGTGCAGCACCTGCAACAGCACCGGCAGCCCCCACAACACCTCAGACAGTTAAAAAACTGGATAACTTGTTCTTCATTGAGGAGCCCAAGAGCATTCATGTTGTTGAGAGTAAGTTTCTGCTTTTTGCTAAACAGTGTAGATATGTAATTTTTAGCATTAAATGTTGAAGTACACAATGGAATCACATCATATTCTGGATTACAGAGGGTACAGCTACTTTCATTGCTAAAGTTGGTGGTGATCCCATTCCCAATGTGAAATGGATGAAGGGAAAATGGAGGCAGATGATTCATGGTGGTCGCATCAACATTCAACAAAAAGGCCAAGAGACCAAGCTGGAGATTAAAGAGGTGACCAAATCTGACTCTGGCCAGTACAGATGTGTTGCCTCAAACAAACATGGAGAAATTGAGTGCAGCACAGACTTGAATGTTGATGAGAAGAAAGAGTCTGGGCCAGAGGTGGTCAAACTGAAGAAGTGAGTCTGAAAATGGGATTTTCTTTGCCAGAAAAACTCAAAATCACAACTCTGTAATGATTATAAACTTGCACTGTTTTTGTTACGTTCAGGACTCCATCAAAGCAGAAAAGTCCAAAGGAGGACAAAGACATTGACATTGTTGAGTTGCTAAGAAATGTAGATCCAAAAGAGTATGAGAAATACGCTCGCATGTATGGAATCACAGACTTCCGGGGTCTCCTTCAAGCCATTGAGTTTCTGAAGAAGGAGAGGGGTGAAGAAAGTGGAAGACCGGTAGATAAATCTAAATTGTTTTGTCTTAACAGATGTTCCAAATCTTAAGTTTTCTTACACCTTATTGAGATTGAAATCTACGACAAATAGCTTTAATAGGTGCCCTTGTTTTCTGAATCAGGAAAGTGAACATGGAAGAGAAAGTGATGAGGATTTGGCTAAGCTTGTTGATGATTTGCAGAGGAGAATGGAACACAGTGAAGTATGTTCCTTCTTTGGGAAGTTGAAGTAACACTTTTCGGTCTAAACTTATTTGCATATTCATGGATATGCTTATCAGATGCATGTTGATGACCTAAATGTATGAATATTTTGTTTTTGCAGCCTGTTACCCTGCTTAAAGACATCACAGATCAGACAACACAAGCTAACAAAGAGGCAGTGTTTGAGTGTGAGATTAAAATCAACTATCCAGAAATTACACTGTCTTGGTATAAAGACACACAGAAGCTAGAAACTAGTGATAAATATGAAATTAAGCTCGTGGGTGACCGCCAAATATTGAAGATCAAGAACTGTCAGACCAGTGACCAGGGAAATTACCGTGTCGTTTGTGGGCCACATATATCCAGTGCCAGACTGACAGTGTTGGGTAAGTCCATTTTAAAGAAATTTTACTTTGCATTACAACAACATTGATGAGCATATTATGAATTGAGGCACATTTACGTCAATATTCTACAGAGAGTAAAGATCATGTGCAGAAACCATCACCTGGTAAGAGGGTAGAATTGCTTTGTAGTGCAGTGTTCACTGACAATTATAACAAAATAGATTTATGGCCATGTTTTACTAGTTCACTTCAACTATAAGAAATTAAATTATCAAATGGCAAGAAAGGGCCACATAGATTGTCTATTCATGTAAGTAAATTACTAACCTCTTCTCATTCCTCTGCTAACTAGAAAATGCTTAGCAGTCTTCATTTTTTTTCCCCCTGGTGCTTTAAAATTGCTTGGCTACAGTGGTGTTGATTGTGTACCAACAAAGTGTTGGATTCAAAAAAAAAAGTGTGTGTGCATTTGAAAGCACATTTACATTTCTTCTTATTTCTTTCCTCTTTTTTATGATTTTTATTTTTGAAAATGACAAGTGACTTGCATTTTGAGACAATTAACCATTCCAATCCTTTTATATTATTTTTAGCTGATCAAATTCAATTCACCAAGCGCATTCAAAATATTGTGGTGAATGAGCATCAGTCTGCCACTTTTGAGTGTGAGTTGTCTTTTGACAACGCGATCGTCACCTGGTATAAAGATGCATGGGAGCTTAAAGAGAGCCTGAAATATAACTTCAGGTGTGAGGGACGAAGGCACTTTATGATCATCCGTAACGTAACATCTGACGATGAAGGTGTGTACAATAATCCTCCTAGTGGCTCACTATAAATATAGAATTAAACAGATTAAAACAAAATTAACTTAACTTTAAATCTTTTAGGCGTGTACTCTGTGATTGCGCGCCTGGAGCCTGTTGGTGAAACTAAAAGTACAGCTGAGCTTTATCTATCAGGAAAAGGTAAAATGCAGACCAGCATCACATTATGGCTTGTTTACTAGAGTTTAGTCAACAGCAATTACATTTTATCTTCTTTTGCAGAATTTGAAATAAGAACACGTTCTTTTGGTAAGTGGTTTGTTATGGACTAAATTGTTTCTGAGGGTTAATCTTCTCTTATGTATTCCTCAATACCCTACCCCAACTAATTTCTTTACAAATTCTGCAATCTTTAATTAATTAAATTAGTAAAACATAAAGAAATATATATATAAACTTAATCTCAACCTATCCAGATGTTCCTGATATATCAATAAATGTGCCAGATGTGTCATCTGTCATTAGTTTTAAAGGTAAGACTAAAATAAGTAAACTAATATATAAATAGAAGACCATGAAGTCCTGCAGTTTCACTTCACCTAACAATGATGTAATTGTTACCTTTTGTTTAAAAGATGAATCCACTGAGTTTCATTATGAAGAAAAGTTTGAAATAACAGGTAATATTTTAAATTAAAAATAATCTCTAATGTTTCTTAACCTTTAATATGTTAACTTGACAAGTAGATACACTAAATTACACTAAGCTTCAATCATCTCAATTCTCCCAAATGGATTAATAAACTAATATTACCATATTATCAGCAGCACCTCAACCGTATAAACCCACATTAATCTCATCTAAAGTAATATAACTAACACGATACAATCAAATCATAGAGTTGGTCTTTCTTTCTTTCTTTTTTTCTTTCTTTCTTTCTTTCTTTCTTTCTTTCTTTCTTTCTTTCTTTCTTTCTTTCTTTCTTTCTTTCTAATCTTTGCATTTGCATTCGCACTAACATCTTAGCTGATAAAGAATTTTTTTTTTACAGAATCGTATCAGTTTTAATAAAACATTCTTTAAAAATTATCATTGTATGGTAGAGTGTCAGAAGTGGACAGTTCAAGAGGAGAGTGTAACTTATGAATTCTCTTCACTGCAAGGTATACTTATTAACTGTCTTAGGGTCTTTAACTAAGAGCATAACATTTTGCTCGTCTTGCTTGTACGTGTGACAAGTTTCTTCACTCATCTTCATCTTTTAATTATCTTTTTTACATATATTTTGTCAATGCTATCATGTGTATTCCTTTTCTTTTTAATGTAACTCACTATTAAACATCATCACTTCCATCCTTCAATAACCATCATTTTTAGTTCAGCATCATTAACATTTTTAATCCACAGGTATTGTGCTGTAAACTCTCTGTGTGTATGTTTGAAACTGAATTTGTGTGTCTGTGTTCATGCCTAAGTTTTTGTTTCATGTGATCATGTTCTTATTTCTCATTAGAATTGAAGAAACCTGTTGAGGAGACTGTAACAAAACAGGTAGTGGAAAGGACAGAGGAGGCACCAAAGAAAGGTATTGGATGAAGGCAAAATGCCTGCGCTAGACTTTGCTTATGGCTGTCTCAGATTATCTTTTAACATTTATGTATGCCAAACCAACTGCTTAATTTTTTTCCTGCCAGTTAAGCACTTACAAAATGTCTGTGCTGAACCGAAAATGCTTTTGGTTCTTTCCTTGTCTGGGAGATCTGTTTGTGTATTATTATGTCATTCTGCAGATGTCTGTTGTATAATTGCTTTTTATGATCCGTCCTTGGTCGTATGTTCATGAATGTTTTCTTCTAATGCTTATGCAATCATGCTAAAAGCATGGACACTTTGGCTACTTATACTCTGCTTAAGCTTTGCAGCTGTATTTTAACAAAACTGATATCTTTTATGTACCTGAAGTTATGAAGCAACCAGAAGAAAAACCTGGAACAACTTTTGTACAGCCATCAGTTCCTGAGAAAGGTATTATTGTGTCTTTGCTTGACTTTTTACATTGTTCATGTCTTTCTTCCTCTATGTGTTTATTGTTTCCACCAAAATATTTAAACCAAATCTGTTTTGTGAGATCTGTATGTTACCATATCAAATGTGTTTTGTGTACTTGCTGTACATGTAGCTCTTGTTTGAAAATGCTTAATTTTATTCATGTGATGCCCTGATATTTTAAAGAACCTGAAGACAAGAAGCCTGTTGAGGAAAAAGTCCTATCTGTCAAGGTGACAGAGCAAAAAGAACAACCCACACGCAAAGGTATTAGCTGTGTGTTTTCAGTGTGTATACTGTTCTGTATTGATTGTCTAAATATGTTCTTTTTCCTGTTCAAATGTATGTGTACTATGTATAAATGTTGATATTTGTGTAACTGTAATTTGCAGTTTCTTCTTGTGTCATTTTCTTGTTTCTTAATGTCTTGGGTTTCAGTATTTCTTAACATATTGTTTATCTGTGATATACACAGAAATATCTAAAACCTCTTGTATAATGTCAGTCTCCTTTGAGAATTGATAGCAATGTCAGTGTTACTTATAGATATTCTAAAACCTACACCCTCAGAGCCTAAACCTCAGGTGCCAGCAGAACCAAAAGCTCCAGTGGCTGAACCAAAGCCTGAACCTAAGTCTGAGCCAAAAGCTCTACCAAAACCTGAGCCCAAGCCTGAGCCAAAAGCTACACCAAAACCTGAGCCCAAGCCTGAGCCAAAAGCTACACCAATACCTGAGCCCAAGCCTGAGCCAAAAGCTACACCAATACCTGAGCCCAAGCCTGAGCCAAAAGCTACACCAAAACCTGAGCCAAAAACTGAGCCAAAAGCTACACCAAAGCCTGAGGCTGAACCTAAGCCTGCAGTTGCAAAGAAAGTCGAGGCACCCTCTGTCAAAGGTATTGTGTGTGATTAGTTGTCTGTGCTGCAGTTTTTACTTTGTGTTTGTTTTCTGAGCATGCCTGTATGTCAAGTACGGTGTGTATGAATGTTTTCCTATATTTGTTGTATGTGTAGTCCTCAACTCTTTGAATTCTCCTCTTGTTGACCTTAAGAATATAAAGTCTTATCAGCTTTATATTTTTGGGGTTTACTCTATGCTACTTTGTTTTTTGTTCTTTAAAAGCACCTGAGGCTCCAAAGAAGCCAGAAGCTGCACCTCGACCATCCTTAGCTATTAAAAAAGATGAGGCTTTAACTCCAAAGCCAGACACTACTCAAATAAAAGGTAACTCGATAGATAAGAAGCACAGTTATTGAAATAATTCTTGCAAACCGCTTAAAATGGTTTCATTTTTGTTTGTTGTCTGTTCAAATCTTTGTCACCAAAAATGGTGCTCTTGGAATGCATGTGTAACTCTTCTCTTCGTGTAACTCTTCGTCTAACTGATTCTTTTTTATTATTTGAGCTTCTGCATTCTACTGTGAATGCTTATCTTTTTGTGATAATACATTGTATAACATTTATGTTGTCTTTTGAAGCTCTTGTGGAGGTGAAGGAAATAGAAGCACCAAAAGTAAAGCTAGATAGAAAACCAGAGCCTGCACTTGTTGCTGCTGAACCACCAAAGAAAGAAGCCTCTACACTACTACGAGATGAATCTATCAAAGATTATTTGCCTGTCCTGTCTGAGCCATCAAGTGTAGAGCCAGCTAGTCGGTTTAGACCTACACAAAGCCAGCCTTCTGACCCACTTAGAAAACAAGAAGTCAAATCAGCTCCACCAGAGGTTATACTTGAACCAAGAAAGCCACCTCCCCAAGAAGTTTCCAAGGCAGAATCAGTCAGAAATGTTGAGCCTTCCCCTAAACCTTCAGCGTTACCTCAAGCAGATAAAGCAGATAAAAAACAAGTGCCACCAAAGAGTGAACCAACCCCTAAAATCAGTGAGCCAGCACGTGACCACAAAAAGGAGGGTCAGCCAGAGAAAGGTATTATTAAATCTTCATATTAAGCTCTTAAATATGCCCTGCAATAATGGGGTAGCAATCAGTACAAACTCTCTTAAAAGTACTGCTGATCTTATTTACTCTTCTTAATGTGTTGTTTTTTGTCTGGTATCATTTTTATATTTACAAAGTGGTTGAAGTAAAGGCTGCTGAACTACCATCTGAGAAAAAGCCTGTGACTAAAGCTAAAATGGAGACTGAGATGCCCCCAGCCAAAGGTATGCTTGGTTGGTCATGGGAGATGCAAATCAAATTTGTATCTGCATTACGAGATCTGTCTGTGTTATAAAAACAGATCTCTAACTTTGTTACTGGGTAACCATTTCTAACATTTTAATCATAGTTAGCTGGAGAATTATTTTTAATATTATTAATGTACATTAATCTGCTTCAAGTTTAAAGAACCTCGAATAACCCAAGGCAGAGAAAATAGTTGCATTTTGTTAGTAAATCCAAAAATGTATTGCTAAATTTTAAGATGGTATTTTCTTTTTTGATGTTTTATTTTGGTATGCATGTTTGTTGAAAACTCTTATACCACCGTTGCATGGTGCAATCTTGAAAATCTTTCATCTTTAAAGTCTTTGCAGCTTCTGAGAAGAAACGTGACCAAATTCCCCATACAGTGGAAGCAACTCAGAAGATTTACATGGAGGAAATGGTTTTGAAAGAGGAAATTGTGGAAGAGAGTGAAAGCATGCCTCATCAACCTGAGGAAATTTTCAAGAAATCTCTTCAAGAACATATTGTAAAGATGGATGTTAGAAATCACAGTAGAGAATCAGTGACTGAAGAAGTGAAAATAGTTAAAACAGAGGTTTTCCGCAAGCCAGAACCTTCTTTTGAGCTGATACAAATAAAGGAGATACCTGAGACAACCTTGTCAAAGCAAGAAATGCACACTGAGAATGTTGAAAGTTCTCCAGAAGCTGTGATGATACCTAGCATTGAGTCATCACTGAAAAGTCAAGAAATTATGCCAGATAAAAAGAAAAAAACTGAAGATATGCCTCTACAAAAGAGAGATGACACCCCCAGAAAAAAGATGGCCATTCAGAGAGAAATAGAAGTTCACAAGAAAGAGTCTATTCACTTACAACAGTCTGTTCATGAAGACAACAGATCACAGGAAGAAACCCCTCAGATATCACCAGAGATAACACCATTAGTAAAACCAAAAGAAAAAGGAACTAAGTCGAAGGAAGTGCGTAAAGTACTTCAAAGAGGTAAACCTTACAATCTTCAGCAAATGCCTCAACTGGTATATTGCAATCTTTACTTGAATTGTTTGCCTTCAGGAATTGAAAAGGCACTTGTGGTTTTCTTTTCTGTGTCTAAGTCATTTGCTTGCATTTTTTGATAAAGTTCCTCTTTAGCTTCTTGTATCTTGAATATCTTATAATTCTTATTATAATTCTTAGCAGACCAAGGCTGTTACAACTCCTATGTCAGAAGTTGTTTCACCTACAAAAAGTACTTTAAGGGCTGGGAGTTTTGGTGCTATTACTCTTCAGTTCTTAGTCATTATGTGATAATGTGTCTGGATGCTCATCTGTAAATGTTCAGGGTCTATTTCTTGATTGTGATCATGGCTTACTTTTATTTTAAGAACCAGAATTAGTAAAGAAACCTGAACCAGAAGTCCCAAAGCCAACTGTGGCTCCAGTTGAACAGAAAATATTGCCTCCATCAAAAGGTATACAGCAAAACTGGAAGAACTACTTCCTTGTATAAGTTAGTCTTTGATATTTGTGTGTTTGTTTGTTTGTTTTGTATATTCTTTTGTCATCATGTTTAAATGTTCTTTGACCAGTCCAGTTACACATTATTCCACATGTGCCTTTATTATTTTTGATTATTGTTATGGTATTGTTTTAATTAAAGAGCCAACAATTGAAAGGAAACCTGAGGCACCAAAGCCAAGTGTGGCTCCAGTTGAAAAGAAAATGCCTCCTTCAAAAGGTATTTAAAGTCACATTGTGGTAGAACTCTTTTCTGGTCTGTTTGTCAGTCTTTTGTATGTGTCTGCTTGTTTTGTTAATCTAATGATCTTTTTCTGTGCTCATCTTTACATTGTCTTTGTAGTATCTTTGTTTTATCTTTTATCTTATATTTGTTATTCTTGCTTGTGATTATGGCATTGTTTTATTTAAAGTGCCAACTGCTGAAGAGAAACCAGTTCCTGAAGTTCCAAAGCCAACTGTGGCTCCAGTAGAACAGAAAATAGTATCTCCTCCAAAAGGTATTTAAAGCAAAACTGGCAAAAATTTTTGCTAGTCTATAGTCTTTGGTATGACTTGTGGTTGTTCTTATTTGTGTTTATCTTTAAATGTTCCTTGTCCAGTCAAAAAACCTCTTCTTCAACATTTGTCTTCACTATATTTGGGTTGTGATTGTGGTATTATTTTATTTAAAGAGCCAACTATTGAAAAGGAACCATCTCCTGTGGCACCAAAGCCAACAGAAACTCCAATTGAAAAGAAAGTCTCTCCTATCACAGGTAGAGTCTCTGTTTTCATGTCTTCTTTGTCAATTGTTATTGTTGTTGGTGTTCCCTTGGGTTTTTAATGTGTCTTTGTGGTCTTCGATTTATTGTGTATTCTGCTTTTTTATAGTATCTTTTAAATCTTATGTTATTATATGTTTGTTTTAAAATACTAACTTTGACATTGTTTTTATGTTTCTTAATCAACATTATGGATGTGAGTTTTCTACTTTTGTATTCCACTTTGTTTAAACATATATACCTTAGGTTAGTATGCACATTCATAACAGGAAAATTAAGGCAAGCATTTACCTATTTACTAATTTTCATGTCCTTTCAAACCTGCAATACTTTATTTATTTCATAGAACTCCAAATGAGACGTTTAGTAGAATGTATGAGCTACTGTATTCTATACCATGATAGTGGATAGGGACCAGTGACTGTCAAGTTCCAGAAAATACTGACACAAAATTGCCTCATATGAGTAGTCTAGATGACTTGTGATTTATATTCAGAGTTTTTAAAAGTATTATTTTCTAAAATAGTATAAACAGGGTTGTGAAAGACATGAGGAGAGTAAATGATGATGGAATTGAAATTTTTGAGTGAATTCTCATTCTGAATTATGTGTGTTGGTATCGGTTTAATCTGAAATGATCTCTGAAACAGATGCAGACAAGGGCCCTGTTAAAGCTCCTGGACCAGCTCCCAAAGGTATGTTACTGTGTTACCTAAATGGCCCAAATTAATCTTCCAAGGTTTTATTATTAAACATATTCAAATTAGTTTTCAGGTATCATATTTCATATGTCCGCTTGTTGTAATGTTTGTTTTGTCTCATTATTGCTAGCTTATTATTTTTATTATTATTATTATTGCTCTATTTTTTTCTTTATTTGTATGCTGTACAGTTTGCTATTTATTAGGGTTGAGGTTAATTTCATCTTAATCCTGCATGTCAAAAAATAGTATAGTTTTTCATGTAGGTTACACTGATGACTTTAGCTTCAACCCTGCTGTGTAATATGTGTACAGGTGTCTTATGTCATGCTGATTGTACTGTCCATGTTATGTGATATTGTGATATTTATCACCTCAGAAACAACTAGCACTACACAAGCACTTCTTAAACAAAAGAGTAAAATTCACGTCAAGGAAGAAGAAAAATTGGAAATGCCAACCGTAAAGAAAGTAACCAGAAGATCAAAAGAACACCAGGAAGATCATGAAGTTATATCACTGAAAAGTGTTAATAAGATTCAGCGTGAAGAACCACCAAAAGAATCAGGGCAACTTCTTCAGAAAATTGAGAAATCTGAAATTGTTGGAGAGGAGATGGTGTATTCAAAGGCTGTTACTGAAGTCAAACTCACCAGCAGCTATGAAGTCACAAAAGATACTTGGTCATATGAAACTGCCACAAAAACTGAGAAAATATCAAACGGGGAGGGAAAGAAGATAGAACAGCACAAGGATGTTTGGGAGCAGAAAGGAATTACTCCTGAAATAGGAGGAAGAGATGAAGAAAATATGGGTAAACAAGAAACTAAAGTTCCAATGGAAGAGGAACCCAAGATACCACAGCCAAGTCTGAAAAAGGTAACCAAGTCAATATCTACTGAGAAAGAACAGGAAATTGTAAAATTAAAACCTGTCGAGAAATCAGATAAAGCTGTTGTAGGTCAACAAAAAGATAGCAACATAGACAGGAGCAAAGATAGTATTGGTGTCCAGAAACATAAAAGACTCATAAAGGATGAGCCTGTTTCAAAGAAGAAAATAGAGGTGACACCTACAGATCAAACAGCTAAAGAATCCATGATGCCAAAACCTGCTGTGGCTAAAGATGAAATCTCCAAAGAACATGAGAAATTTCCAAAGAAAGCTAACAGAATTCTATCGCAGGATGTGGAGCCAGAAATTGTGACACTGAAACCATTTTCAAAAGAATCTCATGCTGATGTAACCCCTGAAAAGGTTACTCAAGAACAAAAAGAGAAAAAGCCTGTAGATATTAAGCGCCCAGAGAGACCAGAAACGCATCATATCCTGAAGGAACCTCACATCCAGGTAAAAGAACCAGGAAAAAGTGAAAAAACATTTGAAGAGCCTGAAAAGATTGAAAAGCTAGAGTCACCCCATGATCATCCCATGAAGAGTACTACTACTCCAGAAAAGACAACACAGGAAGTTCCCAAGGAAGAGAAGGCAATAACTAAAAAGCGTGGAATTATTCCAAAGGATGAAGCGAAAAAAGAAGACATATTATTGAAACCCATAGAAGGAAAAACAATTGCACAGAAAACTCCTTCACCAAAGGTAGATAAACCTAGTCCTCAAGTCGCTTCACTGACAAAAAAGAGTCCAAAAGATGAAGATAAGCCTGCAATGTCAGAAAAGATTGGTCTTCCACCAAAAGAAATGAAGGGAATAGAACCCGGAGAGCTGAAAAAGACACCTTCACCAAAAGCAGAGATACCAAAACCTAAACCCACTGAATCCATTCCAATGGAAAGAAAGTCTAGTGTAAAATCACCCAAGAAGATTTCACCAAAAGATTCACTTGAGTCTGTAATTCTGAAGAAGGTTGCAAAGACAGTTTCCCCCAAAGAAGAAAAGACTACTCAGGAACCTCCTTTGAAAACAATTAAAGACAAAGTGCCAGTGGTGAAGGAGTTGTCTCCTAGTGTTTTACAGCTACAAAAGATTCCTACACAGCAAGAGGAGGTAGTTTATGAACATGAGCAGGAGGCTGTGAATGATGAAGATGAAGAAACTTGGGGATGGGAACTTGCTCCTAGGGACAGTTATGGATCCGAAACCTTTGATGACGGTTTGGAGGATGGGGCCGTTGAAACCCCAGGAATGGGTGACAAGAAAGGTGAGATGGTAGCACCAAAAGCTTACCATTGATCTCATCTCTCCCTACAGTCGTTCCAAATAATATCCACTCAACCCAACCTTCATTAAAACCCTTTAACAAGTGTCTTCTTTGTTCAGTGTTCTTTGATGTTTGTCCTTCCCTTGATTAGTTTGTTCTTTCATTCTTGATTTGTTGACCCTCTTGATAAAATGCTGTGTGTCTATCAGTCCTGTTCTGTCGTAAAACTGTTTGTCAGTATCACTTTCATTCCTTCATCTTCATTTGTCATTTTCGTTGTGGGTGTCATTTGTCCTGGGCCTTTTTCAAACTTGCTTTATTGTCTCATTAATCTGTTCACATATATTGTATAAGATATATATCATTTATCAACTAAACATTTTAGACCTATGTTGTTTTACCATTTCAAGCAAGTCAGTATAACATATTTCAAACAGATGGAAAACCTAAAGAGGAGCCCGCTCCAGGCAGAGGCAGAGGACTAAGACGTACGTTCATAATATACTGTACATTCATAATATGCATTTGTCATTTTACAGTGCAAGTGTTTGTTTTTGTCCATAATGATAGAACTAAATATTTTTCTTTTTATTGTAGCAAGACAAACTCCATCTCCTGGTGATGCTGGAAGGGGTAGAGGGAAACCTGGTGGTGGTGGAGACAAGCCTCCTGGAGAATCACCATTTGGTTTCCAGCTCAAAGCAGTCCCCTTGAAATTTGTGAAGGAGCTCCAGGACATTGTGTTGCAGGAGGCAGAGTCAATCGGCTCCTCGGCTGTATTTGAGTGTCAGATCTCTCCATCTACAGCTATCACTACCTGGATGAAAGATGGAAGCAATCTAAGGGAGAGTCCAAAGCACAAATTCACATCTGATGGCAAAGACCGCAAACTGCAAATCATTGATGTACAGCTTTCAGACACTGGAGAGTACACATGTGTTGCAAAGCTTGGCAACAAGGAGAAGACCTCAACAGCTAAACTTGTGGTAGAAGGTATTTGTGACTGCTATCTTTCAAAGCATTTCTAGTCACATAAAAAAAAAAAAAATGTATATGCTGTTGTCCTGTCTAAAGTCCATTATTGTTAATATGTTAGTACTAATAATGTATGATTGTTAAACTTAAATTGTTTCTATCATCTCATATAGAATTACCTGTCAAATTCACAAAGAATCTGGAAGAAGAGACCTCTGTGCTTAAGGGGCAGCCAATGTATTTGAACTGTGAGTTGAGCAAGGATAGAGATGTGGTCTGGAAGAAGAATGGAATAGAGATCAAGGAAATTCCCGGCAAAATTCAAATCAATATTATTGGGCTACAGCGTGCCATCACAATCCAGGACGCAAACGATGATGATGCTGGTCTTTACACGTGCGAGTGTGAAAACATCAAAACTCAAACTAATGTCAAGGTTATTGGTATGTATATGATTTTTTTTTTTTTTACTTTAATGTCTTTGGTAAATTTAGAGACGGTTTGAATTCACCCATGAATGTATTCAACAGAAATTGTAAGAGACTGGTTAGTGAAACCTTTGCGGGACCAGCATGTGAAACCCAAGGCCACTGCTACATTCAAGGGTGAGCTTTTCAAAGACACACCTAACTGGAAGTGGTACAAGGGTAATGATGAAATCCCTAATGAGCCTACAAATAAGACTGAGGTGAAGAAGGAGGGAAAAGAGATCACTCTTACAGTCAAAAATGCCCAGCCTGATGATGTTGCTGAGTATGCTGTGGAGGTTGAAGGCCGCAGATACGCAGCAAAACTAACACTTGGAGGTTGGTAAAAAACAAACAAAACAACAGCTGATGACTGTTAATTTCTGCTTACATTACCATCTTATAATGTTGTGTGTATGAACCTTTTAATCTCTATTCAGAACGTGAAGCTGAGATCTTGAAGCCTCTTGCTAGTGTGGAGGTGGTTGAAAAAACGGAGGCCAACTTTGACACTGAAATTTCAGAAGATGATGTGCCTGGAGAATGGAAACTGAGAGGGCAGGTTCTGACAAGATCACCAGTAAGTCTCTATTCAAGTGTGCTACAATATTAGTCATTACCTACTTTGGCTATATAAATAGCCAAACTCCCCTTTTTGAGATGTAGTTAGCTACACTATAAGCTACAAAGAAAAAAAAAGCTACTTAAGCTATTTAAGTCTTTTTAGATAACTATCAGATGATTAAAGTCATATATATATATATATATATATATATATATATATATATATATATATATATATATATATATATATATATACACATACAATTAGTATGACAATTCAATTAAACAGATATTTACACAAAATACTACTAAACCTATATTTTTCTGTGAAAAAAATGTAATTAAATTAGTTGTGCTGCTAGTTATAGTTAGTTACTCCCCAACATTATTAATACAGGTATGTGATTTTTTTATTATTATTTTTTTTTTTTTATAGCACATTGTTCAGCAAATTTGCTCATTCACAATTTTCTTCCTTTTTAGACATGTGACATCAGATCTGAGGGAACTAAACGATTCCTTACTATCAAAAATGTTCAGCTTGATCAGGCTGGTGAAGTTACATACCAAGCTCTGAATGCTGTGACAAGTGCTATGCTCACAGTCAAAGGTAAGAGAACCATGAATGTTTTTCTACAGCGTAAGAAAATGAAAATTCAAATTTACAAATGCAGATGAGTGACGATATGGACAATGTTCATTCATACTTACCAGAGTTGGAAATGGAATTCACAGTCCCATTGAAGGACGTTACTGTGCATGAAAAGAAACAGGCAAAGTTTGAGTGCTCCATCAATAAGGATGTGCCTAAAGTGATTTGGTTAAAGGGTTCTGATATTGTTACACAAGGAAATAAGTATGAAATCATTGATGACGGAAAGAAACACATACTTATTATTAATAACTGTGGCTTTGAGGATGAGGGAGAATACAGTATTGAGGTCTTGGGCAAATCATCAAAAGCAAAACTGATGGTAGAGGGTAAGTCTTAGTTATTATCTTGGTTAGTGAAGTGTTGGTCAAAATGCTTTCTGACACAATTTAACAAGGGTGTTTATTAATGAGCAGTCTAACAAATAGTAAATAGTAAACAAAAATCTTTAATAATAATCTAATAAATTCATTTTTTCTAATAAATTCACTAATAAATTCACCCATTATCCAAGTTTGCAGTATATTAATTTATTGCGCCCATAGTTTGTTGAATATTCATTTATTGCGCCCATTTGTTATGCACTGAACAAATGTCATAGGTATGAGGCTGAGCTTCACCTCAACATTAAAGGACCTAACTGTGAAGGAAGGTAAAACAGCTGTATTTGACCTTGAGCTTTCTCATGAGAATGTCCCCGTGACATGGTACAAAAATGAAATAAAAGTACATCCGAGCAGAACCGTGTTCACCAGCGTGGTGGGAAGGAGGCATACACTAGAAATTAAGGAAGTATCACTAGATGATACTTGCCTAATAAAAGCAGAGGCTAAAGGAATATCCACAATGGCTAAGCTGCTGGTAATAGGTAATTTTACCTTTATTTTACCCTTACATTTATTTGGTCAACTAATCTTGTTTTTTTCCCCCTCATTTCCCCACCATCATCTTTGCACCACAACAAAACCTTTTGTGTAGAGTATTACTCATTATATTTTAGTTTCTGAATATTATTAACAAAGCAACCTGTTTTTACAGAGGGTGATGCATATTTCACTTCCAAGTTGCAAGATTTCACCGCAGTCGAGAAAGATGAAGTCACATTCGACTGCGAGCTCAGTAGAGATGTTCCTGTGAAGTGGTTCCACAATGAAATTGAAATTAAAGCCTCCAAGATGATTATGATGAAAGTTGAAGGCAAACGAAGAATCCTTAATCTTAAAAAAGTTGAGAACAAAGAAAAAGGAGTATATGTTTGCGACTGTGGAACAGACAAGACTTCGGCAAACTTGAACATTGAAGGTCAGTAATTAAGGTTATATAACTAAAATGCAAAAACATTGCAACCTTTCAGGGGTGTGATGGGGTTTTATTTGTTAATTTTGGAATTCCAGCTCGTGACATCAAAGTGGTGCGACCCATATATGGCGTTGAGCTCTTTGATGGTGAGACGGCTCGTTTTGAGGTGGAAATCTCTGAAGATGATGTCCATGGCCAATGGAAACTGAAGGGCGAAGTCTTATCTTCTTCACCTGTGAGCAAATTTGCATCAAAAAATTAAAACATCTTTTTAAGAGACATCTTGCAAAATACTAAATATATTTTTCCTTATGTGCTTTTTGTTTAACAGGACGTTGAGATTATTGAGGATGGTGCAAAACATACATTAACACTCTACAACTGCAAAGTTTCCCAGTCTGGAGAGGTTACCTTCCAGGGAGCGAATGCTAAGTGCTCTGCAAATCTTAAAGTGAAAGGTAGTTTAAAATATAATGTGTGTGTGTGTGTATGTGTGTATATATATATATATATATATATATATATATATATATATATATATATATATATATATATATATATATATATATATATATATATATATATATAATATGCACAAATTATATTTTATTGAAAATGTCTTTAATGCAATTTCTTTCTGTATTATCTAATCTTTCTGTTCACCTCTATTATAGATTTGCCCATTTCTTTTGTCATGCCTTTGAGCGATGTACAAGTCTATGAAAAAGATGATGCCAGATTTGAAATTGAATTGTCAAGAGAAGCTAAGGTCGTCCGTTGGCTTAAGGGATCTCAGGAGTTGAAGGCTGATGAAAAGTTTGAAATCCTCGCAGAGAGAAAAAGACATATTCTAGTGGTCAAATCTGCTGCGTATGAGGATGAAGCTAAGTACATATTTGAGGCCGAGGACAAGAGAACATCTGCCAAACTTGTTATTCAGGGTAATAAAAAAGATTCTTGTTATGTGCAATATATAATACACAGTAATCACATTTCATTCAAACATTTTCTGATCTGCATTTATCGTTCTACTCAGGCATCCGTCTTGAGTTTGTCAGACCCATTAAAGATGTCACCGTTAAGGAGCGTGAGACTGCAGAATTCAGAATTGAACTCTCTCATGAGAAGATTCAAGTCATCTGGTACAAGAATGATGTGCGTTTGCATCCAAGCAAAGTGGTGCACCTGTCCGAGGATGGCAAAATCCATACTCTGTCCTTTAAAGAGGTGTCTATTGATGACACTTCTCTCATTAAAGTTGAGGCTCTTGGAAAAAGCTCTGAAGCAATGCTCACTGTACTTGGTAAGTGTTCATAATTTTTCCAGTTGCATACTTCTAATGAAACTTGATTCTACTTGGTCAGTTGTGGCACAAAGAGGTCAAACACTTTTGTAATGACCATAAACTGGTGCTGCTTTAATTAAAACCTTGCCGTCTCTTTTTTTTTTCTTTTTTTTCTCAAAACTTATACTTCAAACTTCAGTGAAAATTGTCATCTGAGGTGTTCAGTATTAATTTTATGGTGAGCATAAACAATTTGATAGAGAACTAGAAGCTCAGGAATGTTCATCTAAAGCCAGAAAAATGAAAACCTTGCTCAAAAGAACAAGTAAGAAATATGAGGCGGATAACAGAGATCTTAAATTAGAGGAAGCTAAATATGTTGACTGATCAACCCAGGCACATAATATTTTTTCTATGGACTAGTTACTCTATATGGGTTTATTTATATCCCTTTCAAAGACATTTTTGTATATTGGTAAATCATGTTAAAAATATCATGTTCTTTTCTATATCAACAGAGGGAGAAGCCTACTTTACCACCAAGTTGCAGGACTACACTGCAGTTGAGAAGGATGAGGTTGTCCTTATGTGTGAATTGAGCAAGTCATCTGCTCAGGTGAAATGGTTCAAAGATGGCAAGGAGATCATTCCCTCGAAGAACGTCATCATCAAAGCTGATGGAAAGAAACGTATCCTGACAGTAAAGAAGGCAGAGAAGGCCAACATTGGCGATTATGTGTGTGACTGTGGCTCTGACAAAACAACAGCCAAGCTTAACATTGAAGGTACTTTTCTTTCCATGTGTAGATTGATCGATTAAACTGAAAAAATCACTTTGAGCTACTATAACCTAGTCTCTCCTCCTCTCCTTCTTTTTTCTCTGCAGAACGTGATATTAAGATCGTCCGTCCACTGTACAGTGTGGAGGTCACAGAGACAGAGACTGCTCGCTTTGAGACAGAAATCTCTGAGGAGGATGTTCATGGAAACTGGAAACTCAAAGGAGATGCCCTGCACCAGTCTGCCGTAAGGGTTTCCTGCAGTGCATGTTGTTTTAAAATTATTTTTTAAATATTGTTTACATATTAAGCATATATTTTTAAGAACAAATTAAATGCGTTTGTTCCACCCAGGACTGTGAAATTAAGGAGGAAGGCACCAAGCACATGCTTATCCTTTACAATGTCCGCATGGATATGGCTGGTGGTGTAGACTTCAGTGCTGCTAATGCTAAATCGAGTGCTCAGCTCAGAGTTAAAGGTGAGAATTCTCATAGGTGAGCAAAAAAATAAGTATTTGGCCAACATTATTCTCTGTAACCATTTTTTTCTTTGTGATAAAAATAACCTGTTTGTGCAACCTTTTTTTTACATTGGGTGACAAACCAACCTGCATTCTTGTTTTACTAAGAAGAAAATGTTGAGTGACAGTAACAGATAACTTAGTGGGGGTTAGTCAGCAGCCAATAAGACTATTTTAGATGCCCCATTCCTTATCAGGAGAGGGTGGGAATGATTGGCAGAGCTGAAACATGCCTGTTAGTTTATCTGGCCACAGGCAGTGCAAGGAATCTCAATATGTTAATGATGCAGAGCCTTGTGTGATAAACTGGAAAACCGAATAGTACTTTCAAGTTTGCAAATTGTAGCCTAGTGACAGAGAACAATGACAACTTGAAGTAGTAGGATTGTTTCTTGGCATTATTGAAGATGGCCTTTTCTTCTTCTGAAGCACGCACAATTGGCCTTCTGCGACCTCTTCGGGATGTCACTGTTACTGCTGGAGAGACTGCCACCTTTGACTGTGAGCTCTCATATGAAGATATTCCTGTTGAATGGTTTGTTGGCTCAACAAAGATGGAGCCAAGTGATAGGGTAAGATACTTTTCTTTAGATTTCAGCAATTTAATCTTTAATCATTAAGTGGGGCATTTTTCAGTTTAGTTTTAACCATGTCAATCTTTTAAGATTTTATTGTCATTTCAGCTGAAGTTATGTCAAAATTGTAAGAGACTATAACAATGTACATTATATACTGACTGTAATATATAGTTCTATAACTACATAGTATGTATATTTAGTTTTTTTAGGGTGACAATTCCAAGTGAAAAGTCTTTATATAAATATGTTCTACATATAAGGACTTCCAGCAGTACTTACTGGTTTTGAGATAACACTGGGCCATTTTGCCCTGCAGGCGCCCTTCTGGTTATTTTTAACTGCTTCAAGAGTGTTGTTGAAGTGCTGGTATAGTGAACTTCATAATCCTTAGACTTTTGATAAAAATATATATTTCTAATACTTCTCATTCCTAATGCATTAGTTGTTTCACATAGCTTAACATATAACTAAAAAAAAAAAAAAAAGATAATTTTGTTCTATAATTTAAAGACATCAAATTTTCTTTGATTTTTTTGCTATTTCCTTAACTCTTCCCCACCAGTGTTTTTTATTTATTTATTTTTTAAAGATTGCCAGTCAGTGCCATCATTTTTGATAATCCAGTAATTTTTGATAAGTTTCACAAAAACTTCATGGCCCCAAAATATTTTGTTGTATCTGAACATGCAGTATATCAAAAGAAAGAATAGAGCTTCTGCATTAAAAACAAAACAATGTCCTCAAAGCTTCAGAGTCCTATACCATTTTCTGGGTCAACATTTCATTCAGTAAAGTTAGTCAGTTTTGATTTATATGCTGTTTAATGTTTGGTAATTGCATTGGATTCTGTATTCATACGAAGATGCATAATAGCGCCCCCTGCTAGATAACAGTGAAAACAGGGATTGCCGGAAAATTCAGTCAATGGCAGGGCGATGTTGGGTCATAAATGACAATTCTGTCAATGTCGGGGAAAGAGTTTATATTTGCTTTTGAAATGTTGTTGCATAAATAAGAAAAGAGCAATTGATAATTGATAACATTGTTGTGTACAGGTGGTCACCAGAGTAGAAGGGAGACTGCATTCCCTGACTCTGAGAGATGTCAAGATGACAGAGGCTGGAGAAGTGAAACTTACTGCAAAGGACTTTGTGACCCAGGCCAAACTTACTGTGAATGGTAATTAAATAAATAAATAAGATTTAATAATAAAATTAGTATTTTAGATACTATTATTTGTATATTGATATTTTGAATTTTTTAATATTTTTAATTTTAATTTTAAAGTTTTGTCATTTTTATTATTTAACAGATAAAGATAATTAAAGATATAGATTTAGTACTTATTAATTTATATTTACATTTGAGTACATTTCCATTATTGTTTTAAATAATGAAAAATGAAAAATAAGTTGTTTTATATTTTATGTTTAAATGTTTATTTTATTTCAATTAAGTAACTTTTTGTTTTTAAGCTAACTATAATATCAGTGGAAAATTTGTGCAAACCTATAATGTTTGTTTACCTATATACTAGGGCTGTCAAATAATTAATCATGATTAATCAATACAAAATAAAAGTTTGAGTTTGCATAATATATGTGGGTGTAGTGTGTGTAATTAATATGTATATATAAATACACACAAATTAATGTATATATTTAAGAGAAATATGGTATTTATGTACAAGATATTTTTATTTATATATAATATATAATATATAAAACTATAAATTAATACATATACTTGTAAATATTTCTCAAATATATACATGAATGCATTTATATATACATATTAATTACACACACTACACCCACATATATTATGCAAACTCAAACTTTTATTTTGTATTGATTAATCATGATTAATTATTTGACAGCCCTACTATATACATGTATCTATGAGGTTGTTTTTGTAGTAGTTGTCATAAATAGAGCTTGCTTAGAGATTCACATTACCATATTCTATATCACAGAGCCACCAGTTGAGTTCACCAAGCCCTTGGAGGACCAGACTGTTGAGGAGGAAGCCACAGCTATTCTGGAGTGTGAACTGTCCAGGGAGAAGGCTGATGTGAAATGGTTCAGAGATGGACAGGAAATTCGTAAAACCAAGAAGTATGAGATGGTGGCTGAGGGACGCATAAGGAGGCTGATCATCAAGGAGTGTAGTCTTGATGATTCCAAGACATATACCTGTGATGCGAAGGAGTTCAAGACATCTGCTTTCTTAAACGTTGAACGTAAGTTTTCAGGCAAAAATCTGATGTGTAGAAACTTGAATAAAGCCAACTATCGTAAAGAAATAAAATGAACAACAGTGCATTTGTGTAATGCATATGCCTAATATCTATTTTCAGCTCCATTTGTTGAATTCAGTAAGCCTCTTCATGATGTTGAGGTTAAGGAGAAGGAAACTGCTAAGTTTGAATGCGAAGTGTCCCGTGAAAGTGCCAAGGTATTTATTTATTTTTTTTACAAAAATCTGTGTGGACCAGGCCCAAAAGTCTGATACTACTAGTGAATCTGTTTCTGATTTACATTTTCATAATTTAATACAATTGTTTTTTTACAAGTTATATTATTATCATATCAATTTGAGTGAAAAGTTCAATTGAAAAATTTGCAAAAGTTTAAGTTTTACAATAAGTACTTTTACAGCAGCATGCTGAGAGCGTATTGATTCATAATTGTTTGTTGCACAGGTCCGCTGGTTCAAAGATGGCGCTGAGATCAGAAAAGGCAAAAAGTATGAGATTATTGCCAAGGGATTACAGCGTATTCTCATCATCAGTAAGGCAGTGTTTGATGATGAGGCAGAATATGAATGTGATGCAAGGACATCCAAATCCTCTGGAATGCTGACAGTTGTTGGTGAGTTTTATTTCAGTCATTATTCTACAATTAAGCTAAAATACAGAAAGGAATTACAATTCCTTTTGCCTTGCAGAGGAGGAAGCTAGATTCACAAAGAACCTGTCCAATGTTGAGGGCACGGAAACCGACAGCGTTAAGATGATTTGTGAGGTCTCCAAACCCAGTGCAGAGGTTACATGGTACAAGGGTGACCAGGAGATCCCTGAGGGTGGTAGATATGAACATATTGCAGAAGGGAGAAAGAGAATTCTCATCATACAAGACCTCCGTATGGATGATGCTGGGGAGTACCACTGCAAACTGCCTGCTTCAGAAACAAAAGGAACTCTAAAGATCAGTGGTACGTTTTAAGCTTAGATTCTTTCAAACTCGCTGTTGTAATAAAGTCCTACAAGCCCAGGGTTCCCATGGTCATGTAAAAACCATGTAAGAAAGTATGGAATTTTAAAATTGTGATTTTCAGGCAAATCCAATATCCATTGATCTCAAATGACTGGAAAAGTCAAAGTTTAAAGATGTGGGAATCCTGATGCATTGAATAATCTCACTGATAATTTAATTAGGCATTGATTTACTGAAAACTGACTCTGTTTATTGTTTTAGAGTTGGCAGCTGAATTCATTGCTAGGCCCCAAAACCAAGAGGCAGTTGAAGGTGAAAAGGCTGAGTTTGTTTGCTCAGTATCTAAGGAAAATTATGAAGTTAAATGGTTCAAAGGAGACAAAGAACTTACAACTGATGACAAGTATGAAATTGTCATTGATGGCAAGAGGAGGGCGCTCATTGTCAAAAACTGCGAGCTAAAAGATGAGGGTGCATTCACTGCCCACATTGGCTCTGTAAAGGCTTCAGCAGATTTGTTGGTGATTGGTAAGGTTTTCTTTTTTAGTATATTTTTCTATAATATGTTTTAGTACAACAGGTTTCCAAAGTTCAATTTTGAATTACTGTTTTAAATAGGACTAAAACTGGTACCTTTGCTTGTCTCCTTAGAAAAACTGAGGATAATCACTCCCCTCAAGGATGCCAAAGTAAAGGAAGGACAAGAGATTGTCCTTAACTGTGAGGTGAACTCAGAGGGAGCTAAAGCCAAATGGATGAAGAACGACGAGATATTGTTTGAGAGTAGCAAGTTTGTTATGGCTCAGAGAGACACTGTGTTCTCTCTGAGAATCAAAGCTGCAGAAAAGTCGGATGAAGCCAGCTACACCATTACACTGACAAACCAACGCGGAGAACAGGCCAAGTGCTCTGCTAACATCAATGTACTAGGTGCGTCATTATTATATGTCTACCTTTTATACCATGTGTAATTTGACAGAAGTAAATGCAGAATGCTTATATGTTTTTTTGCATTTACAGAGGAAGCCCTCAAGATCATTGAGCCGCTAGAGGACTGTGAAATAGAGGAAAAGAAGACCATTACTTTTACTTGCAAAGTGAATAGACCAAATGTGACAGTCCAGTGGATGAAGGCCGGTCAAGAGATCACTTTCAGCAAACGTATTCTGTATCGTGTTGACAAGGACAAGCACACTCTGACCATTAAGGACTGCAGCCTTGCAGATGAAGGTGAATACACTGTAGTTGCTGGTGCTGATAAGTCCACAGCAGAACTGGTCATCAGTGAGGCACCCACTGATTTCTCCGCTCAACTCAGAGACCAAACCATCACAGAGTTTGAGGATGCTGAGTTCACTTGCAAATTGTCAAAGGAAAAAGCCCTTGTTAAATGGTACAGGAACGGACGTGAAATCAGAGAAGGACCAAGGTTAGTTTTGAACCATGAAACTATGAAAAAGTACTCTGTGATAATGTGAAAACTTTTGCTAATGGTCATGATCTTTTTAGATATCATATGGAGAAAGATGGAAAAGAATGCAAACTTGTAGTCAAAGAGTGCAGACCAGATGATGAATGTGAATATGCCTGTGGAGTGGAAGATAAAAGGTCAAGGGCACGTCTCTTTGTTGAAGGTAATTTTTTTCACAGCCTCTTTCTGGTATCCATGTTCATATTGCCCAATTATTTGATATGCTCATGGCGTGCGTCTTTTCTTTCTTCAACAGAGATTCCAGTGGAAATCGTCAGACCTCCCACAGATGTATTCGAGCCTCCAGGATCCGATATTGTGTTTGAGGCTGAACTGAATAAGGACAGAGTTGAGGTCAGATGGATGAGGAACAACATGGTCATTGTCCAGGGTGACAAATACCAGATGATCAGTGAGGGCAAAGTTCATAGACTGCAGGTCTGTGAGATCAGACCCCGTGATCAGGGAGAATACAGAATAGTTGCCAAGGAGAAGGATGCTAGAGCCAAGCTTGAGCTTGCAGGTAGGAAGAGTCAGTGTTAATGCAATTTGGTTTTTCATATCAAGGGACATTTTTGTTAATGTCATGTACTTTTCCTTACAGCTATTCCAAAGATCAAGACCACAGATCAGAACCTCGTAACAGATGCTGGAAAGCCTTTTGTGATGACGATTCCCTACGATGCTTATCCTCGTGCTGAGGCGGAATGGTTTTACAATGACATCAGCCTACCTGGGCAAAACATTGACACATCTAATGAACGGACAGAGTACAGGCTCAAGGACCCAAAGAAGTCAGACAAGGGTCGTTACAAGATTGTCATCAAGAACAAGCACGGAAAGGGAGAGGCGTTCATTAATCTCGATGTTATTGGTGAGTAGGATGATCTAGAGACTAGATTATCTACAGACAAATTTAAGTGTTCTAGATGTCTAATAAAAGTGTTGTTGTAGATGTTCCGGGACCTGTGAAGAACCTGCATGTTGTTGACACTGCTGATGGTGAGGTCAGCCTTGCTTGGGATGAACCAGAAAGTGATGGCGGAAGCAAGATTTTGGCTTATGTTGTTGAGAGACGAGATGTCAAACGCAAGACCTGGACAATGGCCACAGACCGTGCTGACATTCCAGAGTATTGTGTTGGTGGACTGCAGAGGGACAACATGTATTTCTTCCGTGTATGTGCTCGCAATAGAGTTGGAAATGGAGAGACTGTTACCACAGATGAGGCAGTTCGAGCCAAGAACAAATTTGGTGAGCTGTGCTTTAGTTTATTTCTTCATTCGTTTGTTAAGTCTGATATCACGCACCACCGTTTCCATGTCCAAATGATGCCAAAATGCAAACAATGAACTGTGTTAATATACATCCACAGTGCGCTGTAATACCACAGAAAAATCTTGATCCACATAACCGAAATCTCAGATAACCAGACAATGATTCATTTTTTATGAATCGTTGAAATGTTAGTGTCCGGGAGGCTGTGAGTCTAGAGACTGTAGTGTATACTGAGTTGTTTTTTTTTTAGTTTTTTTTTTAAAAGGCTTAGCTTAAATGTGTGATATGAATAAATGGTGCTCATAAATGGCTATTGAAATAGAAGCTTGGACCAAAAAAGTGTACATCCCTACATCACGAAGCTTAACAAGCGGAATGTCTGGTAATAGTTGAGACTGTAACAACTAATCTTAGATTGTCTTAAAAATATTTTTATTCATTCATGTGCTTCTAACAGATGTGCCTGATGCACCTCAGAAGGTTATGGTTGGAGTTGTCAATAGGTTGGGTGCCACGGTGTCCTGGGAACCACCACTGTTTGATGGAGGATCTGAGATCACATCTTATATCATTGAACTCCGTGACAGAACCTCTCTGAAATGGGAGCCTGCTATGGTGGTCAAAGCTGAGGATCGCACAGCCACACTCAATGATGTTGTTGAAAACAAGGAGTACATCTTCAGGGTCAGAGCTGAGAACAAAGCTGGAATTGGACAGCCAAGCACTGCCACAGATCCAGTGAAGATTATGGATCCCATTGGTTAGTAATGTTTATATTTTTTTCATCCTCTAAGAGTTGTTGCAAAACCCAGTGTCAAACTTTCTATTTTTTCTCCTATTACAGAGAGGCCAAGTCCACCTCTGAACTTCAACTACACAAATCAGACCAAAGACTCAGTTCAGCTGTCATGGGAAACACCCATCAGCAATGGAGGCAGCATGATTACAGGCTACATCATTGAGAAGTGTGAAGATGGCACTGACAAGTGGCTGAGATGTAACGCAAGGCTTTGCCCTGACCTTTACTACAGGGTATGTCATTTTGACAAATTTTGCATTTTGAATTTAACAATACTAATTTATAATCTTATGAAAAGTTTATTTTGTTTTATAATGTGTTCACTTATGTATCCTATGTCCTATATTAAGGTTTCTGGACTGAAGTTTGGTCAGAAATATCACTACAGAGTTTGTGCAGAAAATGCTGCTGGGGTGTCTGATCCAGCCGATGCACTTGGGCCACTTTTAGCCGATGATCCTCATTGTAAGTTATTTTAACTTTAGACATTTTCCCTCAAAGGCAATATGTATATATATATATTTTTTCAAATATAAATATACTTTATTTTAAATGTTTTCTCAATTTTATTTCTGCCCTTAGTGGGTCCCACCATGGACCTCAGTGGTTTCGCAAATGGTCTAGAGGTCATTGTCCCCAATGCTCTTATCATCCGAGTTCCCATCACGGGATATCCCGTGCCTAAACCCAAGTGGACATTTGGTGACAAAGAGCTCACCACAGGTGACCGTGTTTCCATGGTCACAAAGCCTACATACACCGAACTGGTTGTTACGCCAAGTGTACGTCCAGACAAAGGAACATATACCTTACAGCTGGAGAATGATGTGACAACTGTATCTGGAGAGATCGAAGTCAATGTTATTGGTATGCAAATTTTCATTTTAATATATTGTTTTTGGTTTTGCACAACAATTAATGTGCAATCCTATTTTTGCACCTTTCAGCATGTCCAAGTGCACCCAAAGACTTCAAAGTTGCAGAGGTGACCAGACAGCATGTGCATCTAATGTGGGAAGCACCAGAGCATGATGGAGGCAGCCCTGTAAATGGGTACAATATTGAGAAAAGAGAGGTTTCCCGCAAGACCTGGGTCAAGGTGAGGTGTTTTTAACAGTTACTGTATTTGTACTTTACAGTATTTGTACACTCAGTGAAACATTAGGTTCTAACAGCATCTACACTTCAGGTGATGTCAGGCATACAGGACCTTGAGTACACTGTCACAGATGTCATTGAGGGCAAGGAGTACTTGTTCAGTGTTATTGCTTGCAACAAATGTGGACCAGGAGAGCCAGCATACATTGATGAACCTGTTAATGTGTCCTCACCAGCCAGTAAGTTTTAAAAAGTGTTACACACAGGCACAATGTTTGTATAATTCTCTCTCTCATATATATAATATATGTACATATACACTGTATGACCGATGAAACTTGTTTGAAATACAGCTGTGCCTGACCCTCCTGAGAACCTGAAATGGAGGGACAAATCAGCAAAGGGCATCTTCCTTCTTTGGGAACCTCCCAGATATGATGGTGGTGCTGCGGTCAAGGGCTACATTGTTGATAAATGTCAGCGTGGCACTGACAAATGGGAAGCCTGTGGAGATCCCATACCTGAGCTTAAGTGAGTGGTGATTCTTCATGTGCATCCCCATAATGGAACATAGTGTTCTAAAGCATATAATTGTGTTTAATAATTGTTCAGATACATCTGTAATCTGTGTCATTATACATATCCCAGGTTGCAGGTGACTGGTCTTATTGAAGGTCAATGGTATGCTTACCGTGTTAGAGCAGTGAACAGACTTGGAGCCAGCCGACCATGCAAGGCTACAGACGAGATCCTTGCCGTTGATCCTAAAGGTTAGTGATCTAGATTCACCTATATAATAGTTAAATTATAGTTAGAATCTGCTATATTCAAATTTTTATTATTTTACAGAGCCACCAGAGATCCAGCTGGATGTGAAGCTTCTTGCAGGCTTGACTGCCAGGGCTGGCACTAAGATTGACCTGCCTGCTGATGTGCTTGGCAAGCCAGAGCCAAGAGTGAAATGGACAAAGGCTGATCTTGTCCTGAAACCAGAGGATAGGATTAGCATTGACACAAAACCTGGACACTCCACACTTTCCATTGCAAACACAACCAGATCTGATACAGCCACCTATATCATTGAGGCTGTCAACACTAGTGGCCGTGCCACTGCAACTGTTGACGTCAACATTCTTGGTAGGGTGTTGCTCCATATAATCTGTAATTTCTGCTCAATGCAATTAAAAAAATCAATGTTAAACATATTTATTGATTTGTTTTCATTGTGTTGAAAACAGATAAACCTGGACCTCCGGCTGCTTTTGACATCTCTGAAATCACCAATGAATCCTGCTGTCTGGCCTGGAATGCCCCCAGAGATGATGGTGGCTCCCCAGTTTCCAATTACATTGTTGAGATGAGACCCACAGATAAAGAAGAGTGGCAGAAACTGTCTGCTACAATCAAACAAACTGTTTTCAAAGCCTGCAAACTGGTGCCTATGAAGGAATATGTCTTCAGAGTGTCTGCTGAGAACCAGTATGGCATTGGGACTCCTGCAGAGCATGTGCCTATTATTGCAAAGTATTCATTTGGTAAGTGTACTATATTACACTATATTACACTATATTGCACTATATTATATGTTATGTTTCTTTATTTACCTTATTTACAAAATAAATTCTCTTCTTCTGTCACTTAGATCCTCCTGGGGCACCAACCAGGGTTCAGCCTTCTGATATCACAAAGGATGCTGTAACTCTAATTTGGTATGAACCTGATGAAGATGGTGGAAGCCCCATCACTGGTTACTGGGTTGAGAGGTTTGATCCTGAGACTGACAAATGGATCAGGTGTAACAAGCTGCCAATTAAGGATGCAACATACAGGTAAGGATAATTGTTTTCATTGTGTCAACATTTGAATGGTGAAGGAAGTGCTAAAGAAATTCTCAAATAATGCACCTCTTAAGGGTGAAAGGTTTGCCAACAAAGAAGAAGTGCAGGTTCCGTGTTTTGGCTGAAAATCTTGCTGGACCAGGAAAGCCAAGTGATGAGACTGACCCAGTTTTGATTAAAGATCCAATTGGTATGTTACGGTTTTATTTTTCAACTTTGTGGCAAATTAAATAATTAAAATTTAAAGTCATGAATTTCAAATGTTGTTGTTTTAGATCCTCCTTGGGCTCCTGGGAAACCATTCATCAAAGACATTGCCAAGACTTCAGCACACCTGCAGTGGACCAGACCTGAGCATGATGGCGGCGCTAAGATTGAGTCCTACATAATTGAGCTTCAAAAGACTGGAACTGAGGAATGGGTTCGTGTAGCTGAGGATGTGCCAACAACAGAGCATTTATTGAAGGGTCTGATGGAGAAGCAAGAGTATTCTTTTAGAGTCAAGGCCGTCAATGTTGCTGGAGAGAGTGAAGCCAGTGACCCAAGTGACCCTGTTGTCTGCAAAGAGAGACTTTGTAAGTGTTGACAGAAGGTTTGAAAACTGACTTGTAAAACATTTTTGTCATATAGTCAAAAGCTATATATCAAGATCATGTCATCAAGAATATATCTAGATATCATTATCTAGATATATCAATAAGCATGAAATTTAATTGTACTTTTGGACTGCATATAAAAACAACATTGACCAAGGTACATGCTTGAAATCAGAATTTAGTCATATTCCAATTATGTATAAATAAAGTAAATGTGTTAACTTTATTGCCTTAACTTGATTAAGCCAATATTTTTGTTTATACAAATCCGACATATGCTTGTATTAATTAAAAGTCTGTGTCATCTTACTCAGAATATCTACTGTTCATTTAAAATAAATTAATTGTTTACAGAAACACTGTGCACAGTACGAGTGAAGCATGTAAATATGTTCTTCTAAACAATGGCTTAACCAGAATATTTATCTTAATCAGAAAATAGTAGACGTATGTAAACGTGGTCAATGCCCATTGTCAGTGTAAATATTAATGAAAGATATAAAAGACTAATTGCATCCCCAATTTCCAAATGTATCACTGATATGTTCTTCTTTTTATATTCAAACTGCAATGATGATGATAATATTATTTTTGTCATTCTCATTTGACCAGATCCTCCAAATGTCCCACGTTGGCTTGAGGTGGTTAACATTAGTAAAATCAACTGTGACCTGAAGTGGACTGAACCAGATAGTGATGGTGGCTCTCCGATCACCAACTATGTTGTTGAGAAGAGAGACGTCAGACGCAGGGCCTGGCAGGCTGTGGACACCACAGTGAAAGACAGCAAGTATACTGTCACTCCACTTAATGAAGGCTCTCTTTATGTGTTCCGTGTTGCTGCTGAGAATGCAGTTGGTGTAAGCGAATTCTGTGAACTAGAGGACTCTGTTCTGGCCAAGGATACATTCAGTAAGTTAAACTACATGTTTTGTACATTTGTTTTGTTTTGTTTTATTTTGTTTTGATTAAAGTGAGTTATTCTTGTCCTCTCTAGCAACCCCTGGACCACCCTACGCTTTGACTGTTGTGGAGGTGTCCAAGAGACATGTTGACCTGAAATGGGAGCCACCCAACAGTGATGGTGGAAGACCAATCACTAAGTATGGACATATTTATATATATATAAAAAAAAAAAATTTAAATTACACAGTAATTTTGAAAAATTTTGTAAAATGCAAAATTGGTGTTCAAAGCAAAACAGTTGTCTCATGAATATTTTTTTTCATAGGTATGTTATTGAGAAGAAAGAGAAGGTAGGCACACGCTGGGTAAAGTCTGGAAAGACATCTGGCCCTGAATGCAAGTACAGGGTGACTGATGTTGATGAAGGCAGTGAGGTGCAGTTCCAGGTCCGTGCTGAGAATGAAGCTGGAGTTGGCCACCCAAGTGAACCTACTGTTATCATGACCATTGAGGATCCCATAAGTATGTTTAGTTACATACCATGCATAACATACTAATGCTGAAGTAGTTATAGATGATAGTGTACACCCCATTATCTGGATTAATGTGTTTTGTTTGTTTGTTTGTTTGTTTGTGTGTTTTGTAGGTCCACCTTCTCCTCCAACTGAAGTCAAGATTGTTGATGCCAGCAGAGAGCACATCAACATTACATGGAAAGCTCCAGAAAAGAATGGAGGAAGTCCAATCACAGGCTACCATGTTGAGCTGTCTGAAGCTGGAACTGAGAAGTGGATGAGGATTAATGCCCGTCCTGTCAAAGAGCTTAGGTTTAAGGCTGAGGAAGGCATCATTCCTGAGAAAAAATATGTGTTGAGAGTTCGTGCTATCAATGCTATTGGAGTCAGTGATCCCTCTGAAATTTCAGATGGTGTCTTTGCCAAAGACCCTGACTGTAAGGACTATTAAAATATTCATTGTGAATGAAAGGGCATGTGTGTGTATATGTGTGTGTAGACATTTTTTCCACTGGTCTGATACTAGTATTTAATACATTTTTCAATATTTCGAAGGTGCACCAACCATGGATCTTCAGACTCAAGATATTGTTGTTGTTGAGGGTGAGAAGATGAATATAAAAATCCCATACAGAGCAATTCCAAAACCATCAATGGTCTGGAAAAAGGGTGACACTGAATTAAAGACTGAAGACAGACTGACATTGACATGTGAACTTAAACATGTTCAACTGGAGCTTCTCAAGTGTAAACATGAAGATGCTGCCGTGTACACTGTTACTCTTGAGAATAGTCTGGGTTCAGTAACTGGCACAATCAATGTAAAAGTGGTCGGTAAGAAACTGTATAAACTATATAAATTGGCTTTAACTGACTTACACTTTCCATACCTACTGCTTAAAAATCAAGCTTAATGCCTCATTAAATTTTTTGTTAAAAGGCCTGCCTGGACAATGTAAGGACATCTCTCCAAGTGAGGTCACCAAGAACTCTTGCAAGATCTCTTGGGAGCCTCCAGAGAGTGATGGTGGTAGCCCAATCTTGCACTACGTTCTGGAGCGTAGGGAAGCTCAGAAGAAAACATTTTTGCCTGTGATGTCTGGAGACAATGTTTTAAGCTTTCTGGTCAAAGATCTTATGCTCAATGGTGAATATTACTTCAGAGTGAAGGCTGTTAACAAAATTGGCAGTGGCGAGTTTCTTGAACTTCGCAATCCTGTCATATCGGAAGAACAGAAACGTAAGTATAATTATTAAAAATATATTATTAACTACATATTATTAAATTAATCTCTGGTCATGTTTGTCATTAATATTTTCATTATTATTATTATTATTTACAATTATTATATTACAGAACATCCAGACCCACCAATTGAGGTTGAAGGACACAATCCCACCTCAAATTCAATCACTGTTACTTGGATGGCACCACCATATGATGGTGGATGCCCAATCACAGGGTACATTCTTGAAAAGATTGAAAAAGATGGTGACAGATTTGAGAGATGCGTTCCAAATCTAGTGCCTGGTTTCTCCTACACCGTCACTGGCTTGACAGAAGGAAAAGAATACCAGTTCCGCGTCCGTGCAGAGAATATTGCAGGAGCAAGTGACCCATCTCGCAGTACAGCACTGATTAAGGCTGCTGATCCTGTTGGTATGTTAAAAAACAAAATCTATTACAGCTCCTCTATGCAAACTTTTCTGTGTGTCAAATCAAACATTAAATGTCACTTTTTAAAATCTTTATTATATTTTCTGCTTAAGATCCACCAAAGGTATCACTTCATGCCCGTGTTGCATCTGGCCTCAGTATCAGAAAGGGAGAGGAGATTAGATTGGATACTTACATATCTGGATCTCCCTACCCAACTGTTACATGGTTCAGAAATGATGAGAATGTCAGGCAGCCACCAGCAAAGAAGAAACCAGAAATTGT